>NC_059084.1:54338890-54660990 GCF_020497125.1 Mauremys mutica | reverse complement strand
GTGTCACCATAGAAGGGAAGGGGTCTGCATAGATGGCAATTTGCCTGGGCATCAGTAAAAATGTTCAGTAAAATTTGCTTTCAAAATTAAACCTGGCGCTTTGTCATCTTGTGTCATCATTTTTATTTCTTAGCTTTCAGCTATTTAAGTGAACTCTAAATCTTTCCTACTGACTGTTTACTACGTGACATTGTATCTCTCTAATCTCCTTCAGAACCATCACTGACCTTTTTCCATTTTAATACTACCCCATAGTACCAGAGACAGTGAGAAAAATAGCAAATAAAGGTACATGACTCTCTTTCTATCTCTCTAGGGAATGTTACATATACATGCATCTGTCTCACATAGAGAGCTGTGATGTATTCCCTGCAGCCAGGGCCGGCTTTAGGAAGTGCGGAGCCCAATTTGAACAGTTTTGACAGCCCCCGGCAGGGATGACAAAAAAAAAACACATGTAAAAAAACGTGGGGCTTGTAGTCACTGGGTGGTGCTCCGAGTCTTTGGCAGCACTTCAGCGACGGGTCCTTCACTCGCTCCAGGCCCTCGGTGGTACTGAAGGACACACCACCGAAGACCCAGAGCAAGCGAAGGACCCACTGCCGAAGTGCCGCCGAAGACCAAGAACGAGCGAAGAACCAGCCACTGAAAACCCAAGCGTCTCCAGGTGAGTAAAAATTAAAAAGGCGCCTCTAGCTGGGGAAGGGATTCTCACTGGGCCTGGGGCCCTCTTAGGCGCAGGCCCCGATTCGGGGGAATTGGTGGAATAAGCCTAAAGCCAGCCCTGGAGCTACCTGGGTCACCTGGTGAGTTGGGCTCAATTAGAACTGCATGTGAATCCAGCCAAATGCATGGTCAAACATAGAGGAAAAAGGGACGACATTCACATTGGCAGGACGGGAGCTGTGTCCTGGAGAGCAGGGGCTCTGAAAGGGAGCATGGTGGAACCCATCCAAACAGGAGATTTCAATGGAATGCTGGAGCTAAGCAGGCAGATCCTTGGATGCATAAACCAGAGGATATTCAGTAGTAGCAAGGAGGTGGGGTCTCTGATAGGTTCGGTCACAGAGATCTCCTTGGGACTGGCACCTGATGCACTGAAATTACCTCTGAGCCTGGTTTCCCTGCCAGCTTGGGACCCCAGAACCCTGCCTTGTTGATTCAGACATGCTAGCCTGCTGCAACAAAAACACAGGGTCCGGGCAACGCCCCCAGAGCTGCAGACTTTAACTAAAAACAGCTCAGCAGCATGCTATAAACACGTTAATGTTGCAGGAATGGAGGCAGCCTTCTTTTGCGTACTTCCAAGACACCAGGGCCTGTCATCATCGATAAACTCGCACGATGACACATTGTAATAAGGTTTAAAAACGTACTTGAAGAGCTTCTCGTGGTCTGTCAAGTATACTGGTGTCAGTCAAGTTTGTTCACTGACCAAATTTTCCCCACAAGGAATTCAAAAACAGCACTGAGATTTGTGTTTTGCAGGGTTTTCTTTGATCTTGTTCAGACACAGACACATGCCTTCTCTGTCACGGTACTCTTTAATGTACTATTTTGTTTTCAGCTCGTCCATACACCAGTGAGGGAACTCCAAGGCCTCTTGTTTCTGTCTCAGGTGCATTTTAATGTAGTCTGAAAACAAGATATCTGACAAGGAGTTAAAATGCCAGACTTCATAAATCTCAGCGATCCTGTACCCTTTGTCTAAAGCCTCCACCGGCTCTATCATGCACTAGTTTCCTGTTAATGCCCGCTTCTCCTGACTGTGCATGCAGGGATCCTTTTGTTTCTGCACAAAGGACACACAGGGGAACTTTAGTTTACCTCCAAGCCTGTACAGTAAAATGGGGAAATAGAGGCATCTCGGAGGGTACACTTTAACTTTGGCAATGCCAAAATACTTGATATCCCCAAAATCCTCATACACAATAACGGGGTGCCCCACCAGGTATTGTCTTGTTTACAAAAGGGTAGAGGCTGGTGAAATCATAGTAATAAATCTGCTCCCCAGGCTGTGACTTGTAATACAAACAGATGGAGTTTGTTCTACCTCCATATGTTACCTGGGGTTCTTTCAACCCAAAGCTCTTGGTAACTTTACACTGTGCGAGGAGTCAGGAAATAAATCAGGGGAGACACGGCCGTCCGACCGATAGATGGCTGGCACAAACAGGACAACACAAGAGTGCTTTCACTTAATGCTAAACTTTACTTAGTCTCAAGCACTTACACACGCCCGCAACAAGTTAGTAAAACACCCCCAACTCACGATAATTACCAAAGCTGAGTGTGGCTTTCCAGTGATACAGCGGCAGCCTGTCTGCCACTGGGGAACAGAAGATGCATCCAGAGAGAGAGGCCAGTCCCGAAACGAGTCCCACCTGTCTCAAGCTTTTTCCTCTTATTTATACAATAGTAATTAAAGAAACCTTGTTAAGTAAGCAGTTTCAAGCAAGAGGTTCCTTCTGATTATTGATTAACCAGGTTTGGGTCTTTCCAGAACTTGCAGCCTTGAGACCTCAATAGCCATTCCTGGGGCATATCCTACTCTTTGAAAATGCATGTATCAGCAATTTCAACCCAATTCTTATCAGGAAGGACACAGGGTCAAGCTGCCCTTTCGGTGGCACCCTAAATCCCCCTCCCCTCCTGCCTTGGTCAAGCTGAGACTTGCTTTTAACAGCTTGCTGACTAGGCTGTCTTTAACAATAAGCCATAGTGGTTTCAGGCACTTTACTGGTTTGTCGAAGTCTCCCCGTACAGTTTCCCCTCCTTAAAGGCCACCTGTTACACAAGGGGGCCTTTACACGATCACTGTCACACTTTGTCTGGATGCACCTGAGTTGAGATCCAACAAAAGCTCAAGACTCTCAGCCGAGACCGAGCAAATTATCTTCTTGTTGGCATCCCGTACTTAGCACACCAGCCCAGCAATTGACAAGTGATCGCCTTAGCCTCCTTTCCTATTTAAGGGAGGGGCGACGAGTTCGATATGTTCCTTTCCCAGAGGTAGGAGCGCCAGTGGCAGTAACCACTGACTCATGTGTCGGGGGACTTGCACTTGCCAGATTTTGTGCCAGGTCCAGCATGTCATTAGTCTGGTAACAAAAACCACTACTATTTGGCACCCCAAGATTACTATGATGGGGTGTAGGGCTAAATTCAGGATGTGTGTGCCAGTGGGGGACCATTCCAATAACGCTTCCCACCAGTGGTGCGACAGGTCTTTGCCAATTCTTGCAAATACCTGTTTAAATTCATTGGCATTATGATGCACGATAACCATGACTCTGCACCCTTCCTGTTTTGCAGTATGTAACTGGTTCTGCAAATCAGGGTGCACAAGCAATGTTTGTAAAGCAGTTACATCCATTCCAAGGGGCACAGGTTTTACAATAGAAGACAAAATATAAGACATTTAATTGACTATATTTAAATTCGGATACATGAGATTCAAAGTCAAATTGCTATAATATGACAGAAACCTTTAGAACATAACTTCATTTGTTTGCCAATACCTCTATGTTGGTAGCATCCAGCACTCCCAATTTCTAATCCAGTTCCATCCAAAAGCAGTTCAATACATCTACTGGGAGCCTTTTCTTTAGGCCCAGGGGGAAGCCCAGAAGCATGAACTGGCTGTAATGGGCCTTTACTGTATAATGGGCACTGAGGGGCAGCAGAGGGTGGGGGCGGGGAAGGGGCAGCTTATTGTACCAGCTCCCTCCCTTTGAACTGCTCTGTGCTACTGGCATCAAAAGAGCAGCTTGTGCCCGGCAGTGTCACCTCCTGAGTCCCTTCCCGGTGACCATTTGGCTAACTCCATTTTGTGGTGGTGCTAGGTTGAGGGGAATCAAGATGGAACCTACATTTGATCAGCTGAATCACCAAAGTTTGGTGGTGACCTCTAAAGATACGGTAGGTGTCCCAATAAGGGTGGAGTGCATGGAGTCCATTCCAAGAGGTGTTATCACTAAATACAGAACAAAACTGAAATGCTGATAATCTCTTGTATGTGTACATTGTTCACTACTCCCATAATAAACAAAACCGGTGATGCTAAATTAAACTAATTTGGTGGGAATCATCTTAGGATAGTTAAAAATAATAATTAACCTTGGTCAACAGTTTTTGGAAGCAATGTTCTTTCCCCCCAGATAATGGTGTTTAATTGAAATCATGGGAAAATGTCGATTTCCATGAAATTTTGCTTTGGAAAAAAAATAAATGAAGCATTTTGATAAACACTTGTGTTCAGATCTTATCAAAATGACACATCTGAATCTTTCATTTTGAAATGACTTTTCTTTTTGGGACTTATTTTAATGCTGAAGTCATGAATAGGACATGTACTTTGCATTATTGGCAGCAGCAAGGATCAGCCACCTCACAGCTGAGTGCCTTAGCCCCCAGACACTGAGATATACTATTATACAGCTCCTGAAGAGCTCTGCTCTTGAAGATGTTCCACTTTGTATTGAATAAGTAGAGAGAATGGGCGAGAGAGAGAGAGAGAGAGAGAGAGAGAGAGAGAGTAGGTCAGCATATGAATGACTCTATAGCTTCGTGGTTTCAGCACCCATCCAGGATGCAGAAACCCCATTTTCAGTCCCTCTGCTCCAATGGATCTTTCATTATTTACCTAGAGTGGAACAGCTTCACCACACAATATCCCATAGCGCACTGGTTAGAACATTCTTTTATGAGATTCCAGAGCCCTCATCAAATCCCTTCTGCACACAGGGTAGACTGGAGCTGGGGGTCTCCTGTGTGAGTGCCATAACTATGCTAAAAGTTCTCTCCACACCGAGCTCATTGCAAAAAAAAACCTAGACACCTAACTCCAAGAGGAGGTTCACAGCTGAGAATCCCAAGCAGAGGACGGTGTCTGCCTGGATGTAGGCACTGAACTTCCTGAGAGGGGCAGGGTTTAGTAAATACCCCTTCTCTTGGCATCTCCCATTGGCTAACTTAGGCAGGTCACAACCTAGCATGCTGGCTTTTGTGGATCTCCTTCTCAGGACCCTGGCTCTCCCACGTAGGGTGCCTGGATGCCAAAGTGAGGGTTTGGGGACTCCACTAGTTAGCTAGGCATCTAGAAGTGAGGTGTTGCCACAGCTCAGTCTGTTTGTGGATATGAACTCTCTCTCTCTCCACAGTGTAACAGGATAAGGACCAGAAGATACTCTCACGGGCGGACATGCTGAAAATAGAGCAGGTTGCAATTTCCCAAGAGAATATTTTCTGTCAGCCATGTTAGATTGTCCCTTTCCCATACCTATGACTACTGAATAGATAACATCTCTCAATAATTCCTCTTTCAGCTGTGCCTTTACACAGTCTGGAATACCCCCTCCAGCCCTGCTCCACGGTTGTCTCTTAGCTGATCTGGATTTAGCTCTTTTAATCTTTACTCCTACATGATAACTAGATGATCTCCTGAGGTCCCTTCCAACTCTGATATTCTCTGATCATTTGCCAACTCCCTGATAATCTTTGTGGCTCTTCTCCAGTTTGTCAATATCTTCCTGGTAGCAGAGTGTTTAGCGATGAACCCAACACCACTGAATCAATAGCAAAATTTCCATTGACTTCAATGGGACCAGGCTATACTCATCATTAAGGAGGAAGTTGCAGCACCAGAGAAGAGAGGAGAAATCCTTGGGATTGAGGAGCTCCAATATGGGCATACAATCAGTGGCGCTGGAATGCTTTTATAGTGGGGGTGCTGAAGTCCAACAAAACTATCCGCAAACTTTTTACTTCACTTTTCCCCCCACCCCAAAGCTGAGTCCAGGAGCAAAGCCGTGTCTCCAGGAAGGGGGGACATGGATAGCGGTTAGGGGGCCAAGGCTGGGACCACAGCAGGGGGCAGGTGTGGGGCCAGTAACAGAGCCCAGCGTGTGAGAGCAGCAGCTGGGACCCCACATATACGGCTGGGAGTGGAGCTGGTAGCTGGGAACCTGCATACATGACCAGGAGTGGGGCTGGCAGCCTGGCATGCAAGTCTGGAAGCAGAACCCCTGGTGCGGGGCCAGCAGCTGGGACCCTGCATGCACAACCAGGCACAGGTCTGGCAGCTGGGGCCCCACATGCAGGGCCTGGAGTGGAACCCTGGGGTGGGGCCAGCAGCTGGGACCCCGCATGCCTAGCCAACAGCAGGGACTCTGCATAAATCCTGGGGGTGCTGTGGTTTCTCCAGAACCATAGTGATTCTATCTCCTTTGTGATCTGGGACCAATGGTTCTGGGATTGAGGAATCCATGGCTGAATTGATACCAAGGGATGTGGAATAACGATAAAACAACCCTAATCTAACCTAATTTTAATGAATAGCCCCCCCAAAACCCCACACTTAATGGAAGATATGTGTATTTATTCCACACAAATGTAAGCAGAGTCGGGATGAGCTCTACCCTGACATCTGGTGGTGAATTATGGCGAGTATGGAAAAGAATTTAAGGGGCTGATCGTGTTTGCATAGGCACACCCACCCCGCCTGGCATAGCCCACGGCAGCGTGGGATGGTTGCTTTGGCAGTTGTGGGATCCCCAGTTTCTTTGTTGTTGGGGTAGAAGGAATGGAGTGTTGTCACCCTGATTGTGTGGATGAGGAACTGTGAATCTGCTTTGTGACAGGGAGTCTCACCATCAATTGAGTGGCACTCACTAGACAAGGGAGTGGGCTCCTTGTATGAGTCAGAAGCATCAATTGCACCTCCTCCTTTCTACACTGTTGAATACCAGAGCTGATTTTTGATTCCCTTAAGAATCTAAGTTACAGGTTCCTGAACTGAACTCACTAAGAGCTGAAATCACTAAAGAGCTGTGCTAACTAATGGGGGATCATGAAGCTATATTGCAGAGTAGAGCAGCTGGCGGAGCAGAGCAGTTTGTGGGACAGTTGGAGTGCCCACGGAGCGAGTGGAGCGGAGCAGTTTGCAGGGACGGCTGGAGCAGATCACAGGATGGCTGGTGGAGAAGAGCAGCTGGGCAGAGCGGAGCAGTTTGTGGGATGGTTGGAGCGGCGCACGGAGCGAGTGGAGCGGAGCAGTTTGCAGGGACGGCTGGAGCGGATCACAGGATGGCTGGTGGAGAAGAGCAGCTGGGCAGAGCGGAGCAGTTTGTGGGATGGTTGGAGCGGCGCACGGAGCGAGTGGAGCGGAGCAGTTTGCAGGGACGGCTGGAGCGGATCACAGGATGGCTGGTGGAGAAGAGCAGCTGGGCAGAGCGGAGCAGTTTGTGGGATGGTTGGAGCGGCGCACGGAGCGAGGAGAGCCGAGCAGTTTGCGGGGATCGCTGGAGCGGATAACGGGACAGCTGGTGGAGAAGAGCAGCTGGCAGAGTGGAGCGGAACGGAGCTGAGCAGTTCGTGGGGAAGGCGGAAGCAGAATCCCACGGAGAGGCAGGGCGGTCGGCCCCGGACCACGTAAGGTGCCCTTTCTACCCAAGCTGGAGGGGGAAAACCCCTGCAGATAGACTCTTGAACTCTGGGGCTGCACTGACCTGGGACAGAGACTTTTGGGTTGCGGGACTTTTGGGACTGTGGGTGATCTTTGGGTTGCTGGACTCTAGGGACATTTGGGATATTGGGCTTTGGAGTCTTGGGGTGATTTTGGGGTTGCTGGACTCAAGAGCCCAGGGAAGAGGACACGGCCCAATTTCCTGGGATGGGTCTTTGCTCATGGTTTGATCTATGAGGTGTTTTCCCAGTTTAATGCTGTGTTGTTTATCTCATGTTATTAAACATTTTCTGCTACACAGAGTCTCTGTGCTTGCGAGAGGGGAAGTATTGCCTCTTCGAGGCGCCCAGAGGTATGTGTAAGTTTTCCCAGGTCACTGGGTGGGGGCTCAAGCTGGTTTTGCATTATGTTGTGGGGAAGGGACCCATCTGTATTGAACCCGGCCCTTGCTGCTATCAATTTGGCCTGACAGAAGGGTTACACAAATAATCCCGTACTCTCTAAATACTAATGGCCCAAATGTAAGGTCAACAGAAAAAGAAACACAATAGAGTGAGACCTCGACAATTTGAAAACAATGAGTCATTTTTAATTGATCTTTGATTATTAGCAGGTAAATAGGCCCAAAGGTCTGTGATGGGATGTTAGATGGGGTGGGATCTGAGTTACTACAGAGAATTCTTTCCTGGGTGTCTGGCTGGTGAGTCTTGCCCACATGCTCAGGGTTTAACTGATCGCCATATTTGGGGTCGGGAAGGAATTTTCCTCCAGGGAAGATTGGCAGAGGCCCTGGAGTTTTTTCGCCTTCCTCTGCAGCATGGGACATGGGTCACTTGCTGGAGGATTCTCTGCACCTTGAGGTCTTTAAACCATGATTTGAAGACTTCAATAACTCAGACATAGGTGAGGGGTTTGTTACAGGAGTGGGTGGGTGAGATTTTGTGGCCTGCATTGTGCAGGAAGTCAGACTAGATGATCATAATGATCCCTTCTGACCTTAAAGTCTATGAGTCTATAAAACATGAAAATTAAACTTTTCATCATTTATAATGACAGCATAAGGAATCCTTTCTAGGATGGCCACATTTAGTATGTTTCAATTTAATAACAATTCGTAATTGTCAAATAACAGGATCAAATGAAATTATTTAATCAAAGATTATCCATCAGAGATTAGCACAGTGCTATACAGAATAGAGCATTGCCCCCGTCGGTGTAACAGGCCTCCATGTCTCTCTCTCCTCTGTAACTGGTGGGATGCAGTATTTTGCACTATCCAGACCAATTTTCAAGCCCTCTGTCTTTTATACCGTGTGAGACAAAGAAACTTCTTTTTGGAGGGAAAAATCTTTTCCCGTGTTTAATTTTACCATCTCTTCTGTTTTTCTAATTGCTGATGGAATTTCTTTTATGATTCTCAGTTTAGCTGACTGGTGAGTGGAAAGGAATCTCTAACCCAGTCATCATCACAAACATCTGTGACAACCCACAGTTCTCAATGAGTTAAAACATCATTCAGTCGATCATTATTTCCTCCATGACAGTGTAAGGGGAGACTTTGGCAAACCAGTAAAGTGCCTGAAACCACTATTTTGGTTATTGCTAAAGACAGCCTAGTCAGCAAGCTGTTAAAAGCAAGTCTCAGCTTGACCAAGGCAGGAGGGGAGGGGGATTTAGGGTGCCACCAAAAGGGCAGCTTGAACCCGCGTCCACCCTGATAAGAATGGTATTAAAATTGCTGATACATGCATTTGAAAAGAGCAAGATGTACCTTCAGGAATGTCCATTGAGGTCTCAAGGCTGCAAGTTCTGGAAAGACCCACACCTGGTTAATCAATAATCAGAAGGAACCTCTTGCTTGAAACTGCTTACTTAACAAGGTTTCTTTAATTACTATTGTATAAATAAGGGGAAAAAGCTTGAGACAGGTGGGACTCGTTTCGGGACTGGCATCTCTCTCTGGATGCATCTTGTGTTCCCCAGCGGCAGACGGGCTGCCGCTGTATCACACGAAAGCCACACTCAGCTTTGGTAATTATCAAGGGTTTGGGGTGTTTTACTAACTTGTTGCAGACGTGTGAAAGTGCTTCAGACTAGTAAAGTTTAGCTTTAAGTGAAAGCACTCTTGTGTTGTCCTGTTTGGGCCACCCATCTATCGGTCAGACGGCCGTGTCTCCCCTGATTTATTTCCTGACACCTCCCTAATCTCTCATGCATCTCAAAGACTTTGAGTACATTTTAGTGTATTAATTAAACCCTCTTCCAACCCTCCTGAATAATCATTTTCCCCATATGCACCACTATCTATTTTTTCCAGCACAGAGTGTCCTTCAAGACCTGTATGACCTGCTTGTTCCTCAGCGAGTAGATGAAGGGGTTGAGCATGGGAGTGATGACCGTGTTGACGATGGACACCCCTTTGGTGATATCCAGTCCATCACGCTGCTTCGGACGGACATACATGAAGATGCAGCTGCCATAGAAGATGCTCAGGACGATGATGTGTGAGGAGCAGGTGGAGAAGGCCTTATGTCGCTCTTTGCCTGAGGGGATGCGGATGATGGTAGCAACAATGTAGGAATAGGAGACCGCGGTGATGGCCAAAGAACCCAGCAAAACAATAGCTGCTACCAGGAAGTCCATTGATTCCACCAGGTGTGTGTTGGAGCAGGAGAGGCTGACGAGGGGCCCCACGTCACAGAAGAAATGGTTCAGGACGTTGGGGCCGCAGAAGGAGAGCCGGGAGATCATCATGACGAGGCCAATGATGAAGAAGAAGCCACCAAACCAAGAAGTAAGCACCATGAAGGTGCAGACCCTGCCGCTCATGATGGCCATGTAGTGCAGTGGGTAACAGATGGCCACGTAGCGATCCACAGACATAGCTGCAAGGTGAAGGAACTCAGAGACTCCCAGGGAGTGGTAGAAGAAGGCCTGGGCGATGCAGCCGGCAAAGGAGATGGTCTTGTCCTCTGAGAGGAAATTGGCCAGCATCTTGGGGACAATGACGCTGGTGAAACAGATCTCAAGGAAGGAGAAGCTCCTGAGGAAGAAGTACATGGGGGTGTGGAGGCGGTGGTCAGCCCAGGTGATGGCGATGATCACCACATTCCCAGCAAGTGTCAGGAGGTAAATCATCAGGTGCACCAGGAAGAGCAGGAAACCTAGGTGATGCAGGTGAGGGAACCCCAGCAGGACAAATTCTCTCACGGTGCTCTGGTTGGCTAGCACCATACCTTGTTGCCTACCAGGAAAGAAGGGAGAGAGAGCCATCAACATCAGCTGCACTAAACTTTGAGATAGTACACAAGGAGAGAGAGGCTGGAATATGGGCCCTGGACACCGTGAGACTTTGATATCTCTGTGACTCAGTTACTCCCCAATCTAAAAAATTGGGATAATGGTAATTTACTTCCAGTTGCGAGGTATGGGGGGGCAATATGGATGAATGAGTGGTTGTGTCACCACTTACCTTGCCACCTGGATGCCTCATGATGCTGTGCTGCTGTAGCTCCCAGCCTGGGATGCTCACAACCAGCCTACCAGTATGCAGGTCACACCATGAGTGTCTGTGCTTAGACCACCCTAGTTACAGCCCCACTGCAGCTTCCACCAGCCATGGTTACACCCAGCGAGGTGAAACCAGGCCTGAATTTTCCCAAAACCACATGCCCTGAAGTGCCCAGCCCTCTCCTGAGCCATTTGGAGACATAATAAAGTGTGTTTGTTCCACTAAAGACACAAAAGCGCATCACAGCTTATTAACATAATGGGTAAATCCACCCTTCCATTTAAACACGGCTCTGAGTTGGTTTATAGTAACAGTGAAACAAGTTCACCAACAAAGGAAGATGGGATTTTAAGTGAATTCAAGAATAAGAGGTAAAGTTAGAAAGGGTTACCAGGAAATAAAATTGAAAACATGCATCTAAATGTCTAAAACTTAATCTAGCAAGGTACAGGCTGTGTTCAATATGGTTTCTCTCACCAATCATTCTTCTTTCCAGCCATGGCTGACATTCCATCCACCAGGACCTTCCAAAGATGTACAATGAGCATGTCTGTAAGAGCAGCAAAGAGTCCTGTGGCGCCTTATAGACTAACAGACGTTTTGGAGCATGAGCTTTTGTGGGTGAATACCCACTTCGTCGGATTCGTATTCACCCACGAAAGCTCATACTCCAAAACATCTGTTAGTCTATAAGATGCCACACGACTCTTTGCTGCTTTTACAGATCCAGACTAACACGGCTACGCCTCTGATATATGTCTGTAAGATGATGAGTTTATATTTATATTTTTTCCTTAATTTTAAAAAGTAGATATTTCCACAGGAATGACCAGGTCAGGTTCCATCATCTGGTATAATAATAATGTTCCATTGCTGATAGATAGATAGATAGATTCAGTGATGGTACCATGCATGTTCTCACCACTTTCAGATTTCGACTGATAATTGAGGAAATAATCTGTCATCCTACATTCCTAACAACAATCTAAATATATAAAAGGGAAATCACAATATAACATATTTATAATTTAGCTTTAAACATATGCACACTCTAACTGAGATATATTTTCCAAACACAAGTCCTACCTTCTAAAAAGCCTATGATCTATTTCACACACACCACAAACACACACACAAAATACATAGATGCATTAATAAAATCTATTTCACACACACACAAATAAATAAATAAACTGATAACCTAGGAATCCTAGCTGGTGGGAGATTCATCTTCAAATATCATTCAGAAATAGGCATCTCACTAAAGCTCTTAACAAAATAAGCTGGGAATGTTTTCAGTAGCTGACTTCCCCCAGCTTGCTCCTTATTCTGTCCCAGAAAAGAAAAACACCTGGAACACTGGAGGATATATACCAGCTAGTACATCTCATGGAGAAATAATTGTTGTAAATGAAATGAAAACAGCTAACTTCTCAGGAAGTTGAGACTGTAAAGTGGACCTCTTGGGGCTCATTAAGTGTAGAGTTGGCTTCTGACATGGTAAAATTTAATTTGCCAAGAACAATTTTCTGTAGCCCGCAAACTCTCCAAACTTTCTTTGTAATGAAGAAAGAAGAAGGGGCTGATGAAGACTGCAAGAGCTCTGGTGCAGATATTCCTCAGATTCATTTGGGCAATTCACTTAAGGGGTGATTTATACCTATAAAAAGCTGGACCTTTATGGAGCACTTATGAAATAAACATGCATTCGTGTAAATTTATTAGATAGATAGATAGATAGATAGATATTGGATTTTCTGAAAGTTCTGGGGACCTGGCCTCTGGAAATCAAGCACTTTTAAGGTATTTAAAGTTGGGGTCCCCAAATCACTAGTTCCTCATGAATATCTTAGCCCAGTTTGGTTTCTAGGACCATGGGCCAGTCTCACTGGTATATTCTGACTGTTCCACTCTAGTTATAGAAATTAAGTGTGGAATTGATTTAGGTGTTTTCTGGCTACTTTATATCAGCAGATCAGCCAGAACCCAATGTCCTGATTCCTGGAACGTGTCAAAACATTTGCTTAGTTTTGCACTTCCCCAATTC
Source organism: Mauremys mutica (assembly GCF_020497125.1). Taxonomy (NCBI): domain Eukaryota; kingdom Metazoa; phylum Chordata; order Testudines; family Geoemydidae; genus Mauremys; species Mauremys mutica. The sequence goes on along the minus strand of NC_059084.1, from coordinate 54,647,967 downwards.
CAGATTGAAACATCCTTGCAGCCCCTCTCTCTGTGATGGACTGATTGAAAACCTCAGATCTCTGTCCCTTTGGGCAGGTAAGAACAAGTTTAATATTGAAACATGGCAGCTAGCTTGTCTCAACAATCCCCACTCAACTCCATGTCTCAGTACAACCTTGGAGACATTGCTGTCCCTCCATGTTAAGGGGATGAATTAAAATCTCCATTCTGAATTCTGGGGAAACTGGGATCTGGATTTTGCCTCCTGAGTCCATCTCTACTGAAAACCGAAGTGAGGAGATTACATTAAAACATTCAGATCTTCTTCTTCTTCCTCTCTCTCTTCCTCTTCATCTCCTGATGGTCTGTGTTCACTCAAATCACCAGCAGAATACCTGAGCACAGAACTGAGATGTTAGAAATGGTCAGATTTTTTTTAAGTCTTACTAAATATATTAAAGAATGAAAACCCAGAGTTCAGGTTGCTTTGAACTTTGGAGCTTGTGTTATTTCTAACTTGTGATTATTCAGATAGCAGTTCAGTGCATCATTGTTGGGAAGAAAATCTTGAAAAGGTGTACACAATATAGTGGCCTCTGCCTGAGTTTGCAGAGAGCCTGAACTGATCACTCCCAGATGGTGACATTTTGGTGTTCAATTTTTTAAAAAGCAGTAGGGACCATGGGAAATCATGCTCCTTCCATTGTACCCCATGCTCAGCTCTCTCTCTTTGCTAGAATTCCTTCATGCTCATGCATGGCTTTTCTCTTTTTCAACTTTATTTTTTAATTGAAACACATATGTAAATATGGGTTCTCAATAGTAAGATTTCCCTCTGTGCTTTAAATAAAATTTCACTGTAAACTCCTTCAGTTGAGGATTTGTATATTCTACCCTGCCATCTAAAACTTCCTTTACAGTTTACAAGGAGAAAAATGTTTGTTTGATTATGCTGTGGGGTTTTTTTTTGTAGGCATCACTTTAAAATTAAGCTAATGCTATGATTTGAAAGGCTAGGGTAATGTATATTAAACATTTTTTATTTAGCTATATCTTTACAAAATATTGATTTGATTGTAAAGACAGATCTTTTGTTATGTTACAGTATTTTTCATCTCAGTCAAAAAATACCAATACTGTTTTTTTATTCATGTTCAACTTTTAAAAGTTTGTTTGTTAAAACTTGATTTGGTTTAACAGTATTTAGGTTTTTAAAAATTTGGGGGGGGGGGAGAAACGTGGCGGAGAAGTAGCCTGCACATGTCTTGTAAAAATGTTATCAACTGTTTTATAGAAGCTGGTTTCTCTTTTAAATTAACCTCTGTGTGTGTGTTTTGCAGAAGTGTGTAATTCTAAAGCTGTTTTTAGTGTTTACAATGAATACGGGTTTAGAGCTGTTTTCCTTTAGGTAAAACTTTAAAAACCAAGCTTACACTAATTTTTTTCAGGCTGTCATATTTCTACATAAACTTGTGTTAGGTACCGTGTTTGGCTTTCATTCCTTTGTTTCCAGAGAGGCATTTATGAAATAAGGCAGCGGTCTATAGCCAAGCCTTGTGGCACACTATGATTCTACCACGTGTCTATACAATAGCTTCTGATTGGCTCAGGCAAGAGGCCTGGCTTATCCAAGGCTGACTGTGCTGGAATTACTGGCACCTGCCTTAACGGGGGGGGAACTTGATGGGGCCGGCAGCGAAGGGGGACACGATAATGGACACTAGGTAGCTCCTCCCCCCGGCAGTCTCTGGCACTCACTGGCCAGCTAGGGACGAGGGTGCAGATTGGCCAGCATGTCCCAGCTCCAAGGATTTAACCCAACGTGGGGACACCTGGACCCTCTTAATGTTGTTCCAGCAGCCCCACCCTTCCCATCCTGAGCTAGGAATGGGAACCTGGCTGGGCAGATGCTGCAGGTCTAGTCCATTGCCCATTTGGAGGTCAGAAACGTATTTTTTCTCCCATTTGGTGGAGGACCAGGGAGTTTTCTGCCTTCCTCGCAGCTAGGGTGACAGGATGGAAAGTGTGAAAAATCGGGGCAGAGGGTGGGGAGTAATAGGCACCTATATATGACAAAGCCCCTGTCATAAACATATAGCTAAGGGTAGCATAAAATCCCTCTTTACCCTATAAAGGCTTAATATCTCTTTATCCTTTTAAGTGTTAAGAAGCTCAAAAAACCTGTGTGGCACCTGACCAAAAGGACCAATAGGGGGAGAAGATACTTTCATATCTGTGGGGGAAGCTTTTTTTGACCTGTGTCTCCCGGAGTCAACAAGGGACCAGGGCAGGAAAAATACATCTTCCTAAACCATATAGAAACCAAGCATCTAATATTGCAGAAATAGTAAGTAATAGCAAAGAAATGTGTTAGGTTATCTTTGGTTTTAGCTTGTGAATTTTCCCTGTGCTAAGAGAGATGTTTATCCCTGTTTTTGTAATTTTAATGTTTTCCCTAGGTGGGAAATCCTCTGTGGTTTGGAATCTTTTATTATTCTGTAAAGTACTTACCATCCTGATTTTACAGAGGTGATTCTTTTACCTTTTCTTTAATTAAAATTCTTCTTTTAAGAACTCAATTGATTTTTCATTGTTCTTAGGATCCAAGGGTTTGGGTCTGTGTTCACCTGTACCAATTGGTGAGGATATTATTCTCAAGCCTTCACCAGGAAAGGGAGTGCAGGGCTTGGGGAAATATTTTGGGAAATTAGGACTCCAAGTGGTCCTTTCCCTGATTCTTTGTCTAAATCACTTAGTGGTGGAAGCATACTGTTCAAGGCAAGGTGGAATTTGTGCCTTGGGAAAGTTTTTAACCTAAGCTGATAAAAATAAGCTTAGGGGATCTTTCATGTGTGTCCCCACATCTGTACCCCAGAGTTCAGAGTGGGGAAGGAACCCTGACGTGGTAGGAGCAGTGGGATGCTATGAGATATTTAACAGCTCCCAGGCGCTCCTGGACCATGAATGGCCCTTCCCACTTAATGGGCCTGGAGCGCCTTTAAGACCATGACTTGGCCCCCTACTTTGAAGGAACGCTCTCTGCATATTTATCCTACCAGGCTTTTTGGTCTTCCTGAGCATCTTTTAGGTTTTTTTCTGGCAGGGGTTAGTTCCTGGAGAAGATGTAAACCCCTCCCATTGATGCTTCACCAACTGTAATGGCCCCTTAACCTCGCGGCCATACACAAGTTCAAATGGTGAAAACCCTAAACTGGGATGTGGTAGAGCCCTGTAGGCAAAAAGCAACTGCTGCAACACTAGGTCCCAATCATTGGAGTGCTCATTTATGTATCATGGCCCTCAAAGTTCCATTAAACTTCTCCACCAGGCCATTGGTTTGATGGTGGTAAGGGGTGGCAACCAAGTGATTCACCCCATGAGCTTCCCACAGGCTTTTCATGGTCCCTGCCTGGAAATTAGTTCCTGAATATGTAAGGATGTCGGTGGGACAACCCACCCTGGCAAAATTGTCTGTTAATGCCTAGCACACACTTTTAGCCCTGGTTTTGCTTCAAGCTACTGCTTCCGGTCATTGGGTGGCAAAATCCATGAAAGTGAGTATGTACTGCTTCCCTCTGGGTGTCTTCTTTGGGAAAGGACCCAGAATATCCACATTTACTCACTGAAATGGAACCTCAATTATGGGGAGTGGCTGGAGAGGGGCTTTGACCTGATCTTGGGGTTTTCCCACTCTTTGGAACAGCTCACAAGACCAGACATAAGTAGAAACATCCCTTGCCCATTCCCTCCCAGTGCAATGACTTCCCCAAATGGTCTTTGGTCCTGTTCACCCCAGAATGGCCACTAGGATGATCATGGGCTAAGCTCAAGAGCTTTACCCAGTACTTAGTTGGAACTACCAACTGTCTTTGAGGATGCCAGTCTTCCTGGTGCCCACCAGAAAGAGTCTCCTTTTTCTACAACAAACCAGGATCAGTTAGAAGAGCTGAGAGGCGGTGGGTGATGGGGCTGTTTCTGTTGACTGTGAACCGCTCTCCGCTGGCACACTATGTTGTATTTCATGCTGAACCTCTTGTGTAGCTTTATCTGCTGCTGCCAGTGCAGGCTCCCTGGTGCCCTCTGCTGTTGGAGTTGTAGACAGGGTTGCAAGTGCTGGATTCAGTGCTGGCAATGGTTCTGGTGCTGGTTGTTTCACCAGTTCTGGTTCTTGGACTGGCTCTGGCTGGGTCTTTGTGCTTGGTTCTACTACTCCCGTTGCAGACGTTGGTATGGGGTCTGGTTCCATCTCCTCAGTCTGGGTCTCTGGGAACACAGATGGGGGCCCTTGTAGAAGACGCAGGAATGGAGCTAGGTGTGAAGCTTAGCCTGGCTGCAGGTGACCATTCCCACCCTCTTGGCTAACTTCACATGGTTGGCCAAGTCTTCCTTCAGCAGCATGGGAATGGGATAATTATCATAGACTGCAAAAGTCCACATTCCTGACCAGCCCTTGTACTTGACAGGTAACTTGGCTGTAGGCAAGTCAAAAGAGATTGACTTGAAGGGATGAATCATCACTTGGATCTCTGGGTCGATGAATTTGGGGTCCACTAAGGATTGGTGGATAGCTGACACTTGTGCTCCAGTGTTCCCTCCACTCTGTAACCTTCTTCCCGCCCACACTCACAGTTTCCCTTTGCTCTGAAGGTATCTGGGAGGCATCTGAGCCTGAGGAGCTTTGGTGTGACCCCGGTCCAATGAACTGTAATCTGTAGAGGTTATTGGGGCAGTGGGCCTTTACATGTCCCAGCTCGTTACATTTAAAACATCGCCTAGCTGACTGGTCACTGGGATGAGGTGGGTTGCTGAAGAATGATGTAGTGGGATGATAAGGTGTCTGGGGTTTTCCTTGGGGTGTAGTTGGGGCCTTGGGCTGGCCCCGGTGGTATTGTGTGGTCTCGGGGTGTTCCGTTTTGTATCTGTCCAAACTGTGACCAGGGTTGTTCCCCTCTGCTACCGCCACCCGTTTGGTTTCGATTTTCCCTGCCTCTCTGGTGGTCTGGGACTGCTCATATTGATCAGCATAAGAAACAAGACTTTCTGCTGAGTCCATTTTATTATCCCATGACCTCTGTTTTATATCATCGTGGGTCATAGTCAGGATCTGCTCCTGTACAACCAAATCACGCATTCCTTCAAAGCTAATTACATCCCTTCCTTTGACCCATTTATCTAACAGATCCTTCATCTGGTTTTCATAAGCCACATTACTTAGTCCAGCCCCTCTCTTAAGGGCTCTAAATTTTACGCTGTAAGTTTCAGGGGTAATTTGAAATTGAAAGAGTTCGGGTGCAGGGGTGTGAAGGCTCTGGGGTAGGGTTGGGGGAGGGGCACCTATCCTGCAGCCTCAATCCCAGAACTCCCGTCCACGTGCTGCTGCAGGGAGAGAGAGCTGGGGGGAGTCCTCTCTCCCCGCAGTAGCCCCAGAGCACCCTCCTTCACCCCAAACCCCTCATTTGCAGCCTCACCCCAGAGCCTTCACACCCCTGCACCAGAACTCTCTGCCCCATTCTTGAGTCCCCTCCCATAAGAACCCACTCAACCCCACCCCCACCACATGAATTTTCTTATGTGCACTAATATGAAGGGGCTGTGTCACACCTCACCTCCATATTGGTGCACAAAACAAAATTCATTCCACACATGGGTGGGAAAAACTAGTGGGAAAACTGCTCCAGACCCGCCAGGGCCGGCTCTGGCTTTTTGCTGCCCCAAGCAAAAAAAAAGGGGGGTGAGGAGCGGAGCTGCAAAGGAGGAGGGGGAAAAAAAAAAACAACCTGTGGCGCGGCCCGAACAGCAAAGTCGGGGGGGACACCTGCAGCGTGGCCGGAGCGGCAGAGAAAACAAAACAAAATAACTTGTGGTGGCGCCGGAGCGGAAAAGCAGGAGTGGAAAAAAACAACCAAACAAAAAAACCTGTGGCGCGGCTGCAGCAGCGGGGGGGAGGGACCTGCAGCGCAGCTGGAGCGCCAAAGCAGGGAAAGAAAACAAAACAAAACAAAAAAACCTGGGGCATGACCGGAGCAGCAAAGCAGGAGTGGGAAAAAAACAAAACAAAAGAAAAGAAAGACCTGTGGCGGAGCAAGAGCAGCAAAGTGGGGGTAGGGGGGAATCTGGGGCATGGCCGGAGCAGCAAAGCAGGCGGGGGAAACAACAAAAAAACGCATGCCAGGCAGCCAGAGCCAGGGTGCAGGGGGACTCCCTGTGCTGCTGACGTGCAGCGGAGTGCGCGTCCAGTCTAGCGGGGAGGAAGGGGAGGGAGCGGGGGAGAGAGAGAGCAGGGGGGCGGCCAGGGCTTCAGCGAGGCGCTTGTCCCGCGGTCCCGACCACTGCGCCGCCTGCCGGGAGGGCTCCGCGCCGCTCCAGTCGGCGGAGAGGGAAGACCAGGGGCTGCCCTGCCCAGTTTGCTGCAGGGCGCTCCCCTCCTCCGCACTGCCGCCCCCTACAGGGCGGCCGGAGCGGCAAACCAAAAAAAAAAAAAAAAGGGCCGTGCTGCCCTAGGATTGGGCGGAAGCCGCCCCATAGAATGTGCCGCCCCAAGCACCAGCTTGCTCAGCTGGTGCCTGGAGCTGGCCCTGGTTGAGTGTTTAGAGAGCTACTTTCTCAATTTGAATGTGATGTGGTAGTTGGGCACACTCCCTACGGGAATCCACATATATATCACAATAGCACAGTCACCATAATAAACCAGACTTTTAATGTTGCTCAGAAATGACAGCATGGTCATTGAACATGGACTGTTCTCCATGAATCCATTTTGACTGGCATTAACTCTATTTCCATCTTTTAGCAAGTCCCGAAGGCAGCTTGCCTGCCGTGCTTGGGGCAGCAAAATACCTAGAGCCGCCCCTGCATTCAACATGGCTCCAAAATGGGCTAACTGATTCTCCTCAAAATATGATCTTCAATGGGGAATCAGCATCCACTGGGGTGTTGCTGGTGGGCCCCGCAAAGATTTATTCTCGGCCTCAGGTTATTCTGTATCTGAATCGATGATCTGGAAATTCATGTAAACTTGTTGCTGGCAAAGTCTGCAGAGAACACAAAGATTGCTAGGGTGGAGGATGTCTCCAAACTACAGAGCTATCCAGGGCCGGCTTTAGCCAGTTCAGGGCCTATTAGTGGGGCACGTACTCTCCGTGCGCCACTTCGGATTTCCGCGCTCCGGCAGTGGTAGCAGGGCCGCGGGGTTGCGAGGCTGCGGCTGAAGGAGCAGGGATGTGGGGTTGTGGGGCTCCGGCCAGGTGAGCGGGGTTGTGGGGCTCCTGCAGGGAGAGCGAGATTGCGGGGCTCCAGCTGGGGGAGCGGGACCGCGGGACTTGCTGCACTGCGGCCGGGGGAGTGGGACCGTGGGGTTGCGGGGCTCCGGCTGAAGGAGAGGGGATGCGGGGTTGAGGGACTCCTGCAGGGAGAGTAAGATTGCGCGGCTCCGGCAGGGGTAGTGAAGCCGCGGGGCTTGCTGCGCTGCGGCCAGGGGAGTGGGACCGCGGGGTTGCGGGGTTCCAGGCGAGGAGAGCGGGACTGCCGGGTTGCAGGGCTCCTGCCGGGAGAGCGGTGCTGAAGGACACGCCGCCGAAGACCCAGAGCAAGCGAAGGACCCACCGCCGAAGTGCTGCCGAAAACCAAGAACGAGCGAAGAACCCGCCATTGAAGACCCAGAGCGCCACCATGTGAGTAAAAATTAAAAAGGCGCCTCTAGCCGGGGAAGGGATTCTCACTGGGCCTGGGGCCCTCTTAGGCTCAGGGCCCGATTCGGGGGAATTGGTGGAATAATCCTAAAGCCGGCCCTGGAGCTACCTGGGTCACCTGATGAGTTGGGCTCAATTAGAACTGCATGTGAATCCAGCCAAATGCCTGGTCAAACATAGAGGAAAAAGGGATGACATTCACATTGGCAGGATGGGAGCTGTGTCCTGGAGAGCAGGGACTCTGAAAGGGAGCATGGTGAAACCCATCCAAACAGGAGATTTCAGTGGAATGCTGGAGCTAAGCAGGCAGATACCATCCTTGGGTGCATAAACCAGAGGATATTCAGTAGTAGCAAGGAGGTGGGGTCTCTGATAGGTTCGGTCACAGAGATCTCCTTGGGACTGGCACCTGATGCACTGAAATTACCTCTGAGCCTGGTTTCCCTGCCAGCTTGGGACCCCAGAACCCTGCCTTGTTGATTCAGACATGCTAGCCTGCTGCAACAAAAACACAGGGTCTGGGCCACACCCCCAGAGCTCAAACTTTAACTAAAAACAGCTCAGCAGCATGCTATAAACACATTAGTGTTGCAGGAATGGAGGCAGCCTTCTTTTGCGTACTTCCAAGACACCAGGGCCTGTCATCATTGATAAACTCGCACGATGACACATTGTAATAAGGTTCAAAAATGTACTTGAAGAGCTTGTCGGGGTCTGTCACTATACTGTTGTCAGTCAAGTTGTTTACAGGTTTTACAATAGAATACAAAGTATAAGACACTTAATTGACTATATTTAAATTCAGGTACATGACTTTCAAAGTCAAATTGCTATAATATGACAGAAACATTTAGAACATAACTTCATTTGTTTGCCAATATCTCTATGTTGGTAGCATCCAGCACTCCCAATTTCTAATCCAGTTCCACCCAAAGCAGTTCAATACATCTACTGGGAGCCTTTTCTTTAGGCCCAGGGGGAGGTCCAGAAGGATTAACTGGCTGTAATGGGCCTTTACTGTATAATGGGCACTGGGGTGCAGCAATGAGTGGAGATGGGGAAGGGGCAGCTTATTGTACCAGCTCCCTCTCTTTGAACTGCTCTGTGGCTAACTCCATTTGGTGGTGGTGCCAGGTTGAGGGGAATCAACATGGAACCTACATTTGATCAGCTGAATCACCAAAGTTTGGTGGTGACCTCCAAAGATACGGTCGGTGTCCCAATAAGGGTGGAGTGCATGGAGTCCATTCCAAGAGGTGTTATCACTAAATACAGAATAAAATTGAAATGCTGATAATCTCTTGTATGTGTACATTGTTCACTACTCTCATAATAAACAAAACCAATGATGCTAAATTAAACTAATCTGGCGTGAATCATCTTAGGATAGTTAAAAATAATAATTAAGGTTGGTCAACCATTTTTGGAAAGAATGTTCTTTCCTCCTGGAAAATAGTGTTTAATTGAAATCATGGGAAAATGTCGATTTCCATGAAATTTTGCTTTGGAAAATAAATGAAATGAAGCATTTTGATAAACACTCTGTTCAGATCTTATCAGAATGACACCTTTGAAGCTTTCATTTTGAAATGGCTTTTCTTTTTGAGACTTATTTTAATGCTGAAGTCATGAATTGGACATGTACTTTGCATTATTGGCAGCAGCAAGGATCAGCCACCTCACAGCTGAGTGCCTGAGCCCCCAGACTGTGATATACTATTATACAGCTCCTGAAGAGCTCTGCCCTTGAAGATGTTCCACGTTGTAGTGAATAAGTAGAGAGAATGGACGAGAGAGAGAGAGAGAGAGAGTGTAGGTCAGCATATGAATGACTCTATAGCTTCGTGGTTTCAGCACCCATCCAGGATGCAGAAACCCCAGTTTCAATCCCTCTGCTCCAATGGATCTTTCATTATTTACCTAGAGTGGAACAGCTTCACCACACAATATCCCATAGCCCACCGGTTAGAACATTCATGTATGAGGTACCAGAGCCCTCATCAAATCCCTTCTGAACACGGGGTGGGCTTGAGCAGGGGGTCTCCTGTGCAAGTGCCATAACTATGCTAAAAGTTCTTCCCTGTCCCCCATCTCATTGCAAAAAATATCTAGACACCTAACTCCAAGAGAAGGTTCACAACTGAGAATCCCAAACAGAGGGCGGTGTCTGCCTGGATGTAGGCACTGAACTTCCTGAGAGGGGCAGGGTTTAGTAAATACCCCTTGTCTTGGCATCTCCCATTGGCTAACTTTGGCAGGTCCCAACCTAGCATGCTGGCTTTTGTGGATTTCCTTCTCAGGCCCCTGGCTCTCCCCACGTAGGGTGCCTGGATGCCAAAGTGAGGGTTTGGGGACTCCACTAGTTAGCTAGGCATCTAGAAGTGAGATGTTGCCACACCTCAGTCTGTTTGTGCCTATGAACTCTCTCTCTCTCCAGGGTGTAACAGGACAAGGACCAGAAGATATTCTCACAGGCGGATGTAATGAAAATAGAGCAGGTTGCAATTTCCCAAGAGAATATTTACTGTCACCCAAGTTAGATTGTCCCTTTCCCATACCTATGACTGCGGAATAGATAACATCTCTCAATAATTCCTCTTTCAGCTGTGCCTTTACACAGTCTGGAATACCCCCTCCAGCCCTGCTCCACAGTTGTCTCATAGCTGATCTAGATTAGGTCTTTTAATCTTTCCTCCTACATGATGACTAGATGATCTCCTGAGGTCCCTTCCAACCCTGATATTCTCTGATCATTTGCCAACTCCCTGATAATCTTCGTGGCTCTTCTCCAGTTTGTCAATATCTTCCTGGTAGCAGAGTGTTTAGCAATGAACCCAACACCACTGAATCAACAGCAAAACTTTCATTGACTTCAATGGGACCAGGCTATACCCATCATTAAAGGGGAAGTTGCAGCACCAGAGAAGAGAGGAGAAATTCTTGGGATTGAGGAGCTCCAATATGGGCATAAGATCAGTGGCGCTGGAACACTTTTATAGTGGGGGTGCTGAAGTCCAACAAAACTATCCACAAACTTTTTACTTCACCTCTCCCCCCACCCCAAAGCTGAGTCCAGGAGCAAAGCCGTGTCTCCAGGAAGGGGGGACATGGATAGCGATTAGGGGGCCAAGGCTGGGACCACAACGGGGGGCAGGTGTGGGGCCAGTAACAGAGCCCGGCGTGCGGGAGCAGCAGCTGGGACCCCACATACACAGCCAGGAGTGGGACTGGCAGCTGGGACCCCGCATACATATCTGGGAGTGGGGCCGGCAGCCCAGCATGCAGAGCTGGAAGCAGAAACTCTGGTGTGGGGCCAGCAGCTGGGACCCTGCATGTGCAGCCGGGCGCAGGTCTGGCAGCTGGGACCCCGCATTCAGGGCCTTGAGTTGAACCCTGGGGCGGGGCCAACAGCCGGGACCCCGCATAAAACCTGGGGGTGCTGCAGCACCCCCCCACACCAGTTCTTCCCATGCCTATGCATAAGATCCCAGCTGTGGTTTCTCCAGAACCATAATGATACTCCTTTGTGATCTGGGATCAATGGTTCTGGGATTGAGGAACCCATGGCTGAATTGATACCAAGGGATGTGGAATAATGATAAAACAACCCTAATCTAACCTAATTTTAATGAATAGACCAAAAAAAAAACCACTTAAGGGAAGATATGTTACATGGAATTGTGTGACACTTCTCTGAAGGCTTTCTTTAACATTTCCATTTGTATTTATTCCACACAAATAATCCAGTACTCTCTAAATGCTAATGGCTCAAATGTAAGGTCCACAGGCAAAGAAACACAATAGAGTGAGACCTCGACAATTGGAAAACAATGAGCCATTCAATTAATTGATCTTTGATTATCAGCAGGTAAATAGGCCCAATGGTCTGTGATGGGGTGTTAGATGGGGTGGGATCTGAGTTACTACAGAGAATTCTTTCCTGGGTGCTGGCTGGTGAGACTTGCCCAGATGCTCAGGGTTTAACTGATCGCCATATTTGGGGTCGGGAAGGAATTTTCTTCCAGGGAAGATTGGCAGAGGCCCTGGAGGTTTTTTGCCTTCCTCTGCAGCATGGGGCATGGGTCACTTGTTGGAGGATTGTCTGCACCTTGAGGTCTTTAAACCATGATTTGAGGACTTCAATAACTCAGACATAGGTTAGGGGTTTGTTACAGGAGTGGGTGGGTGAGATTCTGTGCCCTGCGTTGTGCAGGAGGTCAGACTAGATGATCATAATGGTCCCTTCTGACCTTAAAGTCTATGAGTATATATGAGTCTATGAGTCTATAAAACATGAAAATTAAACTTTTCATCATTTATAATGACAGCGTAAGGGATCCTTTCGAGGATGGCCACATTTTGCATGTTTCAATTTAATAACTATTTGTTATTGTCAAATAACAGGGTCAAATGAAATTATTTAACCAAAGATTATCCATCAGAGATTAGCACAGTGCTATACAGAATAGAGCATTGCCCCTGTTGGTGTAACTGTCCTCTGTCTCTCTGTAACTGATGGGATGCGGCATTTTGCACTACCCAGACCAATTTTCAAGCCCTCTGTCTTTCATACCGTGTGAGCCAAAGAAACTCCTTTTTGGAGGGAAAAATCTTTTCCCGTGTTTAATTTTACCATCTCTTCTGTTTTTCTAATTGCTGATGGAATTTCTTTTATGTATTTCAGTTTAGCTGACTGGTGAGTGGAAAGGAATCTCTAACCCAGTCATCATCACAAACATCTGTGACAACCCACAGTTCTCAATGAGTTAAAACATCTTTCAGTGGATCATTATTTCCTCCATAACAGAACTCATCTGCAATAACAAATATCCCTCATTAATCACCCAATTTTCTTTATAACATACTTTTGTAAATACTTGCATTAGTTGAGAGATCTTTTCACATGATGATTACCTGTTCTGTTCATTCCCTCTGAAGCACCTGGGATTGGCTGCTATTGCAAGACAGGATACTGGGCTAGATGGACCTGTGGTCTAACCCAGTATTCCCATTCTTATGTTCTGGACACCTGGACTATATTAGCAAAATCAGAATAAAAAACAAGGTTAAAGATTACACATATTCCATTAGTGAGTTGTTTTTCCTTCACCCATTAGTGCCAATTCAATGATGTGGTTGGTTGCACACGATCAGAGCTATGCTATCTCTGGTGGTCACCCAGGCCATCTCAAATGAAGATGCACGGTTGGGTGCAGGTGTTGAGGGCTTCTTTGTGGCTCTATCTTCACCAGTGACCAGTGGAGCAGAGCTGACCAGGTGGAAGGCAAGGACCGAGAGCAGGCTGCATTATAGCAAAGGAAAGCACAGTTAATCCTTCAGAAGAATTCACGCTGAATTAGTGGGCACCTGCTATAGAACTGTTCCTCCAACTTTCTCTAACTTGGCTGGGAGTTGGAAGCTATGACTACCCTCAGGCACATCCTGAAGTTCTGGCTGAACTTCGGTGTATTAATTAAGTACTCCCTGTAATCCAGTGCATATCAAAAACTGGAGCATATTTCAGTTTATTAATTAAGCACCTCCCTAATCTCCCATGCATCTCAAAGACTTTGAGTACATTTTAGTGTATTAATTAACCCCCCTTCCAACCCTCCAGAATCATTATTTTCAATATATGCAGCACTATCTATTTTTTCCAGCACAGAGTGTCCTTCAAGACCTGTATGACCTGCTTGTTCCTCAGCGAGTAGATGAAGGGGTTGAGCATGGGAGTGATGACCGTGTTGAGGATGGCCACCCCTTTGGTGATGTCCAGTCCATCACGCTGCTTCGGACGGACATACATGAAGATGCAGCTGCCATAGACGATGCTCAGGACGATGATGTGTGAGGAGCAGGTGGAGAAGGCCTTACATCGCTCTTTGGCTGAGGGGATGCGGATGACGGTAGCAACAATGTAGGAATAGGAGACCGCGGTGATGGCCAAAGAACCCAGCAAAACAACAGCTGCTACCAGGAAGTCCATTGATTCCACCAGGTGTGTGTTGGAGCAGGAGAGGCTGACGAGAGGCCCCAGGTCACAGAAGAAATGATTGAGGACGTTGGGGCCACAGAAGGAGAGCCGGGAGATCATCATGATGAGGCCAATGATGAAGAAGAAGCCACCAAACCAAGAAGTAAGCACCATGAAGGTGCAGACCCTGCCGCTCATGATGGCCATGTAGTGCAGCGGGTAACAGATGGCCACGTAACGGTCCACAGACATAGCTGCCAGGTGAAGGAACTCAGAGACTCCCAGGGAGAGGTAGAAGAAGGCCTGGGCGATGCAGCCGGCAAAGGAGATGGTCTTGTCCTCTGAGAGGAAATTGGCCAGCATCTTGGGGACGATGACGCTGGTGAAACAGATCTCAAGGAAGGAGAAGCTCCTGAGGAAGAAGTACATGGGGGTGTGGAGGCGGTGGTCAGCCCAGGTGATGGCGATGATCACCACATTCCCAGCAAGTGTCAGGAGGTAAATCATCAGGTGCACCAGGAAGAGCAGGAAGTCCAGGTGATGCAGGTGAGGGAACCCCAGAAGGACAAATTCTCTCACGGTGCTCTGGTTGGCCAGCACCATACCTTGTTGCCTTCCAGGAAAGAAGGGAGAGAGAGCCATCAACATCAGCTGTACTAAACTTTGAGATAGTACACAAGGAGAGAGCAGTTGAAATAAGGGCCCTGGACACCATGAGACTTTGATATCTCTGTGACTCAGTTACTCCCCAATGTAAAAAATTGGGTTAATGGTAATTTACTTCCAGTTGCAAGTTATGGAGGGGGGAGAATTTGGAACAATGAGTGGTTGTGTCACACTTACCCTGCCACCTGGATGCCTCATGATGCTTTGCTGCTGTAGCTCCCAGCCTGGGATGCTCACAACCAGCCTACCAGTATGCAGGTCACACCATGAGTGTCTGTGCTTAGACCACCATAGTTACAGCCCCACTGCAGCTTCCACCAGCCATGGTTACACCCAGTGAGGTGACCCCAGGCCTGAATTTTCCCAAAACCATGTGCCCTGAAGTGCCCAGCCCTCCTGAGCCATTTGGAGAAATAATAAGGTGTGTTTGTTCCACTAAAGACACAAAAGCACATCACAGCTTATTAACATAACTGGGGTAAATGCACCCTTCTATTTAAACACGGCTCTGAGTTGGTTTATAGTAACAGTGAAACAAGTTCATCAACAAAGGAAGATGGGATTTTAAGTGAATTCAAGAATAAGAGGTAAAGTTAGAAAGGGTTACCAGGAAATAAAAGTGAAAACATGCATCTAAAAGTCTAAAACTTAATCTAGCAATGTACAGGCTGTGTTCAATATGGTTTCTCTCACCAATCATTCTTCTTCCCAGCCATGGCTGACATTCCCTCAGCCAGGACCTTCCAAAGATGTACAATGTGCATGTCTGTAAGAGCAACAAAGAGTCCTGTGGCGCCTTATAGACTAACAGACGTTTTGGAGCATGAGATTTTGTGGGTGAATACCCACTTCGTCGGATTTGTATTCACTCACGAAAGCTCAAGCTCCAAAATGTCTGTTAGTCTATAAGGTGCCACAGGATTCTTTGCTGCTTTTACAGATCCAGACTAACACAGCTATCCCTCTGATACATGTCTGTAAGATGATGAGTTTATATTTATATTTTTTTCCTTAATTTTAAAAAGTAGATATTTCCACAGGAATGACCAGGTCAGGTTCCATCATCTGGTATTATAATAATGTACCATTGCTGATAGATAGATAGATAGATAGATAGATAGATTCAGTGATGGTACCATGCATGTTCTCACCACTTTCAGATGTCGACAGATAACTGAGGAATAATCTGTCATCCTACATTCCTAAAAACAATCTAAATATATGAAAGGGAAATCACAATATAACATGTTGATAATTTAGCTTTGAACATATGCACACTCTAACTGAGATATATTTTCCAAACACAAGTCCTACCTGCTAAAAAGCCTATGATCTATTTCACACACACCACAAACACACACACAAAATACACAGATACATTAAATAATATCTATTTCACACACACACAAATAAATAACCTAGGAATCCTTGCTGGTGGGAGACTTATCTTCAAATATCATTCAGAAATAGGCATCTTACTAAAGTTCTAACAAAATAAGCTGGGAATATTTTCAGTAGCTGACTTTACCCAGCCTGCTTCTTATTCTGTCCCAGAAAAGAAAAACACCTGGAACACTGGAGGATATATACCAGCTAGTACATCTCATGGAGAAATAATTGTTCTAAATGAAATGAAAACAGCTAACTTCTCAGGAAGTTGAGACTGTAAAGTGGACCTCTTGGGGCTCATTAAGTGTAGAGTTGGCTTCTGACATGGTAAAATTTAATTTGCCAAGAACAATTTTCTCTAGCCCACAAACTCTCCAAACTTTCTTTGTAATGAAGAAAGAAGAAGGGGCTGATGAAGACTGCAAGAGCTCTGGTGCAGATATTCCTCAGATTCATTTGGCCAATTCACTTAAAGGGTGATTTATACCTATAAAAAGCTGGACCTCTGTGGAGCACTTCTGAAATAAACATGCATTTGTGTCAATTTATTAGATAGATAGATAGATAGATAGATAGATAGATAGATAGATAGATAGATAGATAGATAGATATTGGATTTTCTGAAAGTTCTGGGGACCTGGCCTCTGGAAATCAAGCACTTTTAAGGTATTTAAAGTTGGGGTCCCCTAATCACAGTTCCTCATGAATATCTTAGCCCAGTTTGGTTTCTAGGACCATGGGCCAGTCTCACTGGTATATTCTGACTGTTCCACTCTAGTTATAGAAATTAAGTGTGGAATTGATTTAGGTGTTTTCTGGATACTTTATATCAGCAGATCAGCCAGAACCCAATGTCCTGATTCCTGGAACGTGTCAAAACATTTGCTTAGTTTTGAACTTCCCCAATTCCAGATTGAAACATCCTTGCAGCCCCTCTCTCTGTGATGAGCTGATTGAAAACCTCAGATCTGTGTCCCTTTTGAGAGGTCAGAACAAGTTTAATATTGAAACATGGTAGATAGCTTGTCTCAACAATCCCCACTCAACTCTATGTCTCAGTGCAACCTTGGAGACATTGCTGTCCCTCCATGTTAAGGGCATGAATTAAAATCTCCAGTCAAAATTCTGAGGAAACTGGGATTTGGATTTTGCCTCCTGCGTCCATCTCTACTGAAAACTGAAGTGAATAGATTACATTAAAACATTCAGATCTTCTTCTTCCTCTCTCTCTTCCTCTTCTTCTCCTGATGGTCTGTGTTCACTCAAATCACCAGCAGAATACCTGAGCACAGAACTGAGATGTTAGAAATGGTCAGATTTTTTTAAAATCTTACTAAATATATTAAAGAATAAAAATCCAGAGTTCAAGTTGCTTTGAACTTTGGAGCTTGTGTTATTTCTAACTTGTGATTATTCAGATAGCAGTTCAGTGCATCATTGTTGGGAAGAAAATCTTGAAAAGGTGTACACAATATAGTGGCCTCTGCCTGAGTTTGCAGAGAGCCTGAACTGATCATTCCCAGATGGTGACATTTTGGTGTTTAATATTTTAAAAACCTTCAGTTGTACCCCATGCTCATCTCTCTCTCCTTACTAGGATTCCTTCATGCTCATGCATGGCTTTTGTCTTTTTCAACTTTATTTTTTAATTGAAACACATATGTATATATGGGTTCTCTATAGTAAGATTTCCCTCTGTGCTTTAAATAAAATTTCACTGTAAACCCCCTCGGTTGAGGATTTTTATATTCTACCCTGCCATCTAAAACTTCCTTTACAGTTTACAAGGAGAAAAATGTTTGTTTGATTATGTTGCGGGTTTTTTTGTAGGCGTCACTTTAAAATTAAGCTAATGCTATGATTTGAAAGGCTATGGTAATGTATATTAAACATTTTTTATTTAGCTATATCTTTACAAAATATTGATTCAATTGTAAAGACAGGTCTTTTTGTTATGTTACAGGATTTTTCATCTCAGTCAAAAAAGACCAATGCTGGTTTTTTATTCATGTTCAACTTTTAAAAGTTTGTTTGTTAAAACTTGATTTGGTTTAACAGCATTTAGGTTTTTAAAAAGTTAGGGGGGAAAAATGTGGGGGAGAAGTAGCCTGCACATGTCTTGTAAAAATGTTATCAACTGTTTTATAGAAGCTGGTTTCTCTTTTAAATTAACCTCTGTGTGTGTGTTTTGCATGAAGTGTGTAATTCTAAATCTTTCTTTAGTGTTTACAATGAATACGGGTTTAGAGCTGTTTTCCTTTAGGTAAAACTTTAAAAACCAAGCTAACATTAATTTTTTTTCAGGCTGTCATATTGCTACATAAATTTGCATTAGGTACCGTGTTTGTCTTTCATTCCTTTGTTTCCAGAGAGGCATTTATGAAATAGGCCAGCAGTCTATAGCCAAGCCTTGTGGCACACTATGATTGGTTCAGGGAAATGCAATTCTACCACATGTCTGAACAATAGCTTCTGATTGGCTCAGGCAAGAGGCCGGGCTTGTCCAAGGCTGACTGTGCTGACTGTGCTTAACAGGTGGGGGAACTTGATGGGGCCGGCAGCGAAGGGGACACGCTAATGGACACTAGGTAGCTCCTCCCCCCGACAGTCTCTGGCACTCACTGGCCAGCTAGGGACGAGGGTGCAGATTGGCCAGCATTTCCCAGCTCCAAGGATTTAACCCAGCGTGGGGGCCACCTGGACCCTCTTAATGTTGTTCCAGCAGCCCCACCCTTCCCATCCTGAGCTAGGAATGGGAACCTGGCTGGGCAGATGCTGCAGGTCTAGTCCATTGCTCATTTGGAGGTCAGAAACGTATTTTTTCTCCCATTTGGTGGAGGACCAGGGAGTTTTCTGCCTTCCTCGCAGCTAGGGTGACAAGATGGAAAGTGTGAAAAATCGGGGCAGAGGGTGGGGGGTAATATGCACCTATATATGACAAAGCCCCTGTCATAAACATACAGATAAGGGTAGCATAAAATCCCTCTTTACCCAGTAAAAGGTTAATATTTCTTTACTCTGTAAAGGGTTAAGAAGCTCAGATAACCTGGGTGGCACCTGACCAAAAGGACCAATAAGGGGAGAAGATACTTTCAAATCTGTGGGGGAAGGTTTTTTTGACCTGTGTCTCCTGGAGTCAACAAGGGAACAGGGCAGGAAAAATGCATCTTCCTAAAACATATCGAAACTAAGCATCTAATATTGCAGAAATAGTGAGTAATAGAAAGAAATGCATTAGATTGTCTTTTGTTTTAGCTTATGAATTTTCCCTGTGCTAAGGGGGAGGTTTATCCCTGTTTTTGTAATTTTAAAGTTTTTTCCTAGAGGGGAAATCCTCTGTGGTTTTGAATCTTTTGTTATTCTGTAAAGTACTTACCATCCTGATTTTACAGAGGTGATTCCTTTACCTTTTCTTTAATTAAAATTCTTCTTTTAAGAACTCAATTGATTTTTCATTGTTCTTATGATCCAAGGGTTTCGGTCTGTGTTCCAGATGTTTTCTTTCTTTTTGTTTTTAATAAAATTTCCCTTTTTTTAGGAACAGGGTTGGGCTTTTGTGTCCAAAGAGGTTTGTGCAAGTTATTTAATTATCTGGTGGCAACAGCTGATTTCCTTTGGTTTCTTTCTCAGCTCTTTCCCGTAGTCGGAGGTGAAAGGGCTTGAGGGTACCCCACAGGGAAGAATTCCCAAGCGCCTTCCTGGATTCCCAGAGGGGTTTTGCACTTGGGTGGTTGCAGCATTTACCAATCCAAGATCATAAAAAACCTGTAACCTTGGGAGTTTAATACAAGCCTGGAGTGGCCAGTGTTAATTTTTAGAGTCCTTTGGGGCCCCCACCTTCTGCACTCGAAGTGCCAGAGTGGGGATTCAGCCTTGACTGTCTGTCTGTATTTATCTAACATGGCAAGTTTTGAAAATCACACCCAATCAATTGCAAACTGTCAGGAAATGTCCTAGTGTCTTGTATTCCTTTTTAGTTTCACCTTAACTGTCAATTTCCTGGTTTCCAGTGCTTTCTTTTGGGGTAATTACAAATTCCTTCTAATAGAGTTTACTTTAAATTACTGATACACGCTATCAGCCTTTATTGCATCTTAGTGTTGTGTGTAACTGGCAATACACTCAAGGTCGCACAGGTTATGTTGTCTTGGAATGACACAGAGGTTGAATCTCTTTAAGTACAGACCTGCAACCAGGGTCCCCACAGACATTTTATTATTTTTAAAAACTTTTAGGTCCTAATTCCCTGGTAATCCCTAGTTGCTTTGGGTTGCTCCTGGGTTGCTCCTGAGCAGGGCCGGCTCCAGGGTTTTTGCTGCCCCAAGCAGAGCGCGCGCACACACAAAAAGAGCCGCAATGACGATCTGCAGCCGCTCTACCGCCGCCGCTTCATTCTTCGGCGGCAATTCGGCGGCAGGTCCTTCACTCCCAGAGGGACTGAGGGACCCACCGCCAAAGAGCCGGATGTGCTGCCCCTCTCCGTTGGCCGCCTCAAGCACCTGCTTGCTGAGCTGGTGCCTGGAGCCGGCCCTGCCTGCACCATCAGATGAGGGGATAGGGGGGTCTATGCCCATTTCTCTCCTTAAAAATGCTCTGGCCTGTTGTGTATTTGGTTGTCATGGTTTTTGTTGCTATAGCAACTGAGTTAGATTATTAGGGGATAGCCCAGCCTGTTTCGGCCGGTTGGGTGAGCTCTGTGTCTGTAAATAAAATGGTAGTTTTGTTAGCTGTCTGCTGTCTGGCCTCAAGTGATTTCTTCCTAAACCGGCTGCCCCCAAGGATATAACAAGTGGCGATGATGGATGGGATTCCAGTGCTGCTCCAGTAACAGAAGGAAGTAGAAGTCAAGGTAAAGAACAAACAAACAAAAAACCTGCTTGTTTGCACTGACTGTGAAAGTGAAACTAAAAATCATGGCTACTCTGACCAGGCCACTGGAACCTTTTGATGAGAATGCAAAGCAGTGGCATGTATATACTGAGCGGTTTGAGCTTTTTGTTATTGCAAATGACATTACAGAAGCGAAGAAGGTGCCAATATTCTTAAGTGTTGTAGGGGCTAAAACCTACTCCCTGCTACGCAGCTTACTACACCCTGTTAAGCCTGAGACTAAATCTTACAGTGACATTGTGGAAATCCTGGGGTCCCATTTTTCCCCAAAACCACTGGTAATTGCTGAAAGATATAGGTTCCACAAAAGAGACCAAAAGGAAGATGAAACAGTTGTACAATTTGTAGCCATTTTAAAAAAGCTAGCAGAAGACTGTGAATTTAAAGAGATGTTAAATGATGGCCTGCGTGACAGGTTAGTGTGTGGCCTCTACAGTGAAGCTATATGGAAGCGCCTACTGACAGAGGCTCAGCTTACATTACAGAAGGCTGTTGATATTGCTGTCTCCATGGAACTGGCTACAAGGGAGGCGCAATACATCGGTGCATCCCCTAGGGTGCAAAAAGTGTCACGAGAACTGACCCACAAAACTATGCAGAGTCCAGAATGTTACCGCTGTGGTAAGCCAGGACACCAGGCATCAGAATGCTGGTGTAAGGACCTGGTGTGTCGATGCTGTGGCAAAAAGGGACACATTGAGTGTGCCTGTAAACAAAAGAAAAAGAGGCCTGTGGTCTGGCCGACAAAAAGAGGAACCCTGCATACCCTAGAGCAGACCCAGGATGATCAAGGTGACACCTCATCGCAAGAGGAAGTGCCACTGCATGTTTTGTCTTTGGCAGTGGGCTCACATGAATACTGGGTAACCCCGTTGTTGGATGGCAAACCTATACGCATGGAACTGGACACCGGTGCAGCCGTCTCGCTGGTCTCCGAGACTGTGTATAAAGAAAAGCTACAGCATCTTCCGCTTAAGGCAACAAAAACTGTTCTGAAGATGTATACGGGAGAAGCTGTGCCCATGTTGGGCACTATTGATGTTAAGGTGGAGCTCAATGGACAGGCTGCTAAATTGCCACTGTTTGTGATGAGAGGTAACTACCCAGCCTTAATGGGTAGCTCTTGGCTTGGGAAGATTCAACTAAACTGGACAGAAGTGCACCAGATGACTAAAGAAGAAACCAGTCTAACCCCTATACTAAGGAAACATGCTGCTGTTTTTGGAGATGATTTGGGAAGTATGAAGGGAATCACTGTGACATTGAACATTAAACCTGACAGTCCACCAAAATATCTGAAAGCCCGAACTGTGCCATATGCCATCAGGCCAAAAGTTGAAGCAGACCTGGAGCACTTGGTCACCAATGGAGTCCTAATACCAGTTACCCATAGCTCATGGGCCACTCCTATCGTTCCAATAGTGAAGAAAGATGGCTCTCTCTGGATTTGCGGTGATTTTAAAGTCACTATCAACCCAGTGTTGTGTGCAGAGCAATACCCGCTTCCCCGCATCGATGACCTCTTCGCAGGCCTGGCTGGGGGACAAAAGTTGAGTAAGATTGATCTGAGTCAAGCATATTTACAGATGCACGTCGATGAAAAGTCCCAAGGGCTGTTGACTATTGTGACTCATAAGGGGCTTTATCGATACTGTCGCCTACCCTTCGGAATAACGTCTGCTCCCACCCTGTTCCAGAGGGCTATTGACCAGATCTTGTGTAGCTTGTCAGGAGTTCAGTGCTATCTGGACGATATCCTGGTCACTGGAAGAAATGAAGAGGATCACTTAAAGAATTTAGAGGCTACCCTGCAAAGACTGGAAGAGTATGGCCTACAAGTTCGCAAAGACAAGTGTGAATTCTTCAAACCCTCTGTTGAATATTTGGGACACATCATTGATTCTGCAGGTCTTCATAAGGCCCCTTCAAAAGTTAAAGCTATTGTGGAGGCTCCCCCACCTCGAAATGTAAGCCAGCTGTGCTCGTTTCTAGGACTACTGAACTATTATGGAAAGTTCATCTCACAGTTAGCCACACTGCTAAAACCACTTCATGAGCTCCTTGGGCAGAACAAGGCCTGGAAGTGGACTGAAGCCTGTGATGTTGCATTTAACAAAGCTAAGGATGCATTGCTAAATTCTGAAGTTCTAACTCACTTTGATCCATCCTTACCCCTGCAATTGGCCTGCGATGCCTCCCTTTATGGAGTGGGAGCAGTCGTGTCACATATTATGCCTTCGGGAGAAGAGAGACCTATTGCTTTTGCTTCACGCACTCTAAGCAAAGCAGAAACTAACTACGCCCATGTCATAAACAGATAGTTAAGGGTTAAGGTCTCTTTTATCTGTAAAGGGTTAACAAGCTCAGTAACCTGAGGAACACCTGACCAGAGGACCAATCAAGGGACAGGATAATTTCAAATCTCTGTGGAGGGAAGGCTTTGTCTGTGTTCTTTGTTTGAGTGTTCGTGCTCTCTTTGGATCTAAGAGAGGCCAGACATGTCTCCAAGTTCTCCTGGAGTATTTCCTACTATCCAGTATAGTGAGTATTAGTTAAAAAGGTGGATTAGTCTTTTGAGTTGCTTTCTATATTTGCAATTGGGTGTTTGCTGAAGGAATTCTTTATTTTTGTTTGCTGTTACTTTGATTATGCTGAGGAGGAGGGAGGGGAAGTCTCTTCAGTTTTTATAAGTTAGATCCTGTATTTTTGCATCCAGGTAATACAGAGAGAGTGTACTTTTTTTTCTTTCTTTAATAAAATCTTTTCTTTTTAGAACTTGATTAATTACTTCCCTTGTTTGGATTTTCAGGGGAAGGGGACGGGGAGGTGAGTCCCTCTTTGTGTTGAGTCAAGGATTTGACTCGGTGTGTATTTCTCTGGAGAAGGCTGGAGAGAGGAAAGGGGGGGAGGGGAACTGGCTGTTTCTCTCTCTCTGGTGAGATTCAAGGGGTTTGAATCTGTGTTCTCCAGGGGAAGTTTGGGGGACAGGCAGTGTGTTACCCACTTTAAACTTAACTGGTGGCAGCGAGAACCAGATCTAAACTGGGATTTTAGTTTAGAGGAGTCCATGCAGGTCCCCGTCTTGGAACCCAAAAGCTCCAAGTGGGGGAGAAGACCTATGACAGCCCAAATCGAACGTGAGGCATTAGGAATTGTTTTTGGAATTCGGAAGTTTCATCAGTACCTGTTTGGGTGAAAGTTTATTCTTCTCACAGACCATCGACCTCTGACGTCAATTTTTGGACCCTACACAGGCATTCCCCCATTAGCTGCTAGTTGTATGCAACGCTGGGCATTGTTACTTTCAGCACACACATATGAAATCAAATATCGGAAATCCACTCTGCACGGCAATGCAGATGGCCTCTCAAGGTTGCCTTTGCTGGTCAAACATCAAGATAGTGCCCCAAAGGAAATCTTCTACTTTGAACAGGTAGAGAATACACCCATCACTGCTACTCAGATAAAGAAGGCAACTCATGTTGACCCAGTATTGTCCCAAGTTATGGACCTGGTGATGCATGGAAAATCTCGACAAACCTCTCCGGTCTCACCTGACCTTGTTACCTACATGTCCAGGAGGACGGAGTTATCGGTCCAATCTGGTTGTTTGTTGTGGGGGAGACGTGTCATTATTCCACCACCATTGAGATCACAGATGTTAGAACAGCTACATTCCGGTCACTGTGGAATAGTGCGCATGAAGGAAATTGCATGAAGCTATTTTTGGTGGCCTGGATTGGACAGTGCTATTGAAGAGAAGGAAAAAGCTTGTATGTCATGTCAGGGTGTGAGGAATGCACCCCAGTGGGCACCCCTACACCCATGGGACTGGCCTGAAAACCCATGGCAACATATTCACGTTGACTTTGCTGGCCCCCTTGAAGGAAGCATGTTCTTGGTGGCAGTAGATGCCCATTCTAAATGGCCAGAAGTCTCTATAATGCAGTCCACTACTGCAGAGAGTACTATCCAAAAACTACGAGGACTCTTTAGTCGTTTCGGTCTGCCAGAACAACTTGTGAGCGACAACGGACTGCAGTTCGTCTCTCAGGAGTTTCAAAATTTTATGAAGGCAAACGGGATACACCACATCACGTCAGCACCATATCATCTATCCACCAACGGATTAGCTGAAAGATTTGTGCAGACAATGAAACATGCTTTGAAATCAGCAAGGGGACAACACTCCATTCAAAAGCGTCTGGATACCTTCTTACTTTCCTACAGAAACACACCTCATGCTACAGCCCAGGCATCTCCGGCCTTTCTAATGATGGGACGACAGCTGCGCACTTGCTTTGATCTGCTGAAACCTTCTGAACCCCAACAAATTGTGCAACATCAGCAGCAGGGGCGGCTCTAGCAATTGTGCCACCCCAAGCAGGGTGGCACGCTGCGGGGGGCGCTCTGGCGGTCGCCAGTCCCGCAGCTCCGGTGGAGCATCCGCAGGCATGCCTGCGGGAAGTCCACCGGAGCCGCCTGCCACCCTCCCGGCAGCACGCCGCCCCAAGCGCGCGCTTGATGCGCTGGGGTCTAGAGCCAGCCCTGATCAGCAGCAATATCAAGTCATCAGACGGGCACCCAGAGCAAAAGACCGAACCTTTAGCCCGGGACAGCCAGTTTTGGCTCGGAATTATACTTCCAGAGCTAAATGGGTCCCGACCACAATCATCTCTCAAACAGGACCTATTTCCTACACAGGACTGCAGAGAATCTTACCTGACGGCGACATGTAGATCAGCTGTTGCCAGGTCATGCCAGTCCTCAGGACACATCTGCAGTTGAAGTGTCTGACTTCACCTCTTCTGGTGAGACACTGAATCACGAATCACCTGTTCCTGACTGTTCTCCTCCATTACTGCACGCCGCTGAGATACCCCTTTGCCCAGCACGAGCTGATACCACCTCCTCCCCTATTCGTGCTGCGGACCCTGAGCCCATGGTACTTTCGGGTGCAACAACACCAGAAGTTCGCCGTAATCCACCTAGAGACAGAATGCCTCCTCATCGGCTGGATCTTTAGCTAGGGCGAACCCACAGTTATGGGGCAAAATAATCCCCAGGGTTTAGCCGGGAATGGAGGCAGTCTACCCTCCTTCTCTAGTCTAGTGTGTGTTTTATTTAGGGGATTTTCTTATTAGGGTGGGAGGAATATGTTGTGTATTTGGTTGTCATGGTTTTTGTTGCTATGGCAACTGAGTTAGATTATTAGGGGATAGCCCAGCCAGTTTCGGCCGGTTGGGTGAGCTCTGTGTCTGTAAATAAAATGGTAGTTTTGTTAGCTGTCTGCTCTCTGGCCTCAAGTGATTTCTTCCTAAACCGGCTGCTCCCAAGGATATAACATGGCCTTTTAAAATTTCTTTGCCCAAAACCTCCTGAGGGTATGGCTACACTGGCGATTTGCAGCGCTGGAAAGCCTCCACCAGCGCTGCAATTAGTAAGTGGCCACACCTGCAGGGCACTTCCAGCGCTGCAACTCCCTGGCTGCAGCGCTGGCCGTACACCTCACTCAGCATGGGGAATAAGGATTCCAGCGCTGGTGCTGCAGCGCTGGTCATCAAGTGTGGCCACACACCAGCGCTGTGATTGGCCTCCAGGGTATAAGGTGTATCCCAGAATGCTTTTATAAATTACTCTCTTTGTTTTGTTATGCAGTCTCTCTTTGTTTTGTTGTGAACGAGCTCTGATGGGAGCTCCGTTGCCGCTTATCTAAAAAACAAACAGAGCTCCTGTTTGCTGTGATCATCTGTACCTGGCTGTAAACAATCAAATGAGAGGCAGGCAGGGAGAGTGAATGAAACAGCGGGGAGTCGTGTTGGCTGCAAGCTGTTTTGCAATTAAGAGTTAAGACTAAGGGGTTGGAAACATGTTCTGATTTTTCAAGTCAGGAAGCTAAACACACAGTGTTGGCTCCAAAAATCCCCTCTCTCTCTCCCCCCGCTCCCTGTCACATTAGACCCCACCCCACCCCCCTCTTTTGAAAAGCACGTTGCGGCCACTTGAATGCTGGGATAGCTGCCCATAATGCAGCACTCCCAATAGCGCTGCTAATGCTGCAAATGTGGCCACACACCAGCGCTGGTAGCTGTGAGTGTGGCCACACACCAGCGCTGCTCCTACACAGCTGGATGACCAGCGCTGCAAACCGTAAGTGTAGCCATACCCTGAGTCTTTTAGATCTTTCCCACTTTTTTTCTCAGCTCCTCTTTACGTTTTTAGGTTTCATGTTTAGTCACAGCCACCCTTCACCGCTTTCTCCAGTTTTACAATCATCGCATGTGTCTCTGTTGTCTTTTGGTCTAACGCCTCCCTTTCTTCTGGAGAAGGCTGCTTTTGAAATGCCTCAAGATGTAACTTTGAAAACTTTTTATCTATTAAATGCCGAAGAGACGCTCAAGTACGAAACAGCTTATTACAAACAGCACCTGATGCAACAAAACCAGCAGGTGGGTTGTTATTTGTAGCAGTGGCTCTGGGCTGATCAGAATCAGGGGGGTTGAATCTTTGGCCCTGCTCACGCCCAGCCCTAGACACTGCTGCTGTCACCGGTTTGTTTGCCCTTTTTAAAGTTGGTTTCTTATGTGCAGTGGAGGCTTAGAGCTGTTCAGAATCGGAGGTTTTGGCCTCTTTGTGTCGCTTACCCACGTCCCCGGATAGTACAACTGCTACCAGGATGTGAGCTCTTTTTAATGATGGGTCGTTCTGTATAATAAAGGCTCTGGATGTTAAGGGCTGCTCAGAACCAGGGGAAATGGCTTCTTTGTTCTCACCCTTGGAAACTGCAGCTGCTTTAGAGGAAGTTTTCTTGGCCCTTTTCAAAGCCCTCCCCTCCGATCTTTCTTCTTGCAGAATAACACTTGATAAATCTGCCAACACTGATAAATAAGATGCTTTTGTTGCCTGTCTCTTTTAAACATAAACCCGTGCGTGTTTTTCCTAACAACAGCAAGCAAAACTAGTTTTTAAACCCCTGTAGATGTAGATTTCAAAACCTTTACACATAGCTGAAAAACAGCTAAGGATGTAAACAAGCGCAATTTCCGCTTCCACCACATGGGCGCAGCAAAAACAAACTTTTTCACAATAAAACCAAAGTGTAAAAAATGCAGCAAACTAACCTAGTTTTTAACCAGGCATATGAAAAAGTTGTACAATACTCTTAATAAACATACATTTTTAAAAAATCACTCCCTAATGTTTTATATAAAAAAATACAGTGATTTTTCAGACTCTATTTCAAAACAATCTAAATGCATAAACATTTTTTTTCGAAAACTACATGTTCCATCAGTAATATTTCCCTCAAAAAATGTGCATTTGTGTAAACTGAAACTTTTCACAGGAAAGGGTTCCCTGATCTCTGTCGTGGTCTGTGCGGCACCCAGCACAACGGGGGCCCTGATCTTGGCTGGGATCTGTGCAGCAGCTGAATGATTCCAGAGACAACAGGTATCCCGACCCCCCAGCAACTAGGCACCCACAAATACATACAACACATTGATACAAAGGGCAATGAATATTCTGTTGGCCTACCTTGTCCCATAATAGAACAGTCTTTGAAGTTTTCATGGATTGGTTCACCCCTGCAGATAACATTCATAACAATAAATACCAAAATAGGCTTGTGTTCAGCATATTTGTCGCAACCGGCTTCCCTGGGCCTGGTGTTCCCAGGAGGGGTGTATTTGGAATAAATAGAGAGGAATGTGTAGGGAAAGTGAATTTCGATCTCGTCACTGAGTATTCATGGCAGAACATTGCTTCTGGGAGCTACACTCATCCAAGCAGAGAAGAGAAACAGATGGCCGGTGGTCTATGTGACTGGGAAATCTAAAAATCGATTACTATGTAACACACAGTCTTTCCATCTGCCTGGATCCTAGCATGGGGGCCATTACAACCTGAGCTACAAGACTCTTAACCTAGGTTGTAACGCGCTCATTGATGTCTAGGTGATCACGCCACCACCATGGGGTGACAGAGCCCCACAGGGTGTGGGAGTGGCATACAAATAGAGGCCAGTGGACATGACAGAGAAA
Organism: Mauremys mutica; assembly: GCF_020497125.1. Taxonomy (NCBI): domain Eukaryota; kingdom Metazoa; phylum Chordata; order Testudines; family Geoemydidae; genus Mauremys; species Mauremys mutica. The sequence continues at coordinate 54,619,337 of NC_059084.1, read as the reverse complement.
CGGGAATTTGATATTTTCAGGCAATCCGGGCTCATTTCTAAATGGAAGCTAAGTATAACAGAAAAAAGGTTTAAAATTTAAGATGGTCAAAATTGAAACAAAATGTTTTGAAATGTCTGATACATTTTAATCAACGTGAAGCAATAATTTCCCTCAGATTTTTGGCTGGAGAAAAATTTCAAGATTTCGTCTGATGGGGAAATTTGGTGAAATCTTTAAGGTTTTCGTGGCACAGGAAAACCAATTCCTACCATGATAAGGATAAAGCCTAGCTCTTGTGGAGCACTTTCCATCCGTAGGTCTCAAAGGACTTTATAAAGGAGGTCAGTAGCATTATTCCCATTGTACATATGGGGAAATGGAGGCCCAGAGCAATGCAGCAACTTGCCCAAGGTCATCCAGCAGGCCAGCAGCTGAGCTGGAATTAGAACCCAGGTGTCTTGCATATCTGTGCACTATCCATTAGGCCACACTGCCTCCCACACTCCAGCAGTGTAAGTTAACTCCCCCGTGGCCAGTATAGCTGATGTGAGTGCTGGGCTCAGACTAGTCCAACCCACCTGCTCAAGGCATTGTAATCAGCTTTCGGTTATTCCATGAATTTGACTATGTGTGTTGTTCCTTGAGTGAGATCATTCAAGCCAAACCAAACCCAGTGAGACAAGGGTTGAGTTTCAGAGTGCCTTTATTTTTAAATGCCTTTCACATAAAAATATGAAAGTAAATGCTAAAGCAAATCTAGTGCATGTGAAAAACAACTGAGCCACGTTTGCTAGGTAAGCTTTGTATTTAAACTATTTAACAGCTGCAGCAGTCTTGAGCAGATTATTGGCAGTCTCTCGGATTTTCTTCCTGAACACAAATCACTGTGGTTACCTCAAACTTCTATCTACGTTTCAAAAACTTACTTGGCCATCGGAAGATATTTTAATGATGAGTGGTCACCCTATGGCCATTGTTTAACTAGATATGGACAGAATTTTAATCATCCTTAATTTTAATTTCTCTTTGTTTTCCATTTCTGCTGTTCTGAAATTGAGAGAAGCAGGTAATGAGGTTGTGTTGTAGCTTTTCCCTTATAGATTACACAACTATTAGAAATCAGAAATCTGTAGTTCCTTGAGATGAAAGTTTTGAGACCTCTTGAGGTGAAAGGTTGGAGATCCTTTGAGATGAAGGTATTGAGACCTCTTGAAGTGGAGAATTGGAGAACCCTTGAGGTGAAGGGTTGGAGATCTCTTACGGTGAAGAACTGGAGACCTCGTGAAATGAAGGACTGGAGATCTCAGACACTTCAGTTCTCACACCTGAGTTGTAAGACTTACACATTTGAACCCTGTGTCACATGTTTACACATACCTCAGGAAATCTCATCCAGCAGAGCTGTAGTGCTGCTATGAATCTGGCACTCTGCAGTCAGAGCTCTCTCCCCCTCCCCACTCCCTTGGCCTCCAGACACTGTTCTCATGGGAGGGGAAGAGGGACCTTAAGAGCCCAACAATTCAAGATGGCTCCACTGCCATTTCCTCCTCTCCTCCTGTGAACAACAGGACAGGACAGCTCCTCCGCCTTGCCCTCCCTGGAGCATCAGCCAGGCAGAGGAGGGTGGGGAGCCCCTAGAGCCACCCTCCCCCACCTGGAATGGGGGATAAGAACCCACTACAGCCCCCCCCCCCAGCCTGGGAGAGGAAGCCAAGAACTGCAGGGGGAGGCTGGAGGAGCAGAACTGCTGGGGATGCATGTCCTTCCTTATTTTCCACTTCGATTTTTGTGCATTTAGTAGACTGCAGTTGCTGTGTAGTCATGGTTCGGTGTTATTACTGGTATATTAATCAGTTACCAGACTTTCTGTGGTGTCATATTAAAATACAGAAAAACTCACACCCTTGAACAACTTAAGTTTTCTGGTATCACTTGAGGTGACGGACTGGAGGTCCCTTGAGGTGAAGTGCTGGCCATTCCTCCTTGGTCACCTGAGTCTTCTCTTGAAATGTTACAAACTCTATCTATTATACCAAATATTGTTTCCTTTTTAATAGATACCAAAATTGTTTCCGGGTCAGCTAAGTGTTCATCGTTTAGGCATTTCTTCAATAATTGCCAGATAGCTTCTTTCTTCTGTTTTAAAATATACTCACAAGTTTTTTCCTCTAGTAGATTCCTGCTTTCAACTTGATCTCTATTTATCTCTTTTCTGTTGTCCTTCTTGAAGAAGTGCACGTAACACCAGTAGATAAAACCAGCCAAGACAACAAGCAATATGACACCGATTCCCACCATCTTTGGGAAAAAAGGTAATATGTTAAAACCTGTTACTTGCATTAGACTTTTTCTCTATAACTCTTTTATATTTCACCAGAAGGGTCTAGAGGACAAATATCTTTATTTATATTTAGCTACAATGATCATCATAGAGTTGAGGCCAGAAGGGACCATTAGGCTTGCCTTCCTTATCTGCATAAACAGGGGAATCTCCAGTAGGAGTAGAGAGGTTATTATACCTCTGTATGTGGTGACTGCTCCTGTTATCTTATGTCCAGTTCTGGTGCCCACAATTCAAGACAAATTTTGATAAATTGGAGAGGATTCAGAGAAGAGACATAAAAATGGTTAAGGGATTGGAAAACATGAGAGATTCCAGGAGCTCACTCTATTTAGCTTATCGAAGAGAAGATTAAGGAGTGACTTGATCACACTTGTAAGTACCTACCTGGGGAACAAATATTTCAGAATGGACTCTTCAATTTAGCAGGCAAAAGCCTAACAAAATCCAAAGGCCAGAAATAGAAGACAGAGAAATTCAGACTGGAAAAAAGGCATTTTAACTCCCCTGGAATATGCAAACAGGAGCTGACAAAGAGGGCCCACCCAGCTCCTCAAAGGTGCTTGAATACATTTAACAATCTCGTTACAGAGTTGTTGTAGCTGCATTGGTTCCAGGATATTAGAGAGAAAAGTTGGGTGGAGGAATATCTTTTATTGGATCAAGTTCTGCTAATGAAAGAGACAAGCTTTCGGGCTACACAGATGTGAAGAAGAGCTCAGTGTAAACTTGAAAGCTTGTCTCTGTCACCAACAGAAGTTGATCAAATAAAAGACATTACCTCATCCACCATGTCTCTTTGAGAATCTGGACCTACATTACTTCAAGGACTCAAACATATGGGATTGCCCCAGGAAATGAAAAACCACTAACTTCCCTTTAGTTATTGAGACATTTCCCATCCATACAGGAAAAGAAACTAGTGAAAAAGAATTCCATACATTTTGTGACACAAGTGAAACGAATCCAGATAATTGAATTCACTGTCTAGCTTCCACCTCTCAGACATGTTTTTTTGTAACGAGTAATCATATGTATATTGTTTATTCTTTGCCTGAGTTCTACAATCAAGGATGGGCATCCCTTTAGAAAGCTGAAGAAATAATGAAACCTCGGCTCACATTGTGTAGCAACTGGTGGTATATCCTGGTGTCCTCTAATTTTTTAATAGAAACTATTTTTCCTGCATAAAATAAAATGCAAGTGGCAAAATTACAGAGCAACTCAAGAAACTGGCTGAATGAAAAGCAAAATTATTTCATCTCTCAAGGCAGGTGAATCTTACCTGGGAAATCTGATAAACTCCAATTGATTGATGTGGGTTTTCTCCTGTGACATTCTCCCAGAAGCAGTCAGCATATCTTCCATCTAGAAGAAGGATCACTATCCACAAGAGAGCAGGCAAAAAAGCCTTTAAAAAAATGCCACAGCATCTACTACGCTCCTGCTTCTCTGTACAGCAAACACAACATTTGAGTGTTTGGTCAAAGTAGCAGCATTTTTTTGCTCCATAAGAAGGATGTAGACACGTTGTCTGGAAAATTATGCCTAAAAAAAGCATAGCCAGAAATGGCATAATGAAATAGAAGCTGCTGTACAAACGTCTCCAGAGCAGCTTTTCTGGGCATTTAAACACAGATTCCATTATCTTTTCAAGCACTACCAAAACAAGTGAGTATACCGATGTCGATATAAGACTAAAATGTTTTTTCCATATTCCAATGAAGTTTTTGCCAATTGCCATTTTCACCTCTGATGAGATTGTCCCCAGCCCAAAGGACATAGTGAAGTCTGAAGACTGAGTGAGTACATTCAGATATGTGAACGATTACAGACCGTAAGAATGAAAAGTGAAACTAGTGTTTTTTCCAGAATGGCTCATGTTCAGCTGTTCCACTGTGATACTTCCTTAGATAAGCAATTGTTGACTTGTGTCTTGACAAACTGCATAGCTTCAATTTCCAAAGCAGTCAAATTTCTAACAATTCAACTAAGGGATCAGAAATCTAATTCTAGTTCTTTGCTACAATTTGTTCCTAACTTCTCAGTGGAGATCATTTTTTCTGCAATAAACAGATCATTCCTTTATAGATGTAAAATATGAGGTTTCTGAAACTTACGTTAAATCAATCAGTAAAGCATTATGTCTCAAAAGAAAGAAGATAACCTTAGCTAAAAGCCCATTATGGGTTGAGTGGTGAATTGAATGCAGCAATAGAAAAAATGCAACATAGAACAAATGTAAAAAGGGGAAGTAAGCACAATCAATATAAAATAAAAAGTATGATGTGTAGAACACTGATAAGGAAAGCTAAAGACATCAGGGAAAACTACACAGATGGTAGGACTAGAGAAAATAAGGACTTTTTAAAGTATATTAGGAACAGAAGAAATCCTAGCAAATATTTCTGTTCTGAATTTGGAAAGAAGTTCGATAATGTTTTTGTGAGGATGCTGAACTACTTTCCAGTCCTTTAGTAATGAAGGATGATGCTAAACATTATCTAATAGTGATAAAGATTTTTACATCAGCAAACTTGGATAACTTGCACCCAAGAGTCCTAAAAGAGTTGGCTAAGGAAGTCTCTGGCTCAATAGTGTTAATTTTTAATAAATCTTGGAATCCAAGGGAAATTCCAGAAGACTAGAAGGCTGCTAATATTGTGCCAATATTCAAATATGGAAAGTGAGATCACCTAGTTAAATAAGCTGGTTAGCCTAACATTGATCCCTGGAAAATTGATAAAGAATTAAATGATTGGAATATAATTAATGGCAGTGAGGATGGTTTTATGAAAATAGGTCCCTTTGATCTAGCAATTCAAATTCAAATAAGGCACCCATTTCCAGTGGATAACCATTGGTTAACTCTTAAGGGAAGTGGTGAACTTTGCATCTCATGTGGCTTCCAATCCACACTGGCTGCCTTTCTGGGACATGATTTAACCAAACACAAATCATGGGGCTCAGTACAGGTAACTGGGTGAAATCCTCTCTCCTGCCTCCCAGGAAAATATCGTAACCATTGGGCTAGTTTGGGGCTGACCTCATTCAGTTGTTCCTGTAGGCGCTTTTCCATTTGTATAAATAATTAAATAAGTAGCCAGGCAGTAATTGACTATATAGACTAGTGGTCAGGGCAGTCCCCTGTGAGGAGACAGCCCATGGCCAGGTCCCTGCTGTGTCAGCTGGTTAATTATTTATACACAGTGGAACAGATAGAAGAGGAGAGATGTAGAGGTCACTTCCACAGCATACCATCTATCCTGGTGGTTAGTGCACTCAGCACTCATTGACTTGGCTGCTTTGTGCGGGTCTTCCAGGCAGCAGCGGCAGAAGAAAAAGCAGCTGGAACAAAATCGGAAGCTGATGAAATGACAGGAGGGAGGCTGCTCAGGGCTGGGAATGAAACATTGCACTTCACACATTGCAACGCCCAGCACAATGAGATCCTAGCCCGCGATAGGGATGTTTAAATGATACCAGAGAACACACAATAAATCATAATAAAAGGCCTGGAAAAATAAAACAAATACAGCAAAAAAATCCCTCCTGACAGGCCTCTCATTAGAAAGTATCAAAGCTCTTATACAACCTAAATGAAGTCTCAACTTCCATTTTACAGCTGAGGAAAATGAGGTACAGAAAAGCAAAAAGGTTAGAATGAAACCTGATGCCATGTGTCGCTCCCTACCACTAAACCGCGCCATCTAACCTCTCTGCACAAACTACTGGGAAGTCATTTTAAGTGAACACAACATATTTTAGGCCTATCCCGCCCCTCTGTATGCTGAGCAGAAAGGTTTTATTTTTGCCAGGGCTGGTAAATTTTCATGCTTAATCCTCACGCTGAAATCTCTCACCTGGATGAGATGAGCTCTGGCCGGCTTGCTAGCAATACCATGGCTCTGCTTCATAGAGCCAAAATTCTCTGCCAAAAACTAGTGTCGCTGTTCTGAAAACAAGGCAATGAGAGCCAGGAAATTAAAAGTTACGAGGGTCAGCTGCTTCTGTCCCAAAATTAGGTCTCTTCTACACACAGTGTGTGTCCTAGTATAAAAATGCGAGCTGGGGCTGGATGATTTTTTCTTTGATATAATTATACCAATACAGACCCCTCGTGTGAAGTCAGTTTTACAGGTATAAGGGAGGCGGTAATCCTCTTCCAGTATGGGAAAAGGTGTACTTAGGCATGGAAAAATTCTATTTTGATTGGCAAATGGTGGTAAGCACTGATTTCACCGTGCGCACACGAACCTGCAAAAACATATTTCCAGCGATAATAATAAAAACCTACAGGTAGGCAAAGAAAGAAAAGTGCTGCTGGAGAATTCATTAGAGTCCCAACTTAATGCGTATCAAAGCTCTTGGAATAAATGCTGAATACATCGCTGCTAAAACTGGCTTAGAAAGCTTTAGCTTTTTTAATCTCAGCATCATTCAATAATTTTTGTTTGGCCTCCTCATAATTTCCTGCCACTATGATGATTTAAATAGATTTTAAAAACTTAAAAGACATCATTTCACACAACTGAAAATTTAAATTGATAACCAAATTTAAAATGCTGAAAAAAACCCATCAATATTATTGGCCAAAGTTATAAAAGAACAAATGGAAACTGAATGCTGCCAAGCCTATAACTGTATAACTGCATCCGCACTGCTTGAACACACTCAGGATAGTTATACACAACTTATGTGTGTATAAAAGCCCTTAGTGTCACATCTGGGATGCCATTAGCTGAAGAAGCGCATGTCAGATTGCTTCACATCTGTTATTATGAATACAATCAAAACTTCCTAGAATGGCAGAGATAAAAGGGGGGGGGATTGATTTTATTTTCTGTGCTTTCATCCCATGGGAAGAAACAGTATCACTGACTGAATGTACATGCATCCGATGAAGTGGGTATTCACCCACGAAAGCTCATGCTCCAATACGTCTGTTAGTCTATAAGGTGCCACAGGACCCTTGCTGCTTTTACAGATCCAGACTAACATGGCTCCCCCTCTGATACTGGCTGAATGGTTAGTCAGTTTCCTGAGATTGTCAGAATCTACTCTCAGGGGGAAAGAGCAGCGTTCTTTGCAAACAACAGGAAATGTGATTGTTAAACCAACAAAAATTGGCAAGCGGGATTCTGCTTTGGAACTTATTTTTTCATTCTTCTTGCTTTTAAAATGACTGGATCTCAAGTTTAAAGTCCAAAGGACAGAATAGGACTGGGGTGGGGAAGAACTGAGATGGTTTTACAGCACTATCTGCCAAAAAATGGGAAAGATTTTAAGAATAAAGATAAATGCAAAGCTCCACTCTCCTCCGCACCCCGTAACTCTTATGTTTTAGCTAAAGGGCCTTCACTCCTCTTAGCTATGGCCTCTCTGCATCACCATGTCCATCACCCAGAGCCAGCTGCTTTTAAATTTTCAAATCCAACTGAAATGATTGGTCCAAAGACAGGACCCTGCTTCACCGGCCACAGATCAACTGAAGGGGAGAATCCCGGAGACCCGAGCCTCAGTTTCCCTGCTAGAATGCATTAGTCAGAGCAACCTCCTGTGGTTTCCTGAAACCCTACCATGAGCAAATTCTTCTGGGTGTCAATTCAAAGAGCACTTGAGAGTAAAAGGGAAGGTCCCCAATATGAGGCAGGGGGAATGAAATACATGGGTGGTGTTAGGCTATAGATACTTAGGCCCCATTTGCAAAGGCCTATACTTAAAGAATTTAGGTGTATTTAGGTGTAGGAAGTAAGGGGGGAATGGGAACAGGGAATGGGTGTGGGGGAGTTGGAATCATGTTTTGCTTGCAGGGGAATGGGAACAGGGACACAGGCAAGGCTCTGTGGTGTCAGAGCTAGGAAGGGGGACACCGAGGAAGGAAACTGGAATCATGTTTGCTGGAAGTTCACCCCAATAAACATCGAATTGTTTGCACCTTTGAACTTCGGGTATTGTTGCTCTCTGTTCATGTGAGAAGGACCAGGGAAGTGAGAGGGTGAAGGAATAAGCCCCCTAACAGGTGGAACAATAGGTAGGACAATACAAGGGGACCGGACACAGGGTGGGGATGAGGGCCAGAACCCAAGGGGACACCAGGACACACAGGAGAGATGGGGTGGGATTCAGGAAGCAGTAGGTGTGGGCAAACAGTGAGGGGACTGGGACATGGGGAAGATGAGGGGGCTAGGAAAATGGGGCAGGGAGCAGATCACAGGGCACATGGAGTGAGGGGATAGGACCTGGGCTCTAAAACAGGGGCATAGGATCAGGGAAGGGATTTTGCCTCTCTATGCAGCATTGGTGAAACTAATGCCGGCCCCGGGATGGGGGACAGGCTGGCTCAGGGGAGTTGGGAATGGACTTGGGACCCTTCCCCTGGGCTGGGGGCTCGCTCTGATACAGGCTCATGGCAGGGGACTGGCTGGTTCAGGGGGTGCAGAATGAGATGTGGGGCCTTTCCCCTCTAGGACATCTCTGTGCTGCTGTCACTGTTCCAAGCACCAAGTTCTGCCCTTCCCCAGCTCTCCTGTGAACATGGGCTGTGGGTAACACTGATCGGTATCGGTGCTGGGTGAGAAAACACACCCCTGTCCCTCTGTGTGTGAGATAGAGGCGGGTGGCTCTGATCACCCTGATACCAGTGCATTGTGTATGTGACACCCAAAGTGACACCCTCATTGAGGTTATCAACCCCCGAGGGGGCTCAGCCCCATCCCTGTTCATGGGGTCCCTGGCCTGTCAGGGGAGGTGTTGTCCCCCTATCAGGATTCACACACAGAGAACCAGTAGCATCACTGGTCCAGTCATTCCTGCATCCAACCTTTTCAGGGACCGGACACCGATGCTCCCAGGCAACCCCTCTGCTGGCCCTGAGTCAGGTTGGTGACCCACACTGTAGCTACCATCAGGGTACAGACTGAGAGTGCATCCAGTACTGCTAGGTTGGCGAGATTAATCAAGTATGGATGTATGGGAGGTCTAAAATGGATGTACAAGTATGTGCATCGATCTAGAAGGGATCTACAGGTTGCTATGTGGGTATGGATAGATCTAAAATGGAACAGCATCAACTGAAGTGAATCTAGCATGAATTTAAATGGAGTTAGTTGGGTATTCATGCATCTGTATTGCTTTTGAATGGATCTAGGGAGGTTCTGGAATGGTTCTAGATAGTGACACTGATATCTGGATGGACAGATCCTACGCCTCATTCATCAGACATGCCAATTCCAAGACAGGGATCCAGAGCCAAATAATGGAATGAATGAGCTTGGATCTGCCAATAGGCAGATAATAAAAGATGGAAATAGAGTTAATCCCAGTCATAATGGATTCTTGGAGAACAGTCCATGTTCAATGACCATTCGGTCATTTCTGAGCAACATTAAAAGTCTGGTTCATTAAGGTGACTGTGCTGATGTGATATATATGTGGATTCCCATAGGGAGTTTGCCCAACTACCACACCACATTCAAATTGAGAAACTCAACATGGCTCCAAAATGGGCTGACTGATTCGCCTCAAAATATGATCCTCAATAGGGAATCAGCATCCACTGGGGTGTTGCTGGTGGGCCCCGCAAAGATCTGTTCTGGGACTGAGGTTATTCAGTATCTGTATCAATGATCTGGAAATTCATGTAAACTTGTTGTTGGCAAAGTCTGCAGAGAACACAAAGATTGCTAGGATGGAAGATGTCTCCAAGCTACAGAAATGCCTGGTCAAACATAGAGGAAAAAGGGATGTCATTCACACTGGCAGGACAGGAGCTGTGTCCTGGAGAGCAGGAACTACAAAAGGGAGCATGGTGGAACCCACCTGAACAGGAGATTTCAATGGAATGCTGGAGCTAAGCAGGCAGATACCATCCTTGGATGCATAAACCAGAGGATATTCAGTAATAGCAAGGAGGTGGGGTCTCTGATAGGTTCGGTCACAAAGATCTCCTTGGGACTGGCACCTGATGCTCTGAAATTGCCTCTGAGCCTGTTGTCCCTGCCAGCTTGGGGCTCTGGAACCCTGCCTTGTTGATTCAGACATGCTAACCTGCTGCACCAAAAACACATGGTCTGGGCCGCACCCCCAGAGCTGCAGACTTTAACTAAAAACAGCTCAGCAGCGTGCTATAAACACATTAGTGTTGTTGGAATGGAGGCAGCATTCTTTTGCGTACTTGGGCTTCCTCCCAGGCAAGCAAATATGGTGAGGATTATTGAAACTCTTGTTCATCATATAAAAAGTTCTACCAATTCCAAAGGATCAGACACATCGCCCACCAGGTCACTGAGTATTTCACATCTTACCCAAATATATACGTAGAGCCAATTCCTATTAACTAAACTGTTGGGGTATCCTATGTCTTCAGACACGACCAACGGACACACAGGAACACACAGAGACTCGAGTCTTTGGTTATGGCTTGGTTTATTGTAGCAGAAGCTCAGCTACATCCTGCAGAAGCAAAGCTGCACCACCCATTTACCTCCCCCACATCCCGAAGAGTGAGCCCCAAGGTCATAGAATCATAGAATATCAGGGTTGGAAGAGACCTCAGGAGGTCATCTAGTCCAACCCCCTGCTCAAAGCAGGACCAACACCAACTAAATCATCCCAGACAGGGCTTTGTCAAGCCAGGCCTTAAAAACCTCTAAGGAAGGAGATTCCACCACCTCCCTTGGTAACCCATTCCAGTGCTTCACCACCTTCCCAGTGAAAGAGTATTTCCCAATATCCAACCTAGACCTCCTCCACTGCAACTTGAGACCATTACTCCTTGTTTTGTCATCTGCCACCACTGAGAACAGTCTAGATCCATCCTCTTTGGAACCCCCTTTCAGGTAGTTGAATGCAGCTATCAAATCCCCTCTCATTCTTCTCTTCTGCAGACTATACAATCCCAGTTCCCTCAGCCTCTCCTCGTAAGTCATGTGCCCCATACCCCTAATAATTTTCGTTGCCTTCCACTGGACTCTCTCCAATTTGTCCACATCCCTTCTGTAGTTGGGGGATCAAAACTGGACACAGTACTCCAGATGAGGCCTCACCAATGCCAAATAGAGGGGAATGATCACTTCCCTCAATCTGCTGGCAATGCTCCTACTAATACAGTCCAATATGCAGTTGGCCTTCTTGGCAACAAGGGCACACTGCTGACACATATCCAGCTTCTCATTAACTGTAACCCCTAGGTCCTTTTCTGCAGAACTGCTGCCTAGCAACTCGGTCCCTAGTCTGTAGCAGTTCATGGGATTCTTCTGTCCTAAGTGCAGGACTCTGCACTTGTCCTTGTTGAACCTCATCAGATTTATTTTGGCCCAATCCTCTAATTTGTCTAGGTCACTCTGAACCCTATCCCTACTCTCCAGCATATCTACCTCTCCCCCCAGCTTAGTGTCATCTGCGAACTTGCCGAGAGTGGAATTAATCCCATCATCCAGATCATTAATAAAGATGATGAACAAAACCAGCCCCAGGATTGACCCCTGGGGCACTCCACTTGATACCGGCTCCCAACTAGACATGGAGCCATTGATCACTACCAATTGAGCCCAACAATCTAGCCAGCTTTCTACCCACCTTATAATGCAGCCTTTTTCGGTTCCCCTTTATTGTAATCATCAGCCCTCCCCCTCCCCAGATGGGCAGTTCTGCTCTCGGTCTTGGCCCAATAATTGCCCTCTAATTTCTCTGCTAAATTCCCTGTCCCTCTTCACGTTTACCCTCCCTCATCACCATCGTTGCCCTATAAGGGGTTGTTATTGAGCACTTGGCTGCCTCTGTCAGTAAAAAACTGCACGCTTGTGGTTTTGGGGTTTTCTGTGTGCGTCTCTGACAGCATCTACCAGGCAGACTCGATGTGAGATAGTGATAAGTCTCCGCATTCCCCCACTTCTTTTCTATAAGGGGCATTCTTCCTCCTTATGCCGGAGTGTCATTACTTCATGCAGGGCCTGAAACTCTTGTCGGGTCCTACAGACAGCCCTCTGAGTGCATAGGTGGCACCCTGCACAGAACACCAAGACTGCTGTCAACACCCTTTCAGCAATCATGGTGGTGGACAGTAGTTTGGTGCTGAATACCCCTATTGTCCCTCCCAAGCCCAGGTGGCAAGCAATGTTCCACCATGGACACGCCCCAATTTTGGTGGCCGAGATCACTATCTGTTTCCCTTGGGCCTTGAGGGTAACTCCCAGGGAACATATTTCCTGACCCTTCTTAATAAATGCCTTAATTAGGGTGTGGACCTGAGACCATTTCTTCCCCACCACCACTGGTTTTACATGTCCTACCCATTCAGTTGGCAATCCCGGTGGGATTGTCCAATTAGCCTGCAGGATGGCGGGAACCCTGACGGTGCCATTTGCCCCCGCCCCAGGATAGATAGATAGATAGATAGATAGATAGATAGATAGATAGATAGATAGATAGATAGATAGATAGATGATATCCCCTTACTTGCTTCACCAGGGTTGCAGGTTCCTCCCAGCACCTCAAGAATGGTGGATGTTACAGGAAGCGCTCTACCATGTTACCTAAAGCCTCCCTATCTCTCCCCAGGGGTTGAGTCTGCTCCACAAGGTCTCATATGTATCTAGTTCTATTTCTCCATGTGAATTGGACCACAATCCAGTTGGTTGCCCACTGGAGCCGACAGTCGTCTACCCAGCCCGGTGCCAGTGGAATGGCCTGGATCGGGGGCCGCTATTCCCACTCCCCTGGCATAGAGTATGCACCACTGAGGTGAGCAGGACCCCAAAGTGACTGTCCAAGTGTTGCACCTCTGTAAGGGGAGCCGGATGCTTACCATGGGGTTAAGTAAAGGAGACCATGTACCCTTCTGTTCAGCTTCCAAGATGTGGTGGAGGTGTGCCATAAGCCCTGCCTGTGCCGAGGCACATGCTGCGCCCCACTCTGCCCTCTGTGTAGCACTTACCACCCCATCAGTAAACACCAATAATATTTGAGTTAGGTCTGTAACAATTAGTGCTGTGGCTTGCAGAGCATTAATTGGTGAGCATTCCCTCCCATTACTCCCATAGATTTGGTCAGTTTTGCCAATTCTGACAATCAAGTGTCAATTTCTAGGTCACTTACTGTGTTATACCCACTCCATAGACAGTTTCCCAAGCCCCATTTTTGCCAGCTTCATTGTCCACTTGAGCAGGGACATAGAGGCCTTGCAATAGGGTATGCATTGTGGAACTGCTGGCCCATTATCCCAGTCCTGTGGGGTGAGGTGCATCTCGGCTCCGAGGGGTGTTGCATTAAGGGCAATTACCTAGTTACCTTCCTCCAAGGGCTACCAGGGCACGCTCTTGATCCATGTCCAGTTCCCCTGCTGGGGTTTGGGTTTGGGGATTAACGTGAACTTAGTCTGCGCTACCCTGCAACACACCCACATACATGGGATGGAAATGTTTTCCCCCTCCCTAACCCAGATGACTCCCCTCTTATTTTGGGTAAGGTTAAAATCTCCCTGCACTCGACCCCAATGATCCTCCACCCAGTCCTCCTATCGATACTGCTGCCATCCCTCCTCCCTCCCAGTCTGGTGGGACCTCTCCATTTTTGCTTTTCCTGTAGCCATTCTTGTTCTGTTTGCTTGGCCACCTTGGTGTTCTTCTTAAGGGCCAATAACCTAGTCTCATTCCCAGGCAGATTACTGGTAGCATCACTGTTCTCCATCCCACCAGAGTCTGGGTTGGCCCAGAAAATGTCCTTTGAGTCCCACATTTTGGTTCATGGTAATAAGGTAACAGAACACATGAGGTCACTTGAAGGCTCTTGACTGGATTTTGGACATCGGACGAAGGCCTGACAGTCAATAAAATAGTACCAGCATCTCCCTGAGTAGGCAGAATGTGCGGTACAGCTCCCGCCTCCCCATCCTTTTATGGCCAAGCTTGCCATGAGGGTTGTGAAGATTAATCCTGCAAAGGCAATTGTGATTAGCAACACCAATCACTCCATTTGAGGTCAGGGGGGCCTTGGTCTTCCCTTTGTAGGTTCACCTGCAAAATCATAGAATCTCAGGGTTGGAAGGGACCTCAGGAGGTCATCTAGTCCAACCCCCTGCTCAAAGCAGGACCAAACCCAACTAAATCATCCCAGCCAGGGCTTTGTCAAGCCTGACCTTAAAAACCTCTAAGGAAGGAGATTCCACCACCTCCCTAGGTAACCCATGTAACATAATTTATATGTCCTCCTTTTTACTCTCCCCACAAAATTTGTTCCTTTTTTATTTACGTGCAGTGAACCCATTCCCACCCTGCATTCTCTGTGTCCAACAGCAGCAGGCTGGGCCTTAATTCCCATTGGTATTTCCCATCTTAGGTAGACCGTGCTTCCCAGGCAAGTTATACCATGTGTCATCAGTTGGATCACAGAACCCCCCATACGAGCTGCCACCCAGTGTGCCAAGACTACTTCTGCCCCTGGTCTCCTGCCCCGTCAGCTTAGGACTTCAGTGCCATGCCAGGTTTGAGCCAGGCTTGCTAGCCTGCTGCCAACACAGGCCCAGGTCTGAATAACATCCCCTAACAGCTGCAGGTTTATGTGGAAGCAGCTAACAGAAGTTTTCTTGTCTTTAACACTCAGATGCCCAACTCCCAGTGGGGTCTAAACCCAAATAAATCCGGTTTACTCTGTATAAAGCTTATACAGGGTAAACTCATCAATTGTTCACCCTCTGTAACACTGACAGAGAGATATGCACAGTTGTTTTCTCCCCCAGGTATTAATACATACTCTGAGTTAATTAATAAGTAAAAAGTGATTTTATTAAATACAGAAAGTAGGATTTAAGCGGTTCCAAGTAGTAACAGACAAAACAAAGTAAGTTACCAAGCAAAATAAAATAAAACACACAAATCTATGTCTAATCAAACTGAATACAGATAATCTCACCCTTAGAGATGCTTCAGTAAGTTTTTTCCTCAGATTGGACACCTTCCAGGCCTGGGCACAATTCTTTCCCCTGGTCCAGCTTTTGTTTCAGCTCAAGTGGTAGGTAGGGGATTCTTCATGATGGCTCCTCCTTTTCTCTGTTCCATCCACTTATATATCCTTTGCATAAGGCGGGAATCCTTTGTCCCTCTGGCTTTCCACCCCGCTTCTCAATGGAAAAGCACCAGGTTAAAGATGGATTCCAGTTCAGGTGACATGATCACATGTCACTGTAAGACTTCATTGCCCACTTGCCAGCACACACATATACATGGAGACTTACAGGTAAAACACAGCCATCTGCAGACAATGGTCCTGGTTAATGGAAGTCATCAAGATTCCAAACCACTATTAATGGCCCACACTATGCATAATTAGAATAGGCCCTCAGAGTTATATTTCATACTTCTAGTCCCAGATACAGGGCCGGCTCCAGACCCCAGCGCGCCAAGCGCGCGCTTGGGGCGGCATTTTGCCGGGAGGGCGGCAGGCGACTCCAGCGGACCTTCTGCAGTCATGCCTGTGGGAGGTCGACCGGAGCCGCTGGTCCCACAGCTCCGGTCGACCTCCCGCAGGCATGCCTGCGGATGCTCCACCGGAGCCGCGGGACCAGAGGACCCTCCGCAGGCACATCTGCAAGAGGTCCCCCGAAGCCGCGGGACCGACGTGCTTGGGGCGGCCAAATTCCTAGAGCCGCCCCTGCCCAGATACAAGAGTGGTACATTTATACAAATAGGGTGACCACACTCAGTAGATTATAAGCTTTGTAATGATGCCTCACAAGAGACCTTTTCCATGAAGCATATTCCAGTTACATTATATTCACTCATTAGCATATTTTTATAAAATCATATAGAGTGCATTGTCACACCATGCATTGATCTGTGCTGCTATCTGTGTTAACCCTACTTGTACAGTATCCACCAAAATAACAAGACAAACAACACAAAACACACAACACAATTTTCATCATGACAGTAGACCCATGGTGTTTTGGGGTGCTCTTTCTCTGGCGCCAGCTTGCCTGTAGAGTGTCTGAAAAACAAAGAAACATTTCCCACCCCCCGGTGGAGACAGATTATTGGCATTTACGAGGTGGTGTGCCACAGTTTCCCTTTTGGTACAGCAGTCCCGGTTTCCAGTAGTTTCTCTCTGTGCCAAGCTTTAAGGTTATTCGTGGGCAATAGCTGAGGAGCAGCATTACTATAACACCTTTGAATGTGAGATTAGTTTTTAATTGCAATTTTTAGCATGCATAAAAAAAAACTTCCAAAATCAAACACATTATACATCAGTGGTCCCCAACCTTTTCGTCTGGCAGGCGTCAGACGAAGGACCGTGGCGGTGGCGGTAGTGGAGCATCCGCCAAAATGCTGCTGAATTTCTGCTGCGTTTCGGCGGCGACGCCTCTTGATGATGTCGCTTGTCGGCGGCAAGTGGCATGATCGAGAGGCATTGCCGCCGAATTTCTGTGGCATTTCGGTGGATGCTCGACCGCCGGCCAGGACGCGGGTGCATTTAGATGCCCCCGCAGGTGCCATGGCACCTGCAGGCACCGTGTTGGGGACCCCTGTTATACATTGTCACAGGGTCACTCACTTGCACTTATCCCAAAAAGTTTAACATAGTGGCAGTCTGATTACTCAGAGCCACCTTAAGGCCCAGTGTTTCTGACATTGCGTCTTTGTACATTTTACACCTACCCTAGCTTCAGAGGTACATTGTTTTAACATTTGTACCCCTCTTGCAGTTCTCAGCTGCTATTTATTACTAAAGAGATCCAGAATCTCTCCCCATTTCCCAGTTCTCGGTCTTGGCATAATAATTCACTGCTAAATTCCCTGCCCCTGTTTATGTTTACCCTCACTCATCCCCACTGTTACCATATAAGGGGTTGTTATTAAGCTCTTGGCTCTCTCTGTCAGTAAACACATGCAGGCTTGTGGTTTGGGGGTTTTCCGTGTGTGTCTCTGCCAGCACCTTACCAGGCAGAGTCGATGAGATATAGTAATAACTCCCCACATAAACTACAATTTATTTTAAAAGGAAAGAGAGAGGTTAAAAGATTGTTGTACATACAGACATGAATAGAGTCCTTAGGTCAGTTTCATAGGCGAGATGGTGAGCTTTAGAATTGCGAAGAGTCCTTTTGAGAATCAGTTGATCAGGTTATAGTCCAATTGTCCAAATATTCAATATAAGGGCTGTCCAGCTGGGACTGGAGATCTCAGTCTTGCAGCTCAAGCTCCCCCAATGAAGCATAAGCAGATCTGAGATTAAATGGATTAGGGCCCAAGAACCTTTTATACATTTTTGGGTAGCCTCCTGACAGCACGCAGTCCTCGGGCGAACATCACCGGCAATTAGCTTCATCAGCGGTTCTCAAACTGTGGGTCAGGACCCCATTTAAATGGAGTCACCAGGGCTGGCTTAGACTTGCTGGGGCCTGGGACTGAAGCCAGTGAACTCGGTGGTAAGGATCAGGTTACAAGCCCCCTGGCTGGGGCTGAATCCCTTGGGCTTCCGCTTTGGCCCTCCCCACCTTGTATTAAAGGCCTGGTATGAGGCAGGACCTGCTCACAGAAACTGGCAAGAACAGGGCTGATGTTGCAGAAATACACATTCCTAAGAAGTGCTAGTCACAGAGTACTCATGCAAACACATCCCGATATTAAGTGGTACCAGAACATCCCAATATCAAGGATGGTACAAAAACATTCCCCGAGGATAACAGGAACGTACCAACCCCTCCTAAAAGATAACATCAGGATGACAGTTCAGAATAGAGATGTTCAATCAAACCAACATGTACAAGGTGATGGGTGATAATTATCCATGTCAAGGGATCGTAACTGACTATGTCAGAGGGCAATACTAATTTATTTGTATCGGTGTAAAAAGACGTATCTCAGAGGGAGTATCTTTGTCTGGCCCATGGAAGAATGGAAAGTCCCGCCGTTCACTGAGCTGGTCCATTGTTACGGGCATACATATATTAGTGGTCCGATAGTCTGTGAGATACTAGTAAATTTGTTAGTCTCTAAGGTGCCACAAGTACTCCTGTTCTTTTTGCAGATACAGTCTAACACGGCTGCTACTCTGAAACTAGTACCATACTTCATCAACAATAAACCTGGCTGGGTGCCTTCGTCCCTTAACAGATCTTGTAGTCATTGGATGGTTTGCTCGAGGTCTGCCATGCCAGCTGTCTGCACAGGGCTGGGGTGGCACACAGACGGAACACACACACGCAGCCAGACACCTTTCAACATCTAATCAAAGGTGGGCATGGGCCTAACCAATCAGTTCCCTACCTTTTAACCAGGGGTGAGAATGATCTCCTATAATTTGAGACACCCAGGTTCAAATCCTCCCTCCAGCTAATGGGGAGCAGGAATTCAAACCCAAGTAAGCCTCTATCTGAGGAGAGATCCCTAACCAGGGGGCTATGAGGTATTCTGAAATGGGCACTTCTCAATCTCTTCTGTTGATCACTTCCACCTTTTATAAACTAGTTAAATAATCTTTATCACAGCAAGCGGAGACCATGTCTACCCATGCCCAGATGAGTGCACTACTCACCTGACTGTAGATTTATTCTTCCCATCTTTCTGGCCCAAGGAATATTTAATTGTGTGATATAAAGAGGGCCACCTCCACCAGATGGGTGGATGGTCTGATCTTCCCAGTGCAGTGGGCTGGATGTTAGTTTTGGGGCACTTCCACATGGGCTACAAAATGGCCACCTCCTTGTGGCAGGACCTCGCGTGAAGTGGAGGATGCCATTTCGTAGAGAATGTATTATGCCACAAGGGTCTGCAACTGCCATATGTCTCCAGCAGCTGCTGCTGTTGGGTGGGTGGGGCGGAGGCTTTTGAGAGCAACATGAAATCAGCCCGCAGGCCACCAGATGGATCACCCTGAATACCCAAAGCACTGGCCTGTGATATGGTAGACCTGGAATCAAACCCCTACTCCAAATCAGGCAGAGGAGAGATTTGAACTCTGGCTATCCACACCCCAGCTATGTGCTCTAACCATTAGGCTATGGAAGGAAAGCAAGACACTGCTTGTTTTTTGGAGGGAAAGTATCAAATAGGCTGTGAATTCCACAGGGCACCTAAACCAGTTAGGCACCACAATTCAGAGTCTAAGCCCCCCTCAGGGATTGAGCCCTACAGCTGGGATTTCCAAAGGCACCTGACTGCCCTGAGCCT
Organism: Mauremys mutica; assembly: GCF_020497125.1. Lineage (NCBI taxonomy): Eukaryota > Metazoa > Chordata > Testudines > Geoemydidae > Mauremys > Mauremys mutica. Next base: position 54,599,849 of record NC_059084.1, on the reverse strand, counting down.
CAAGGGTCAGGCGTCTGTGGCTGAGAAAAGGACTGGCGGCCGTGTCCCGGCCAAGCGCCTTATCCAAAGAGACTTCACTTCCCCCATCCAGGCTTGTCAGTTGGCCTCTCTTCTGAGGCTGCCATCAAAGGGTCCTATAAATGACAGTTGAGGTGGGTTTGCCAAAGGGGACACTTGTCCAACGGGATCATGGCTGACGTTGTCTCAGACTCATTCATTTCCATGACATGGTTCTCAGTGTATAGATAAATAGTTTAAGGCCAGAAGGGACCATTTGATCCTCCAATGTGACCTCCAGGATAACCCAGACCAGCGAATTTCACCCCTGGATTGAGCCCAGTGACTTGTGTGTTAACTAAACTGTCTTCCAGAAAGGCCTCCAGGCTGGATCTGAAGCCATCAAGAGATGGAAAATCCACTGCTTCCCTGAAGAGTTTGTTCTGCTGGTTAATCACCCTCATGTGCTTCTAGCACAGAGGCAACACATTCCATATCTCATCATGGAAAGAGCTTATTCCAGACAATGTAACAGAGCAAAATGAGACGGCATGTCTTTCTCGAACAACCACTGGGAAGTAGACTGCTACACAGAGACAGAGCTCAGGCTGGTAGCTGGCGATTTGTACTAACTCTTTGGCATCCAGCTCCCCAAACATCAGCTTCTGTTCCAGTGGCCATTGGCGCTTAGTGGAATGAGAGGGTCAGAAAAAACAGAACTCAGGAGTCCTGTGCCCCAGTGCTCTAACCATCAGATATCACTTTCCTTCCTAGATAAAACCCAGGAGCCCTAGTTTCCAGCCCTCTCTGCTCTAACCCCTAGATCCCACTCCCCTCCCAGAATCAGGGATAGAATCCAGGAGCCCTAGTTCCCTGCCCCGCACTGCTCTAACTCCTAGGCCCCTCTCCCGTCCCTGAGCTGGCTGCACAACACAAGAATTCTGCTTCCCAGTCCCCCTTTCCTAGTCAGTGGACAGGACATCTGGATTCCATACCTAGCTCTGAGGGATAAGTGATGTCTCATGGGTTGGATGAGGTCTGACCGGGGGTAAGGATGGCTGGGTCTCCTTTCTATCAATGTCCTGCTGCATGGCCCCGTATAAGTCACTCTGGGCTCGAGCCGCAAAGGGACATGGGCATGGCAATCATCTGTCAGCCCCCCAGTGCAATTCACAGCCCCAAGTTGGTCCCTAAGAACGGGATCCACAGAAACCAGCACACTCGCAGAGTCGCCTCAGCTAGCCAGCTGGAAATGCTGCGGAGAGGGGTGCGGCGCCCCTCTGATGGAATTAGGTGCCTAAATCCAGGCTAGAAGGTGGGGCCTATTTCTGCTTGGGGTTCACAGCCGTGAACGCTCTCCTGGAGTTCGGAGCCTAGGCAGGGGCACCGGAAAGGGAGGGCCAGGGGACCCCACTTTTTAAGATGGGAGTAGTTTGGGGGCAGGGGGCTGCATTGCCCCCCCCCCCCAAAAAAATCCTGCAAGCCTCGGGCAGGCACGGAGTGGCACAGGCAGGAGCTGCACTTCATGGCAGGGGTGCTGATCAGCCTCTTCCCGGTGCTGGCCCCTCACCGGGGGGGGTGGGGTCTCAGGGAGAAAAGGAGAAGCGGGGCTGGAGGAACATGGAGGGGGCTGGGCCTTGGGGGAAGAGGTGGAGTGGTGGGCGAGGCCACAAAGGGGTGGGGCCACAGGAGACGGGGCCTCATGCCCCTCCCCACACATTTCTACGGAGGGTCCAGTGCTCCTGCACCTAGGCCAGATCAGCCCTTTCCAGTGCGAAAAGCAGAGGGAGAGCCACACGCCGCTATACCTGATTGCCCAGCGATCAGGGCCCTCCCCTGGTCATGTTTTCAAATGCCCCTTCCTCCTGATTCAGAGCAGGGACCTGGACACGGATCTCCCCCCAGGAGCTGTTACCGCCAGCCGAGGCTCTCTGGATGACTCTACATTGCATTGTAAACCCAGGGCTGTGGGGCCTGGGCTCATGAATTCAGTGTTTACAAGCCCACGTGTGAGCCACTCCACTGCACTGTAAACCTGGACTTGCAATTGCTGCCCCCGTGTCTCCCAGCCACCCGAACACATCCATGGGCGCTGACTCCATGGGTGCTCCGGGGCTGGGGCACCCCGGGGGAAACATTTGTGGGTGCTGTGCACCCATTGGCAGCCAAGCTCCCCTCCCGCGCCCCCAGACCCCGCCTCCTATTCCGCCTTCTCCCCTGAGCGCGCCGCATCCCCGCTGCTCCTCCTGCTTCCCACTGGCTGCCACCAAACAGCAGTTTGGCTGCTCTGCGGAGTGGGTAAGGGTTTGGGGAAGGGGTCGGAATAGGGACAGGGATGGGGGTGGAGTTGGGGCGAGGACTTTGGGGAAGGGGTTGAAATGGGGGCGGGGCAGGAGTGGGAGGGGTGGAGTCAGGGCAGGCCGGGGGCAGGAGCGGGTTGAGCACCCACCGGCAGGAGCAGAAGTCGGTGCCTATGAACGCGTCCGTGCTGCACTGCACAGTGCTTCTGACTCAGGTGGGCCACTCAAGCCGCATCCACGTGGCAAAATGACAAGGCTCACACCCGGGTTGCTGCGGGACTTGGGCTCTCACACACGCACCCCTGGCAGAGTCCTAGGAGCCGGTCCTGAGAGCTCGCTGACCTGAGTCAGACTGATTTGTGTGTGAACAGAAGAGGGGTTCAAACCTGACTCAGAGCCTGGGGTTAGAGTGCAGTGTAGATGACTCTCTTTGCCCAAGTGAGCATTTAATTATGTCATACAAAGGGGAGACTGAGAGAGCTGTAAGCCAAGCTGCCCCATAGCACCCTGGTTAGGGGCACTATCCTGTGAAACCCACATCCAGGTCACCTGAGTTCAGACCTGCTCCATAACAGGCACTGTGTGGATTCGAAGCTGGGGCTTCCAGATCAATGCCCTGTAGGGAACACCCAGTTTCAGGACACCTCAGGACGTTGCTGGCTTGCACATCCTCACCAGCAGAAAATTAAGGCCCAGTTAACCTAGCACCGGGTGGCTTAACACCTTGGAGGATCTGAGCCTGGGTGCCTAGGGAATTTAGGCACCTCCAGAGGTAAGTGACAGCTGAGTGGAAGTTTTGAGGATCCCAGTGGAACTTCAATGTTGGATGTAGGCTCCTAAATCCCTTGGTGGATCTAGCCCTTTCCTTATGTGTGCCTCAGTTTCCCCCCTGTTTAACTGGTACTAGGCTGTTAAGATAGGATTTGCAAAGCCACTTGGGGGCAGGGGCTGTACATTCAGTCCCCATGCTTTTTCAATGGATTCTGTATGTCCAAATCTCCTAGGTAGCTTTGAAAACCCTATGTCCCCCTTTGCCCCCCCCCAAATCCCATCTGCTTTGCAATCTGGCTATTTCATGCCTGATTCCTGCCCGCCCTCTGAAAGTAAGCTGGATTTGAGCTGCCAGGGATTGCATCCTGCTTTGACAGGGTTTAATAATCCCCATTGCAATTAAAATGCCAACTCAGCTGTCCCCCAAATCCTAGGGGGCCAATTTCCCTTCGTCTGGTCCAGCAGAGAGCATCCATCAGCACTTTCTCATTAGCATCCGAGTTTATAGATCGGTGGCGAGGCTAAGGGCTATCAGAGCTAAAGGAGTGGAGCACTGAGCGATCACCAGCACCTCAAAATGTGATCAGCTTGGGAGACTTCAGGAGAGGTGAGTGGATGGCAAACTTCTGGGATGGAAGAATTATTCATGCTTCCTACAGCTGTGGTTGAGTGCATTAATTTATTAGTGACTCAAAATAGCAGAGACTTGGCAATTTGAGACACAACAGATCTTGCCTCTTGGCTGGGGGTTAGACTAGATCACCCTGGAGGTCCTGTCTAACCCTGAGGCTCTGTGATGCTATGAATGCTGGCAAGAAGGCAGGGTGGGGTATGTGCCTGGAGCCCTGACTACCACCGCCTTGAACCCACAAGCAGTTGGAAAACAGTGGGGAGCGGGGGAGTCTATCATAATCTGGAAGCAGTAGCTTTGGTAAAACAGGTTTAAAGTGCAGCCCTCGGCCACCCAGCTTGATATTTACATAAGATTTGTGCCAGGGCTGTGACCCACCACCACCACCTTCCCCGAGACAGCACTCCCCTGCCAGGGCTGAGAATAGAATCCAGGAGTCCTGGCCTCCAACCTCTCATTGGTGTAACCCTCCAGACCCCACCACCCTCCCAGAGCTGAATACCCCGACTTCCTGAGTACCAGCCCCCTTCCTCCTAATCACTAGATCCCACTGCCCTTTCAGAGCTGAGAATAGAACCCAAGAGTCCTGACTCCCAGCCCCATCCATCTAACCACTGGATCTCCTCCTTTACTAGACATAGGAATGGCCATACTGAGTCAGAGCAAAGGTCCATCTAGCCCAGTATCATGTCTTCCCACAGTGCCCAGGAATAGAACCCAGGAATCTGGGTTTCCAGTCCTTCCATCTCAAAATCCATTAAGTCCCAGAGCTGAAAATCAAGCCCAGAGATCCTGACTCTCAGCCCCCCCTGCTCTAACCCTTAGCTCCCACTCCCCTCCCAGAGATAAAAATAGTACCCAGGAATCTTGGTTCCTAGCCCCCAACCTCAGAGCTAACCTACTAGAATTTGTAAAAGCAGCAAAGAATGCTGTGGCACCTTATAGACTAACAGACGTTTTGGAGCATGAGCTTTCGTGGGTGAATACCCACTTCATTGGATGCAAGTAGTGGAAATTTCCAGGGGCAGGTAGAACTAGAGTTTGTCACCCTCCTAGAACCAGGGACAGAACCCAGAAGTCCTGGTCTCCAGCATCACCCTGCACTCGGCGCATTATGAAGAGAGGCTGAAAAGACTGGGTCTGTTTAGAAAGGCAAAGAGTAAGAGGGGATGTGTTGGAGAGAGAGAGAGAATAATGAATGGGACAGAGAAGTGAGATCATAGGGATATAGGATTTGTCAGAGAAGATCAGACTCAAAACTAATTTAATCCAGTAACCTGTCTCTGACATTGGTCAGCTTCAGCGGGAGATGTTAGAACCCCGGGAACAGATTTAGAATTATCTGGCACCCACAGATCTCATCCTGTTCTCTAATAGAGAACAGCGTTAGCCCTGAGGCTTGAGGCTTAACTTCCCTTCCAATATTTTCAGTAGTGTTTATTATAAATGGATGGTCTTGATCTCCATGTAAATGTCCAGTCCCTTTTGGCATCTTGCTAAATTCTTAGTCTCAATGGTTTCCTGTGGCAATGAGTCCCACCGTCTAAATTACCAATTGCATGGAAAAAGTATTTCCTTCCATCCATTTTGAATGGGCTGCCTTTTAATTACACATAGGCACTTTTTTTGCTCTTTCTGTTCTTTCCATCAGATGAAGGTGGCCTGGGAAGGAAGGTAGCAAATTTAAAACCAAGTCAAGGAAATACTTTCTCATGCACTGCACGATTGTCTGGTGGAACTCATGGCCACTGGATCTCATTGAGACCTGGAATTTAGCTGATTTTAAAAGGGATTGGACTTTTATAGAGCTAATGAGAACATCCTTCCTTAGAGGCTTTTAAGGTCAGGCTTGACAAAGCCCTGGCTGGGATGATTTAGTTGGAAATTGGTCCTGCTTTGAGCAGGGGGTTGGACTAGATGACCTTCTGAGGTCCCTTCCAACCCTGATATTCTATGATTCTATGATCCTCAGCTCCTGTAGCGAGGACACAGATTTTGCACCAGGTATAAGCTAAGTAGTCATTGACTGGAGTTAGGAATGGTTTGCTGCTGATACTTAGATGTTTAGTTACCATTTATTCATAACACAGCCAAAGTACATTCATCTGCACACACAAAAAAGCCCAGCACACCTGTCTAATTTTTGTTAAATCATAGAATCATAGACTTTAAGGTCAGAAGGGACCATTACGATCATCTAGTCTGACCTCCTGCACAATGCAGGCCACAGAATCTCACCCACCCACTCCTGTATCAAACCTGTGTCTAAGCCATTAAGTTCTCAATTCGTGGTAGATATTCCAGGTATAATCAGAGATTTCACTCGATTTAATAAAATCACCAGCAACAACATGCCATGGGTAGTGTAAAGATGTTCACTCTGTGACATGGTAGCACCCCGTTAAATAGAGATCTGATGGTTATAGTCCTGTGTAATGCTCCGCTAAACAAGAGCTCCATATGGTTTTGCCATCTCTCCATTGTAGATTTTCCTGTGGAGTGGTTGAGACATTCCCCCAAACTCTTGTTTCTCTTGTTATAAGGCTGGGATATCCAACGCACCCAGTTCTCAAAGACATTTCATGGAATTTGGGTTCTCTTCGGGTGCCCTCGAAAAATCACACCCTAAATTACCTAGGTCAATTGCCAGTCAGCTGGTGTGAAAATTACAAGGTCAGTGGCTCTCTGGATCTCTTTTGATTTCAGAATTTCTTCAGAGAGATGTTAAGATAGCGATATTTCTATGGTGATGGGAAGCGGGTGTTTAGTGGTTGGGGATCAGGGAGGGGAAGAGGTGATGGTGGGCATCAGAACTCATGGGTCTCATCCGTAACATCAAGAAGGGAGTGGACTCTAGGGTTCAAGCAGCCCTTTCCCTAGTTTGGCAGGCTCTAGCAGGCTAGAGCAATGGGGCCTGGGAATCAGGACTCCTAGGTTCTATTCCCAGCTCTGACAGGGAATATCAGGGTCTCTCACCCTATTCTGAACTTCCTTGGGCAGACTGAAGATGCAGGGGTTTTAGTTGCATTGAGTGGTGTTATCTTGTGGGCTAAGCAGGGTGATTTGGGGTAAGCGTCTTCGCTGAGCGTCAGTTTCCTCTTCGGCAACAATGATAGCGACCTGCCTTTGTAAAGTGCTTTGAGATCTCAGGGTGGAAAGCACAATAGACGAGACAAGTACTAATTCAGATTTTAAAAATCTCAGTCGCTCGAGTCCCTTTGATGACAGAGGTTCTAGACTTTTAAAGAGTTACAACCCAGGCAGGTTCCCTGCTATTTTACCTTTCTAAAGTCACCCTCTTTGTCTGACAGCCATTAACAAATTAGGGGACCGAAAAACCATCTCCCAAGAAAGCTGAACTGGCTCTGACTTGTCGGTCCTTCTGCCACTGGAAATTTTCTCTCTGTCTCCCCTCCTCCTGGACCACGGCCACCAGAATTTCAGGTAAGTAATGAGAGTCTTTAAAATCAGCTCCCGCGGTATTGACTGATCCATGTATATCAGAGTCACATCCCATGGCAAAAGGGACATGCATGTTCCCTGGGAAGGTGTGGGATCTGCTCCACCAGCTATTTAATTATTTATACAAAGTGGAATGACTTCAGCGGGAGTGATTGAGGGAGTCTGGCCCCAGAACCTCCCACTGTTCAGCAGTTAGTGGGCGCTTTCCACTTCAGGGTGGGGATAGCCAATCCCTTACGGAACTCTTCGTCAATGACATCTGTGCAGGCACTTTTGTCAAACAAACTTGCCACCTCATCCAAGAATGAAATCAGGTTTGTTTGGCAGGCCCTGTTTTCAGAGGTATAGTGATTAAAAAAAAAACATGGGGAAACCAAACTCCATATTCCCCAAATGGGACCTGGGTAAATGCCATTTATCTACATTGACCCCCCACAGCCACATTGCTCCCCATTTTTCCATGTTGACTGCTGTTAATTATAGCCTCATATTTTACTTCTTTATCAGTTGACTCCTGTAGCACTTTTCCCATTATTTTTCCCAAGATTGAAATCAGACCAACCAACCTCCATATACCTGGGTCTGCACTTTTTGAATACTGGCATAACATTAGCACTAGTCCAATCTTCTGGAATTTCCCTCGTATTCCAAGCTTTGTTTCAAAATAACATGAGAGGACCAGACATCTCATCAGCCAATTCTTTTAGTACTCTTAGGTTCAAATTATCCAGGCCTGCAGATTTAAAAAATGTGTATTCCCTAGTAGATGTCGTATAACATCCTTCTTGGTTACTCATGGGCTGGAAAGTATTTCATCATCCTTATGTGATAGGAATATACCACCCTGCTTCTTTCCAAATACAGAGCAGGAATATTTACTTTTCTGCATCATTATTAACAATTTTACCATCTCCATGTAGGAATGGGCCTATACCTTTGCTAGGATTTCTTTTGTTCCTTAAAAAGCTCCTTTTTATTCTCCTTATTCCTGCCAGCCTTGGAGACTTGCTTGATGTCTTTAGCTTCCCTTATCAATTTCCTGTAATTCATAATGTCTAATTTATATTGATTGCTATCTATTTTGCCTTTTATATATTGGTTGTTTTTTTTATTTTTTATTTCAGCCTTTACTTCAACACTGAACCAGGATGGGCTTTTAGAATCATAATCTTATGGCCATCTGATAAACTCTTCTTAAAGAACTCCCAATTTTCATTCACATTTTTCTGTCTACATTTTTCCTCCCAATCAGTTTTCATAGAATGATAAGACTGGAAGGGATCTCGAGAGGATAACTAGTCCAGCCCCCTGAACTCATGGCAGGACAAAGTATTATCTAGACCACAATTTTGCTCACAATTTTCCTGTGTTCAGAAATTACCCCTTTTGAAGCACCATGTGTAATATTACTGGTTGGGACTGTCCTCTGTTTGCTGATATTGAATATAATCATGTCATGATCCCCAGTCTCTACACAACCACCAATTTTCAATTAGTCTACCTTTATCCAGCCTAATGAGTTCCAAAATCAGTTTACCCCATGCTGGGTCCAATAGTTTTTGTATTAGAAAATCATCATTTATCATTTTGAGAAGTTCCAATGATGTTTAACTGGCTGCACAAGACCTCCCATGTACAACTCCCTGCTCAAAGTCCCCCATAACGACATAGTTTTTCCTTCCACATATTATGAGCAGGTGTTCAAAGAGGAACTTGTCCTGTTCTCTGGTTTGATTTAGTGCTCTGTAGCAGACCCCAACAATATCCCTGCCTCGCTTTGTTAGTTAACGGGTTGATCTTGAATTTGAGATTCTGTGATTCTGAATTATCAATACCTCAAAAACAAGTAATAGTGTCTTTAATGTGGAGTGACACCCCTTACACCTCTTTCACCTACTTTATACTTCCCGAACAGTTTATAACCAGTGATTGTAACATTCTATTCTTGTAAATCGTCCCACCAGTAATGCCAATTACATCAAATTGCTTCTCAACGATGAGAATTCCTTGTTCCTCTCACTTATTGCCCGGACTCCTAGAAAATTGAAACATTCAAATAAGTCTGAGGAAGCCACTCAGAATTGTGCCTGTTGACTGCAACAGGAGGAAGGCGTGAGTAAAGTCCTTTAAATTTATCTCTTTATTTCTCCTCAGGTCCCCCTCCAGGTCCCTCAGACTCGATTGCACAGGCCCAATGGAGCAGCTGTGGAGAAACCAGACTTCAGTGGGGGAGTTCCTCCTGGCAGCCCTTTCCCCGACTCCACAGTCCCAGGCCGCCTTGTTTGCTGTGTTCCTCTTGGTCTATGTCTCCACGCTGGTGGGTAATACCCTTATCATGGCGACGGTCAGCTCTGACCCTCGCCTCCGCACTCCCATGTATTTCCTGCTGGGCAACCTCTCCTTCCTGGACCTGTGCTACTCCACCGTCACTGCCCCCAAAATGCTGTTGGACTTCCTGTCCGAGAGGAGGAGTATTTCCTACCAGGCCTGCATGGCCCAGCTCTTCTTCCTGCACTTCGTAGGGGCGGCCGAGATGTTCCTGCTCACCGTCATGGCCTACGACCGCTACGTGGCCATCTGCAAGCCCCTCCACTACCCCAACATCATGAACCGGACCCTATGCAGTTGGCTGGTGGCGGCTTCCTGGACTGGAGGGTTCATCCACTCCATGGTCCAGACCATCCTCACCATGCAGCTGCCCTTCTGCGGGCCCAACTGGGTGGACAACTTCTTCTGTGATGTCCCACCAGTGATCAAGCTGGCCTGCACCGACACCTACGTGGTGGAGCTGCTCATGGTCTCCAACAGTGGGCTGATCTCCACCAGCTGCTTCGTTATCCTGGTAGCCTCCTACACCACCATCTTGGTAAGGATTCGCTCCCCTGAAGGACGGCGCAAGGCGCTCTCCACCTGTGCCTCACACCTGACTGTGGTGACCTTATTCTTCGGGCCCTGCATCTTCATCTACGCCCGGCCCTTCTCCATCTTCTCAGTGGACAAGCTGGTCTCAGTCCTGTACAACATCATCACCCCCATGCTCAACCCCTTGATCTACACGCTCAGGAACAAAGAGGTGAAGTCAGCCATGAGGAGACTGAGGACAAGGGGCATTACTTCCATGGGGAAGGTAATAGTCTGAGATGCAGGGAGAGCTGAGAATCAGGCAGCCATTTTGGGGAGATATGGATCAGCCAAGGCAGCCATCTTGGGGAGATATGGGCTGGGCAAGGCAAGAGAGCCGTAGAAGCCAGGAGTCCTGCCTCCCAGCCCCGTCCCAACTCTAACCCACTAAACCGCACTCCTCTCCCAGAGCTGGGGATAGAACACAGGAATCCTGGCTCTCAGCCCCTCACCTCCACTCTTTTTCCACTAGACCCCCAACTCCCTTACAACAAGAACGTCGTTAGCGGTTATTGGATGACTCTGTAACATGCAGCCTGCATTAACCAACTCCATGTCCTGCAGGACAAAGACGCCCACAACACCTAAGTCCCAGCCCTCCCTGCTGGGGTACCTGGGATTAGAACTTGAGATCTTCTTCTCCACATGCCCACTGAGTTAAAGGAGAGCCTCTAGCTGCTGCACTATGATGTTGCTGATATCACCATGCTGCCGCTAGGGGGTGACATTGCCCCAAGATGGTACATTGCAAGTTGGCAATGTGGTCCTGGGGTGGATTTTGGCAGCAAACACTGGACCCGAAGTGCCTTGTCAGCCCTTACTCCCCAGGGGAATGCCACTGTCTGTTTTCACAATTCAGCTCTATCCCCTAGGGTATTAATTACAGATAATGATTCCCCACCAGCTGGGACATCGTTAGGAGCTGACGCACCCAGCGAGAAATTGCCACTGGTTTCATGGGAAGCTTTCAGCAAATAACAGGATGTTTGTCCTCCAAGAGGCAGCCTTCTTGGAAACTCTCACAGCTGGGGAATGCCAGATGAAGAAACTGAGGCACAGAAATTCCTAGATGCATAGATGATAAGGCCCAGGAAGGATCATTGTTATCATCAAGTCTGATCTCCTGATGATCACATCCAGTGACTCATTGCAGCTGACCTGGAGAAAACCTCTTGGAAAGAGGTGCCCCATCTCCATGGAAAATCTCCAAGAGATGGAGAATCCATCATGTCCCCAGGTCAATTGCTCCCCTGGTTCATTGTTAAAGATTTGCACCTTATTTCCAGCCTGGACTTTGCTGACTCCAGCTACCAGCCATTGGGTCTCCAGGCCATAGATCATTCCTGTAGCTCTTCTCCCCTCCAATGGTATGGAGAAGGTCTAGCAACGCCATCATTAGTAAGAGGTAATTTTCCAAAGGCCCCTAAAATCCACTTGCTTATTTGGATTGTCTTGGAAATTGCCATGTTTTTTCAGGATCTCTCATAGAATTAGGGATGCAAATTGGGGGAGCATTTGGTCAAAGGATCCCAGAGATAGAGCACCTGCAAAAAAGAACACGCCAGTCAAATTTCTCCCATTTTTCTTTTTTGTGCACACACACGTCTGGAACCGTGGCAAGAATCTGCAGCAAAATGATCTCAACCAGTTGGATTGGACCTCAGCAGACACCCCAATCCTCCTATCACCCCTAGGCCCCACTGCCTTCCCTCCATTGCCCCAGGAACCCGTCAGTGGCCTCGCACTTCTGGCTCACCCTGCTCCTTGCCTCTTGGCCACAGCGCCCTCCTGACCATGTCGCCCACCCATGAGACTGGCCCTGAGCCCTGTGGCTGTCTGGATTGGTTGTGGGGCTTTTGCCAGTGCAGTGGGCTGCATTTTCTCCTGGGCCACCACCTGCCATGCTGCACTGGGGACAGAGCTCACTTGCCGGATGGCAGAAAAGAGGAACGGCTCAGGCTGGGGAGAGTCCCAGAGAGTGAGGGGGTAGAGCCCACCATCCCGCAGAGTGCAGAGGTGGGACTAGGAGCTGGGATGGGAAACCAGGTGGGGTGGCAAGCAGGGGGCCTCTTCTCGGGAACAAGGAGGTGGGTACTGCTGCTGTGCCAGGCCACACCCAGCAGGCATCAAAGGGGAGCCAGAGCCCCTTACCTCTTGGCCACAGCGCAACCCACAGAGCCCTGGGCGGTTACCCACGTTGCCCTGCCCTATGCCCAGGTTGCCACTGGTGGGTCTGCACAAAAGCAAGTGAATCTTGATGCTGCTGAGCCACTTGGCACTCCAGCCCTGACATGCTTCACAAACTAGGCCAAACCCACACAAATGCCAGGTGGGGCATACGCATCCCACTGTTAAAGCACTTGCCGTGGACACAGGAGCTCCGGGTTCAAATCCCCACTCTGATCCAGCGCATAGTTGAATCTGGGGCTCCCACATCCTAGGTGAGCGTCCTAACCCCTGGGGCTCTTGGGCATTCTAGGGTGGGCTTCTCTCCTGGTGAAGCAGTTGAAGGTCTCATTTGTGCAACAACAGCGTGCCTGAATGTTGGGTGTTGCAATACTCAGCCTAAATCCGCCTCTGGACTCCAACTCTAATAGCTCCAGGGAAGCTGGGTGATGGCTGCAAGCCAAGGCAAAAGTTTAGAGCCAGAGGCTGGGCATTTCCAAGGATCTAGAGGGAGCCGGGATGATAAATCCCACTGCAGTTCACAAAGACTTTAGAGACACCACAGCGAAAGGCAGAAGGTGCTTCTGAACCTTGGAAGATGTGAAGATTCCTATGTCCCCCAACCCCAAAGAAATCATTATATCCCCTGACCAGAGAACACACCCCTCAGATTGCTACGGGCTGCCTCTGTCCAGAGCTATATCGACAGAAGTATCTGTTCAGTATTAACGAGGCGAACAAAGAGATTGCGACCCAGCCAGGTGAAACACGCCAAGGTGGGAAGATCAGACCCAGGGAGCTGCAGAAGATCCCAAGCAAGTTCCAATTGGAATCAGGTTTTCAGATCCCCTAGGTGGCTTTGTCAACTTCACGAATGAATTCTGGTTGCAAAACTCCTCAGCAGCGAAGATCAGCAGGGCCAGCTTTAAGATGATTCACCCGATTCCCCAGAATCAGGCCCCACGCCGAAGAGGGCCCCATGCCCACGCCTAAGGGGGCCCCGCTCCGGGGTTCTTCAGCGGCATTTCGGCGGTGGGGGATCCACTCCGGGGGTCTTTGAGAGAATTTCGGTGGTGGGGGGTCCTTCAGTGCCATGGAAAACCCAGAGCAGACCCCCCGCCGCTGAAGTGCTGCCGAAGCCCCGGACCACCGCCGAGTATTCCTGTCGGGCTCCATAGGTCATAAAGCCGGCCCTGGAGATCAGCCATAAAATGAGAACAGAAGAACGGCCATTCTGGTCAGACCAAAGGTCCAGCCCAGTATCCTGTCTTCCTCTGGACTCTTCCAATTTCTCCACATCTTTCTTTAGATGCCCAGAACCGGACACAGTAGTCCAACAGTGGCCTCACCAGTGCTGAGTAGAGCAGGACAATGACCTCCCATGTCTTACAGATGATGTTCCTGTTAATACACCCCAGAATAATATTAGCCTTTTTTTTCGGTTGCATCACGCTTTTGGCTCATATTCAGTTTGTGATCCAGGATAACCCATGGCTCCCTTACAGTAATGCCACCACCTAGTCAGTTATTCCCCATATTGTAGTCGTGCATTTGATTTTACCATCTTAAGTGCACTAATTTGCAATTGTCTTCACTGAATTTCCCCTCAGTGATTTCAGAGCAGTTCTCCAATTGCTCAAGACGATGTGAATTCTAATCCTGTCCTCCAAAGCCCTGGTAACCCCTAACAGCCTGGGATCGTCCACAGATTTTATAAGTATCTTTTCCGCTCCCTCATCTGAGGTGTTAATGAAATGACTGAATAGTCCCGACCTTGTAAAGATCTCTGGAGGGTCCCTTGATGTGTCCTCCCTGTTTGACGGTGCAGCATTGATAATTGCTCTTTAAATACCAGTTGTGCACTGGAATTTCATCCAGACTGTGTTATACTACCATGGGGAATGGGGCCACATGGGACAAAACGTGGGGGTCTGCATGTCATGACTTCAGGGACGATCCTGCTCTGGAGGAGATCGATAGGGGGTAGGACTACAGGTGTTGGGTGTATGGATCTGTAATTTCTTTCTACAGCTTTTAGCCAGTTTTTCTCCTTCTCTCTCCTGTTTCTAGTCCCCTTTAAACAGTACAGCCTTCTCCTCCCCACCCCGTACCACTTGCCCCAGTGCCCAGTATACAGTACAGCCGCCCCTTCTCCGCCCCCACCCTGTGCTGCCCCCTAGTGCCCATTATACAGTATAGCTGCCCCTTCCCCGCCCCCGCCCTCTGCTGCCCCCAGTGCCCATTATACAGTACAGCCGCCCCTTCCCGCCCCCACCCTCTGCTGCCCCCTAGTGCCCATTATACAGTACAGCCGCCCCTCCCCCACCCCCACCCTCTGCTGCCCCTAGTGCCCATTATACAGTACAGCCACCCCTCCCCCACCCTCACTCTCTGCTGCCCCCTAGTGCCCATTATACAGTACAGCCGCCCCTTCCCCGCCCCCGCACTCTGCTGCCCCTAGTGCCCATTATACAGTACAGCCACCCCTCCCCCACCCTCACTCTCTGCTGCCCCCTAGTGCCCATTATACAGTACAGCCACCTCTTCACACCCCAGACCCCCCGCTGCCCGCTAGGCTGTATAACAGGCACTCGGGACAGGACAATGAATTTGTTGCAAAGAAAGGAGACCACATAGTTCCATCCCCACTCATCCCCGAAATTCAAGATCATCCCAGACAGCACATCCCCCAGGATGGTGGCTTGGGCCCACCCAGCCCCATCCTCCAGGGCACTGTCATCCTGTCAGCCCCAGGTTCTGTTCTCTCAGCCGAATGGCCAAGCGCTCCAAGGCTCAGCTGGTGTTTGTGTCTCTGGGTGTTTTTCTTCCCACCTCACTCAGCCCTTGGTTGATTTTCTGCCCACTCGGTCTTGTTCTGAGGTGAAAGCAATTCACCAGCTTCTCCGGAGCAGGGCTGAGGGGACGCCCCCATTCTACAAATAGACTCTGTTTTCCTCCAGGCACCTCCTCTCCCTCAGTGCTGGATGTCGTGCCTTGTGTATCATACGCGGATGACTCTGACCAGCGAGTTTGTGGGCGGCCGGACCCCTGCAGGGTCTCCTGTCAAGCTGGTTAAATCTCCTTTGCTAGAGAGTTTTCAGCTGAGTTTTGACAAGTCAGCGTACGGAAAGACGGAGCCTCCGTTCCCATGGGGATCTCACCTCAAACATCCTCCCCAGCATGTGGGCTGTGGTGTCTCCTGAGGGTACGGGAGGCTAGATCTAGCACCTAGCCACCACCTCAGGAGCCTACATCTCATATTTAGGCCTTGTGAGATCCTGACAACCCCACAGTTAGCTGCCACCTAGCCTGCGAGGCACCTAAACACGCTAGACAGCTACGTGTAACAGCCAGCTGCATCCCCAAGGCGCTGAAATGTCACCGGTGGGCGTGTGTGGAAGCATCTTGGTCCTGTTGTGGCTACAGAACTGTAGCTCATGTCTGGGCCACGGCATGACTCTCCACCTAGGCATTGCTCTGGCTATTTTGTTTCTGCAGCCTGTCCCTGGGTGTGCTCTGGGGCGGGGGGAAGCGGAGATTTTTGTGGCTGGCTGCGGGGAGAGTGTCCCTGCTGCCCCCTGCTAGTGGTGTGTGCCCTGCTCTGTCTCTGTGTGTCTGTCCTTATAACTGAGAGCCCCAGAGTTCTCCTGGGAAGTGGGAAACCCCCCAGTTCAAATCCCGCCTCTGCTTGATTTGGGTCAATGACTTCAACTTAGCTGAGTGTCCTGGTTGACAGTTATAATGAGGCAGGGGGATCTCTCTGCGGGGGATTTGAGGTGCCTGGGTTCCATTCTGGGGCACAGTGACTTCCCGCTCTTGCTCTGTGCCTCAGTTTCCCCAGTCCCTGCCTGACCCAGCTCTGCAGAGTGACAACGTAGTTCCAGTCCCAGCTAATGAGGCCCCCGGGTGCTGAGCTACACAGGCTTCTCCCTCTCCTCATTGCTCGTCTCCCAGAGCTCCTGTGGGGGCCCCAGAGGGGATATAGCAGGAGGTTATGTGAGGGGATTGGGCCATGAGCCAGGCGGGGACAGAGATGGGACCTGGCGTGGGAAGCAGCGCAGGGTGAGTGTCAGCCTGTCCTGCCCTCTTGTACTGTCCCCACCAGCCCTCACTCTCCAGTTCTAGCTGCCCCTCAGGCCCGACAGAACACCCTCCTATGCTAAAGCTCCCGCATCGGCTCTGCCAGCGCTCCTCAAGCCAACCCGCAGCCCCTGCTATCACAGTCCTGGGCTCCCCACCAGCTCTGTCGCTGCCCCTCAATCCCCACCCGCAGCCCCAGATAGCCAAGACCTGGGCTTCCCCACGCCACTCCACTGCTCTGCTGGTACACCTCATTCCCAACCCGCAGCCCCCTACTATCCTAGCCCTGCCACCACTCCCAACAGCTCTGTCGATGCCTCTCAATCCTAATCCACAGCCCCCTGCTACCTAGTCCTGGGCTCCCCCCAACCCCAGCTCTGCAGGTTTCCTTCAGTCCTAACCCACAGCTCCCTGCTAGCCCAGCCCTGGCCACCCCCAGGTCTGTCAGTGCATCTCAATCCAAATCCAAAGCCCCCCCTTGTATCCTGCTTCAGGAGGACAGAGTTCAGATTTCATAGCGTGTGTGACAGAGGATGTCAGGGTGCTTTTAGGGTTGCTGTTCCCATTGCACAGCCACCGTGTGTTTGTATCGATTCAGCCAATGCAGGGAATGAATAACTGGGGAATGAATGATCCAATGGAGGGATAAATATGTGAGGGCATTTATTAATACATGACTAAAGCAGAAGCTAGCAAGGCTAGTGTGATGCCTGGCTGTATGTGTGTGCTGAACTTCTCCTCATTGAGGGGTTAAACTAACAAAGAAGGGAAGGAATAAATAAATGACTGTAGAAAGAAAGAAAGAAAGAAAGAAAGAAAGAAAGAAAGAAAGAAATTAAACATATCAACAGGGGAAGGTATAAATTAAAGGGAAGGAAGGTTTTAATTAAGAAACGAAACAATGAATCTGTGATTAAAAGAATGAATACATGGTGGGATCCATGAACGAATGGAAGAAGAAATGAATGAATGTCTAGCTGTCGATGCTGGTGTCAGATGCTGGCTGCGTGTGTCTGTTCTCTCTGCGTGCTGCACTGGCTCTGGCCTTAGAGCAGGCTCCGATCGAACTGCCTGATAACCACAGACCCATTTAGTAGCAAAGGCACCTGGCCATGTTTATTGTCAATGAAGCAGGTCCTAGTATCCCATAGACTCTACGAGACCACTAACACATGTATGCCCATCACAGTGGAGCCACTGACTCGCTGGCAGGACTTTCCACTGCCCCCTAGGCCAGCCACAGACACCCCCTCTGAAACTCCATTTTATACATCAATACAAACAAGTAACATCAATTACAACCGTCTGACGTTATTAGCTACTACCTCTACCTGGTATATTTTGGTTCAATCAAAACATCTCTATCCATCACCCTGTCATCCTGACTTTACCTTTAGCAGGGGTCAATGTGTTCTCGTTATCTTTGGGAGGGTGTGTTTGTACCATACTTGGTATCGGGATGTTCTGGTACCACACTGCTGGAGTGTGTTTGCATGAGTGTCCTGTGCCTAGTACTGCTTTGGAATGTGTGTTTCTGCAATAGCAGCCCTGTGCTTGCCAAGTTCTGAGAGTGCACACAGGCAGAGCCTGACATCTACTCACAGCCTGACTTTTGCTAACTTTGCTTTATGTCAGCAAGGCTTGACCACTACTTTAATTCAGGCCTTGGGCCTCTGATAAAAGGGCTTATGTCTCAGGCTCCATTTCTACTACCGAGGTGACAGAAGCCAGACATGATGGCCATCAGGAATAAATCAGAAAATAACAGAAATAAAGGGACAGGTAAATAAATGAACGAATGTAGAGAAAAATGGAGAAGGAACAAATAAATGAACAGCTACATAAAAATAGGTTTCAGAGTAGCAGCCGTGTTAGTCTGTATCCGCAAAAAGAACAGGAGTACTTGTGGCACCTTAGAGACTAACAAATTTATTTCGGCATAAGCTTTCATGGGCTACAGCTCACTTCTTCGGATGCATAGAATGGAACACACAGACAGGAGATATTTATACATACAGAGAACATGAAAAGGTGGAAGTACACATACCAACTGGAAGAGTCCAATCAATTGAGATGAGCTATCATCAACAGGAGAAAAAAAACCTTTGAAGTGATAATTGAGGAGACCCATAGAAGGTGTGAGAAGAACTTAACATAGGGAAATAGATTCAATTAGTGTAATGACCCAACCATATATGCCATCATGTGCCAGCAATGCCCCTCTGCCATGTACATTGACCAAACCGGACAGTCTCTACGCAAAAGAATAAATGGACACAAATCTGACATCAGGAATCATAACATTCAAAAACCAGTGGGAGAACACTTCAACCTCTCTAACCACTCAGTGACAGACTTGAAGGTGGCAATTTTGCAACAAAAAAAGTTCAAAAACAGGCTCCAAAGAGAGACTGCTGAACTCTCTCTATTTATTCCGCTAGTGCTAGTTTTTTGCCAGAATGTTTTGTGGTACTCACGGAATTGCCTGCCTCCAGTACAATTAATACATTATAATTATGTTGTGGGTTGGGTTAAATCTTGTTGGTATGTGGGAGATTCTCCATCAGGGACAATTTTTAAATCAAGAGGGGCTGTTTTTCTCAAAGATCTGCTCTAATTCAAACCAGAACATATCCCGGGAACTCCTATGGCCTGTGTTAGATATAGACGCAGCAAAATTCCATATTTATTTTTTTATAATCTAAACAGATAATAGAGTTGTTTATTTTGAAGTCATTTTTTGATGTTTAGCAATATACATTTTCACACAGGAAATTAGGGATGACTCAAACTGTGGTGATAATAATTATTTCATGACAGCAGATGTTGAGATTCAAAACTTTAAATCTTTATAACCATTAAAATACAAGTGGTCAACATCACATGTCAAAATATATAAAGTAAATGTCCTTAAGTCAAATTCAAATATGTTCTTCAACAGCATTTTTCTTCCTTTGCCTTTGTAAATTTTCATATTATTTATAGAAATCTTTTTTCATTGGCTTGTGTGTGTGCTCGATGAAATCGACATCAACAGACATTGGACAATAAAAATCTCAAACTTCCAAGTCTAGTACAGGATGTCCGTGTATCGCAAGATCATTTCTGGTGTTGGATTGTAGGTATCGATGCATGGGATATAACTGCTGCCCCTCATTTAGGATCGGTGTGAGAGAGAAAACAAAAGGAAATGTTAGTCCACCCAGGAAAGGGATTTATGTGGGTGGATGGCTTTGCTGGGTGTTGCTTGGGTAAGGGAGGGTGTTTGAATGAGGAGCAGGACAGAGAGATTGAAGGTGAAAGAAGCTGAGAGATTGAAAACTTTCGGCTGGGGTGCCGGCTGAAAGAGGATTTGAGTGGTAATCAAAGACACTCTCTCCTATTGTTTGGTTCCTCCTGCACTCAAGGAAACAGTACTTGCATGTTTTCTGTAAATATGCAGGATTGCATCAAAGAAATTCCTGACTGCGTCAACAAATTCCCCTCCCAACCAGAAATTCCCACTAAACACTGAATGTTTGGCTAATTGCTAGAGTCAACAATTGTAGCAATGACAATGTACCATGTGGGTGTGTTGCAGGAATGGAGCTCGAGAACGGCACAGAGGTGACGGAGTTTGTGCTGTTGGGGCTATCCCAGACCCGGGAGATCCAGCTCTTCCTCTTCGTCTTGTTCCTCGTCTTCTACTCCATAATCCTCCCAGCTAACATCCTCATCATCCTCACCATTCGGGGAGACCCTCACCTGGGCTCCCCCATGTATTTCTTCCTGGCCAATCTGGCCTTCCTGGACATCTGCTACTGCTCCGTCACCCCCCCAAAGATGCTGGCTGACTTCTTCTCTCACCACAAGACCATCTCCTATGGGGGCTGCATGGCCCAACTCTTTTTCATCCACTTCCTGGGAGGGGCGGAAGTTTTCCTGCTCATGGGCATGGCCTTTGATAGGTACGTGGCCATCTGCCATCCCCTGCGCTATGCCAGCATGATGAGCAGGGAGGTCTGCTGTGCCCTGGTTGGGGCTGCTTGGGCCGGAGGCTTCACGCACTCTATCCTGCAGGTGGTGTTGATCATCCGGCTCCCATTCTGTGGCCCCAACGAGCTGGACAATTTCTTCTGTGACATCACCCAGGTGATCAAACTGGCCTGCACTGACGTCTACGTGCTGGAGTTCTTCATGTTCTTCAACAGTGGCCTGGCCATCTTGATGTGCTTCTTCCTCTTGCTCATCTCCTATGGGGCCCTGCTGATCCGGCTGCGTGCGGGTGACCCCTCAAAGGGGACAAGCAAGGCGGCCTCCACCTGTGTCACTCACGTCATCATTGTCTTCATCATGTTTGGCCCGGCCATCTACATCTACTGCCGGCCCTTCCGAAGCTTCCCCCTGGACAAAGTGGTGGCCGTGTTCCACACTGTTGTCTTCCCGCTCATGAACCCCATGATCTATACACTCAGGAACAAGGAGATCATCAGTGCCATGAAGAGGCTGCTGAGTAGACATGGGCTCTGGAGAGGGAAATAGATGAAAGTGCAGGGTTTGGAATTATTTCAGGGAACTTCTCTTTCATGAGTCAGATTAGATTATCTCAATAGTCCCCTCTGTGCTCTTAACTGATGAATCTATACATGTTTATCAATGTGACAGGCCAGAATCTGCATTGAATTACACTAAAGTAACACTGGAGTAAAGCGGTACAATCTATGGACTAATGACGGAGCAAGTCTTTTTTTTTTTTAAATTTAAAGTCTCACATATCTATGGAGTAATTGTGGAGAAATTCTGTAGTGTCTGCAGAGTAACTCTGTGATATCTATGGAGCAATTTTGTAGTAACTCTTTAATATCTATGTACGTATACTGTAATACCTATAAACTAAATTTCCATGTCAAAGGAGTAACTTTTTAGTAACTGTGTAGTATATGTGAACTAACATTATAGTAATTCTGTTTTACATATGGAGTAACTGTAGCCTGATTTGAAGTGTGTTAGTATTGTTGATTTAATTATCCACTTATTTTAATTTCATTTAATTAATTAATTTATATTATTAATAATAATTATTGGATATTAATTAGTGTGGGTGTGGCTTGCCAATATGTTTGATCAGAAGATAAAGTTCATCCTGAATCAGGCTTCACAGAGTTTATAAAAGGAACATGACAGGAGCTTATGCTGAGACAGATATAGTCATAAAGACCTTTTTATTAAAATCAATGCAATGGTAAGCAAATGGTAAAATAGGATTACAGAGTTACAAGTATCACAGTTCTTTGAGAGAGATATCTATGGTAATACAATATTATAAGCTGCAAACGTGGTTAATACTCATACATTGTTTTGATAACCTGGTGCTAGAAAATACGGGCCACGCCTGTGGCAATTTCTGTTTTCACACCTCTGGCAGAGGAAGCTTATTGCAGAGCTATTTGCTGTCTATTTTCACTATGTATGCTTTAAAATGAAATAGACCTACAGTTTGAAAAGAAATAATAATACGGCCTATTAATAGTTAATAGCCATCGTAGATGGGTAGCATTGATACATAGTTGAAGGTGGAGGCAATGAAGAGTAGATGGGAGCAGATAGATGGGTAAATTGCCTGCCTAATGGTGAGCTGTCTCACCTTTTTATAGGGCATTAGTCAGAAATCCTTCCTCCTATGCCCAAATTTCATCCTTCCCCCACGGAAATGTTAGGGTACACTTGCCCCATAGGCTGGTATGTATGTGCGTATGAATGACAGTTATGTACGCATTTGTGGTGTACTTGTTAGATTTGTGGGCAAAAATCCCCTTTTTCCACCCTTTACTGTTATTCGTTTAGTCAAAGGTCTCTAGACATCTGCGTAGGTATTTTGTCTATTATTACTTTTCTGAGTAAGGGTCCCAAAATGTTCTAAAGTTGCCTTAGCTTCACATACAGGATGTTTGACCTTCTTGCCTTACAGCCAAATTTATTCTTAATATAAATCTATAAGCTTATTACGTCAAATATTCAAATTTATAAAAAAAATATATTTATACAGACCAACAGATTAATCCTTAGGGCTACATAACTCTACTGTATCTATGGAGAAACTCAGCAGTAAGTCTATAGTATCTATTGAGTAACTTTTTAGTAACTCTGTATAAGCCATGGAGTAATTCTGTATTAAATGAGAAGTAAGCATACAGTATTGGTTGGGTAACTGTAATACAGTAGTATCTATATAGAAATACAGTAGGACCTCAGGATTTATTCTTTCATATATATGGAGTAAACCTGTAATATCAGTGGAGTAACATTTTAATGGCTCTGTTTATTTATTCTATGTGGGGTAAATCTAGATTATCTCTGGAGTATCTTGTGAATAATTACAGAGTTGTGAATATGGGTGCGTGAGAATTTCATTAAGAGCATGAGGTGGACTGAGAGAGAACTGTCAATATGGAACTATTTTTAAGCAAATAAAAAAAATCCCTTCAAATGTAACCTTTACTCTGTCCTATGTGCCAATTTCCAGCAAGGTTTCAAAGCCCCAGAGAGCAAAGTAGCTTCTTTTTCTATTTTTCCTTCTCCAATTTCCCTGCTTAATGACATAGGACACTCCATCCCACAACTGTACATTAGGAGAACATGAAGACAGCAAAACTAAAGACACACAATCCAGGAAAATGTTGCACTCAAAGCCTTAACTCTGCCCCCATGAGTCAGATTTTCAAAGCCACCAAGGAATTTGCCTGCCCGGTTCCCAGTAACTGTAATGCAGTTGGCCCATCCATCTCCTTTACATGGCTTTCACTGGACCACCCACAGATATGATAGATCAGTAGTTTTCAACCTGTGGTCCGTGGACCCCTGGAGGTCTGCAGACTATGTCTAAGATTTCCAAAGGGGTCTGCACCTCCATTCAAAATATTTCAGAGTTTCACAAATGAAAAAATTTGCAAACCACTGTGAGAGATACAGGATCAGATACTCAGCTGGAGTAAACTGCCCAAGTTCCATTGAAATCTTTATTTCTATTAGAGTACCACATAAAGAAGCACCCAAAGATCAGAGCCCCTGTTATGCGAGCTGCTGTACAGACTCCAACCAAGATCAGGGCCCCATTGTGCCAGGTGCTGCATAGCCCCTGACTGAGATCAGGGCCCCATTGTGTCAAGTGTTTACCATACCTAAATCAATACTGGGTTGTTCTTTTCTGTGGGCACTATGTACGCAAGGAGGGTGAATCACAGCAGTATTTCTGGTGGCTGCTGAACTGGGTGAATCACTGATTTTGCATTTTGCTGGCTGTTTGGAAAAAGCAGAGGCAGGGTTGAAATTGGGACAACCCAAACCAAGTTGAAAAATTCCATAAAATACTAAGTGAATTGGACATTTTGTGGGGGGACCCATGTGGAGGGGGAGGGTAGGTGGGAATATGTCATTCTACCCAAAATGAAACGTGAAAGCCCCAGGCTCAAGTCCCCCTTCTCCATGGGATGAAGAAGGAAAAGGAAGCTGGGTCTCTTGCTTTATAGCAGCACAGCTACACCACTGGGCTATGGGATAACCTGGTGTGGGAATGTCTCCTGTTGAAGCTGTTCCTGTATGGATCAATAACCTGAGTGGGGGTCTGGACTTTCCAATTCCCACCTGCAAGGAGGGATACCAGGACAACCAAAGATGATAGACAGGGGTCAGTAGCTCCCTTCTGACAGGGATCTTCTCCTTAACTGCTCAGAGCTGTCGACTTTTGCAATGAGATCCCAAGGGTGGGTTTACGAAGCCTCCTAAGGAATTTGAATACCTGATTTCTGCTGGAATAGCCTTGGGGGGTCTTCTGCATCTCCCAGTATCTCCTCCGCTATGCTGAGCATCCCACCTATCTTCAGTCCTCCTCCTCCATACTGGACATTTCTCCTTCTAGATCACGGCTGGATAGCTCTGACCAGGGGGGTTGGGAGTGGCCAGGACATTGTGTGGTCTCCTGACCAGCTGGTAGAAGCTCCTTTGTTAGAGATTTTTTGGCTGAGTTTGTCAAGCCCACCTGCAAGGAAATAGGGCCTCGATACCCCTGGGGATATCACCCCAAACATCCCCAACATGTGGGCTGTGGTGTCTCCTGAGGGCACTAGTGTCTAGATCCGGCACCCAGCCACCACCTTAGGAGACTACATCTCACATTTAGACTACAGGAGATCCTGACAACTGCACCTCCCTCCCCCACTCAGCTGCCACCGAACCTGGGAGGCACCTAACCCCCTTCGGCAGCTACGTGTAACAACCAGCAACATTCCTAAGGTACTGAAATGTCTGCCGGTGGGCGTGTGTGGAAGCATCTTGGTCCTGATGTGGCTACGGAGCTGGAACTCACATCTTGGCCAGGGTGGAACCCTCCAGATAGGCATTGCTGTGGCTCATTCGTCTCTGCAGCCAGTCTCTAGGTGTGTTCTGGGGGCGGGTTGTGGCTGGATGCAGGGGGAGGGTGTCCCTGCTGCCCCTATTGGCAAGATGAGCCCTGCTCTGTCTAAGTGTGTCTGTCATTATAGCTTAGAGCCCCATGAGTTGAGCGCTCTCCTAAGAAGTCGGAAACATCCCCCCCACCCCGTTCAAATACCCCCTTTGGCTTGATTGGGGGCAATGACTTGTACTTAGGTGAGTGCCCTGGTTAATGGTTATAATGGGGAGTAGTGGTCTCTCTGTGGGGGAATCAGGACTCCTGGGTTCCATTCCTGGGATGCTGTGACTTTCCTCACTTGCTCTGTGCCTCAGTTTCCCCATCTGGGGACAGCAGGACTGTGAAACAGGGCCAGAAAGGGTCACACAACTAGAAGGCTAATTGACCCAGATTCAGCCTTTAGAGGCATATTAAAGAATATGTAAATAGTAATTAGGGCCATTCCATGTTAGATAGACTAAAGCCTTGGAATGTAAACTTCTATTGTTAAAGAATTGGAAGAAGATAGTGATGGTAGCTGTATATGTTTGCCTATATCTTCTTAGTGGTTGACAATGTAACCAAATGGTTCCTATCACTGTACTCTGTTAACATTTAGATGAACTGTGAATGTAGTAATATCATTGTTCTTCTTTCTCTTTGAAGTATGTAGTTAACAACCTGCAAATGACTGAAGATGGTGTGATGTTCCTCTCTGCTGTTTCCTGGAGAGGTGATCTGCTAGGTCACCTCAGTCCTTGACTCTGGGAGCCAGCCTTACCCTGCTCTGCTGTGAGAACCCCCACTCCTGGGCTGTTCACACACAGCCTCTGGCATGTAAGCTGCTCCTTGGATTGTGCGACCAAATGACACTAGCCAATATCTCCAGTCCCAGACACAACCCTAGGAACCTCCGTCTTGCAGTATCCAGTTATGCCCACTGGACACTTCAAGTTTATATGAGTTCATCAAAGAAACTGATAAGTACCAGGCTTGTTATCCCAAGGGGAGTCTGTGTCATGCTTCAAACCAAATGTGCTGCTTCAGGTAGGATAAACAAATTAATTAACTACAAAGATAAATTTTAAGTGAAATTATCTGTCAAAGCACAAGAAGTCAGATTTGGTCAAATGAAAAAAAAGCAAAACATATTCTAAGCTGATCTTAATACTTTTAATTTTTTTACAAACTTTGATGCTTCTCACCACAGGCTTCAGCCAGGCTCTCCCCTTTGATCAGCACTTGGTGGTGGTGTCTGTAGATGGAGGTGGAAGACAGAGAGGAAGAGCAGGGCAAACGTCTCTCCCTTTTATCATGTTATTTCTTCCCTCTTGGCTTTGCCCTCCCCCCTGCCCATCAGGGTCAGGTGAGCATTTACCTCATCGCCGTCCAAACTGACCAAAGGAAGAGGAGTGATTCACTCAAGAGTCCAACAGATTCTTTTGCTGTTGCCTAGGCCAGCGTCCTTTGTTCCTGTGAGGCTGGGCTGGGTTTGTCCCATACGTGCCCTGATGAGGTGTGAATTCTGCTCTTGGAGAGTTTCTGTCTGGACTTATTTTAAGCCATGAGGACACATTTTCAGACTCATAACTACATACATGAAATTACAACCTATAACATTACTATAACAATGATTACTGTAACATTACTATAACAACAATGTTCAGTGCATCAGGAGACTTCTGAAGGCACCTGACATGACAAACTTTGCACTGGATACCACACAATCATATTATAAGGATGAACATGGGGGTGCAGGGTATTTCCTCGGGATTCATAACATCACAGATGGATAATTACCTTATGTTAATCCAGTGATGCTTAGGAATTAGGGGTTACTTTAAAGCCACTATTGTTCACCCAAGGACTGCCTAATAGCAATAGCCTGCCAGAGAAATATAAAAAGGACTCTTGGCCCTGATCCTTGCATCTACGATCTGCTTAAGCTTCACCAGAGGAAGTTTGAGACAAAAGATAGAGGTCTCCAGTCCCATCTGGATCACCTTGATATTGGACATTGGACTGTAGCCTATCAACTAATTCTGAAAGGACTCTTGGCAACTCTAAAGCTCACCATCTCTATGATGAAACTCACCTAAGGACTCTACTCATGTCTGTATGTATAATGATCTTTTAACCAATACTCTCTCTCTCTCTCTTTTCTTTTTTAATAACGTTTAGTTTAGTTAATAAGAATTGGCTGTAAGTGTGTATTTGGGTAAGATAGTCATTAACTTGGTGGGTGATGTGTCCAATCCTTTGGGATTGGTAGAACTTTTTATATACTGAACAAGATTTTCAGTAATCTTCATCATATTTGACTTGGTTGTCTGGGTGGGAACCCAAGGCTGGGTTGCTTTAAGGGAACTTATTTCCGGCTTCTGGGTAACCAGTGAGCTATTGTAGAAGCTGATTTGTTGCTGATTTAGTGAATCTAAGTATTAGAATAACCACTGATTTGGGGGATTGTCTGCCCCATTCTTTGCAGTTTGCCCCAACTGAGCAATCTCAGCCTGGCCCCCCCAGCACTCCAGTCACAAGGACTCAGTTCCCACCTGAGCAAACATGGAAATCATGAGAGGAACAGTTCTGCAGAGTGACAACGTAGTTCCAGTCCCAGCTAACAAGGCCCCTAGGTGCTGATCTACACCTGCTTTCCCCCACACACCTTGGCCGGCAACCAGAGCTCCCATGGGGGCCCCAGAGGGGATATAGCAGGGGGTTGTGTGAAGGGAGAGGGGCCGTGAGGCAGGAGGGGATGGAGATGGGACCTGGCCATGGGAGGCTGCACAGGGTGAGTGTCGGCCTGTCCTCCCCTCTCATTCCGTCCCCACCAGCCCTCATTCTCCAGTTCTGGCTGCCCCTCAGGCCCGACAGAACCCCCCTCCTATGCTAAACCTCCTGCATCAGCTCTGCCAGTGCCCCTCAATCCTAATCCACAGCCTCTGCTATCACAATCCTGGGCTCCCCCCCAGCTCTGACGGGGCCCCTCACTCTGGACCCGCAGCCCCTGCCAGCCCAGCCCTGAACTTCCCACTCAGCTCTGACGGTGCCCCTCACTCCTGACCTGCAGCCCCTAATAGCCCAGCCCTGCTATGACTCCAAACAGTTCTGATGGTGCCCCTCGATCCCGACCCTCAGCCCCTGCTACCACAGTCCTGGGCTCCTCATCACCTCTGCAGCTCTCCTGGTGCCTCTCAATCCCAACCCGAATCACCCCTTGCTATCCCAGTTGCTAACAGACATGTATGCTGCTGAGTCCAGGTTTCACAGTGTAAGCAACGGCAGATATCGGGGTGTTTCTAGTGTCACTGTCCTCATTACACGGCCACCCTCTGTTTGTATCAATTCAGACAATGCAGGGAATGAATAACTGGGGAATGAATGAGCCAACAGAGGGATAAACATGTGAGGGCATTTATTAATATATGGCTAAAGCAGAAGCTAGCAAGGCTAACGTGATGCCTGGCTGTATGTGTGTGCTGAACTTCTCCTCATTGAGGGGTTAAACTAAAAGAAAGAAAGAAAGAAAGAAAGAAAGAAAGAAAGAAAGAAAGAAAGAAAGAAAGAAAGAAAGAAAGAAAGAAAAAGTTAATTCGTTATTAAACACACGAACAGGTGGAGGTATAAATTAAAGGGAGGGAAGGATTTAATTAATAAATGAAAGAATGAATCTGTGATTAAAAGAATGAATGCATGGAAGTATCCATGAACTCATGGAAGAAATGAATGAACGCCCAGCTGTCAACATTGTCATCATATGTTGGCTTCTTGTTTGGTCTCTCTGTGTGCTGTGCTGGCTGTCGCCAGGTCGCCCGTCCAGCAGAATCCAGTCGAACTGCCCAATAACCACAGACCGGTTTAGTAGTGAAGGCACCTGGCCAGGTTTACTGTTAGCAAAGCACGGTCCTAGCATCCTGCAGACTCCACAGGATCACTAACATAATAAAGGGTGGGTTTTTTTTGTTTGTTTTACATTTCACTTGTTTTCTGTAACCAAAATTTAATATACAGATTAACTTAGTTTGTTTACAGGGTAATGGGGACTAAGCGGGAGCTGTGATCCGGCGAACCTGCGGACGCTGCTGGTAAACAAATCGGCCCGGCCCGCCAGGGGCTTTCCCTGAACAAGCGGCGGCCCAACTTTGAGAACCACTGTCTTAAGGTACAGGCAGCAGCAGCAGCGAGTTAGGAAACTGAGAAAGGATAGCAAGGAAAACTTAACCAGTGTGCAAAGATGTTTGAGAAAGAAGGTTCTAGTTTTAGTTCTGAATGAGGAGTGTGGCTGTGAGGGTTAAAGCAGTTGGGAACCCCCACCCCTGGTTTGTAGCCTGGCTCTGGGAGGAGACTGGGGGTTGTTACTTGCTCTTGTGAAACCTGAATTTGTTCCCCCATGTCTGTTGCTTTTGTGTGCATGCCAAAGGGATTGCAGGAGGGCCCCTTTTTGCTGCAGTTAACTGTTTGGGGCAACTCCATGGGATAATGCCTCAATTCTAGGTCTCCTAACGTGCTCTGTGAATTGTTCCCTTCATCTGGTTTACCAATCCAGCGACAGTATCGTTTGCTACTTCTCCCTCCTGGGCAGCTACTTCTCCTGCTCTGACAGGCACCAGTCTAGGTTTTACCGGAACCTGGCGTTTCTTGTACGGTGGTGGTTGCACTGCCGTGGCCTCCTTTACATTTTGTAATTTTGCCTTTTTTCCATGTCTGTCCCCGTTCTTCAGGCACAGGGGAGCTACCTCAAGCCTGCTGTTCTCCACCAATACGTATAACGGAGGCCGGCACATCTCATTTTGCAGATTCTTTCCAGCTGTTTCCAATGGTTTATTCTGTTGCTGTGCCTGCTGTAAGGTATAATGTCTCTGGCCTGTTTGCCGCCTTGCTGGGAGAGCGGGAGTGTTCCAGGGCTCTGTAGCTTCCCCTGCTTCTTTTATCTCTTCCTCTTTCTGTTACTTACCCTGCCAGTGCTGTGGCATGTTCTCTTAACCATTTAACAGCCGTGGCCATAGTTTGCAATATTCTACATTTCTTACTCTTATTTCTCAAGTCTCCAGTCTCTGCCCATGCCTTACATGGTCCATTCCATGTTTCTTCCCCACAATATTTTATAAATTCATATGGACGTCCTATGCTGGCAACCCAGCATGTCCAGACCTTATCAAATGCTATGGGGATTTTCGGGGAGGGGCTAAGAGGGTTCCCTAGCACGTAGCTTTCTGCCGTGTTAGATCATGGTTCTTAGCAAGAGCAGCTCGCTTACTTACCAGATCAGCAGTCGGGGTCACCAGTGTTTTCAGATAATGGCTGCATGTGTGTTCTTGCTGCGTGCTGCACTGGCTCTGGCCAGATCGCCCGTCCAGCAAGCTCTGGACAAACTGCCCAATAACCACAGACCCATTTATTAGCAAAGACTCCCGGCCTGCTTTATTATTCATGAAGCACAGTTCTAGTACCCCGTACACTCTACAGAACCATTAGCACATTTCTGCCCATCACAATGGACCAGCTCAGTCAGTGGCGAGACTTTCCGCTATCCCCAAGGCCAGCCAGAGACACTTCCTCTGAGACTCCATTTTATACATCAATATAAACAAGTTATGTATTACCCCTCGGATGTAGTCAGTTACCACCCTCTGACGTGGTCCGTTACCCCTGTCTGAGGTGATTAGTTATGACCCTCTACCTTGTACATGTTGGTTCAGTCAAAACATCTCTAGTCATCACACTGTCATCCTGACCTTATCTTTAGCAGGGGTCAGTGTGTTCTTGTTATCTTTGGGGGGTGGGGTGTTTGTACCATACTGGGTATCAGGGTGTTCTGGTACCACACTTCTGGAATGTATTTGCATGAGTGTCTTGTATCTAGCACTTCTTAGGAATATGTGTATTTTTGCAGTCCCAGCTCTGTTCTTGCCACGTTCTGTGAGCCGGCACACAGACAGAGCCGGCCGTATGCTCACAGCCTGACTTTTGCTATCTTTGCTTTATATTGGCAAGGCTTAGCCACCACTTTAGTTCAGGCTTCAAGCCTCACACCAGGTCTCTGATGCAAGGGCTTATGTCTAAGGTACCCTTTCTATTACAGCCGTGACTGAAGCAAGATGTGGTGGCCATCAGGGAGAAATGAGAGAAGAACATAAATAAATGGACAGGTAAATAAATGAAGGAATGTAGAGAGAAATAAGGAAGAAACAAATAAGCAAATGGACACGTACATGAATTTATAAACACATATATAATAAAATGTATCAATAATTGGGGAGGCCCTAGCGTGACCAGACAGTAAATGTGAAAAATTAGGATGGAGGTGGGGGTTAATAGGAGCCTATATAAAAAAAAGACCTCAAAATTGGGACTATCCCTATAAAATCGGGACATCTGGTCACTCTAGGAGGCCCTGATCTCAGTCTGGATCTGGCAGCACCTGGCACAATGGGGATCTGATCTCAGTCAGGGTCTGTGCAGCACCCAGCATACTTGAAGATCTGACCTCAGTAAACCCTGGATGTTAGCATAATTCAGACATTCATAGATTCTTAGATTCATAACTTTAAAGGCCAGAAACAACTGCTAGACCATTCAGTCAGACCTCCTTTATAATCCAGACCAGCGGATTTCACCCAGCTGGCCCCATATTAAACCCCATCACTTATGTCTGACTAAAGCATCTTCCAAAAGGGTCTGGATCTGAAGACACTGAAAGATGAACAATCCACCTCTTCCCCTTGGGAGTTCATTCTAATGATTCACCAAACTCACTGTTAGAAATTGGTACCTTATTCCTATATTGAGCTTGTCTGCAGTTAGCATCCGTCATTAGTTCTTGTTCTGCCTTTCTCTGCTAGACTACAGAGCCCTTCAGTGTCTGGTATTTTCTCCCCGGGAATGTCGTTATATCCCATTAGCAAGTCACCACTCAATGTGTTTTCTGAGACGCTAAAAAGATTGAGCTCTTTGAATCTCTCACTGCCAGACTTTTTCTCCAGCCCTCGGATTATTTTTGCAGTTCTTATTGCCCCCTGCCCCTCCAATTTGCCAGCATCCTTTGAAAACGTGCACCCCAGTGCTGGGTGTAGGATTCCAGTATCGCTCTCACCAGTGCCAGGTACAGTGCTGGGTTCCTGCTCACCACTGCCCTGTTTGTACATCATAGTGAGTTGCTTGTCTGCTCTGAGCCGTCAGTCCTTCTCTGACTCTAATTGCCAGGACACAGTCCCCCGTTCTGTAGGCATGTGTCACTTTGCATGTCTCTGAACTCAAACACCAACCAACCCGGCTCACTCCGTGTGACTGTCCCAGCACTATTTACCACTCTGCCACTCGTGGTGTCACCTGCCTTCGATCACCAGTGATTTTATATTCACTTCCCTATCGCTGGTAAAGCAGTTGAATAGCTGCAGACCTAGATCCGATCCCTGCAGTACTCCACTGGAAAAAACACCTCACTGGATGAGGAATCACCAGTGACGACTACTCATTACAATCTCTCCATTAGCCATCAATGCATTTAACGTGGGCTCTATTGATTCCGCTAGTGCTAGCTTTTGCCAGAATGTTTTGCGATACTCAGTCAAACGCCCGCCTCCAATACAAATAATAAACTATAATTATGTTGGGGGTCAATGTCAATCAAGTGGGGCTGTTTTTCCTCAAATTCAAACCAGCATGAACCCAGGGGCCTCCCACAGCCCGTGTTATATACAGGCTCAGCAAAAGTCCATTTTTATTATCTAGATGGTCAATATCGATGTTTATTTTAAGCCCCTTTTTGGATGTTTAGCAATACACGTTTTCACACCGGAAATTCGGAGGGAATCAAACAACAGGGACAATAATTATCTCATGACAGGAGATGCTGAGATTCAAAACATTCAAGCTTTATAACCACT
The DNA here is from genome assembly GCF_020497125.1 of Mauremys mutica. NCBI lineage: Eukaryota > Metazoa > Chordata > Testudines > Geoemydidae > Mauremys > Mauremys mutica. The sequence continues at coordinate 54,567,248 of NC_059084.1, read as the reverse complement.
TAAATACAAATGGTCAAATCCCATGTCAAAATGCACAAAGTAAATGTCCTTAAGTCAAACACTAAGAAATTCTTAAGCAGCATTTTTCTTACTTTGCCTTGTAAATTTGGATTATTATGGATGGAAATATTCCGTCGTCCGATTGCATGTGTGCTTGGTGAAACCGACCTCAGCCAACATTGCTTGATAAAAATCTCACCTTTCCAAGCCTAATACAGAAGGTCCAGCTATCACAAGGATCCCTTCTGGTGTTGGACTCTAGGAATCGGTGGCTGGGGCATAACTGCTGCCCCTCATTTAGGATAGGTGTGAGAGACAAAAAAAGGCAAATGTGAGTCCATCCAGGAATGGGAATTATGTGGGTGGATGGCTTTGCTGGGTATTGTTCGGGTAAGGGGGGGTGTCTGGGTGAGGAACAGGACAGAGAGATTGAAGGTGAAAGAAGCCGGAAGACTGAGCAAAGTTTCAGGCTGGGGTGCTGGCTGAAAGAGAATTTGAGCAGTGATCAAAGACACTCTGTCCTGTTGTTTGGTTCTTCCTGTGTTCAGGGAAACAGGATTTATATGTTTTCTGTAACTATGCAGTATGGCATCAAAGAAATTATTGACTTCATCACCAAATTCCCCTCCTAACTGGAACTCTGATTTTTTGGCTAACTGCTTGGATCTACAATTGTAGCAATGACAATGTACCATGTGGGTGTGTTACAGGGATGGAGCGTGGAAACAGCACAGGGGTGATAGAGTTTGTGCTGCTAGGGCTATCCCAGACCCAGGAGATCCAGCTCTTCCTCTTCGTCTTGTTCCTCATCTTCTACTCCATGATCCTCCCAGCCAATATCCTCATCATCCTCACCATCCGGAGCGACCCTCACCTGGGCTCCCCCATGTATTTCTTCCTGGCCAACCTGGCCTTCCTGGATATCTGCTACTGCTCCGTCACCCCCCCAAAGATGCTGGCTGACTTCTTCTCCCGCCGCAAGACGATCTCCTATGGGGGCTGCATGGCCCAGATCTTCTTCATCCACTTCGTGGGAGCATCTGAGGTCTTCCTGCTCATAGGCATGGCCTTTGATAGGTATGTGGCCATCTGCCATCCCCTGCGCTATGCCAACATGATGAGCAGGGAGGTCTGCTGTGCCCTGGTGGGGGCTTCTTGGGCCATGGGCTTCATGCACTCTATCCTGCAGGTGGTGTTGATCATCCAGGTCCCATTCTGTGGCCCCAATGAGCTGGACAATTTCTTCTGTGACATCAGCCAGGTGATCAAGCTGGCCTGCACTGACGTCTACATGCTGGAGTTCTTCATGTTCTTCAACAGTGGCCTGGCCATCTTGATGTGCTTCTTCCTCTTGCTCATCTCCTATGGGGCCCTGCTGGTCCGGCTGCGTGCAGGCGACCCCTCAAAGGGGACAAGCAAGGCGGCCTCCACCTGTGTCACTCACATCATCATCGTCTTCATCATGTTCAGCCCAGCCATCTACATCTACTGCCGGCCCTTCCGTAGCTTCTCCCTGGACAAGGTGGTGTACGTGTTCCACACCGTGGTCTTCCCCCTCATGAACCCCATCATCTACACACTCAGGAACAAGGAGATCATCAGTGCCATGAAGAGGCTGCTGGTAAGACACGGGCTCTGCCAAAGGAAATAAAAGGAAGTAGAAATAAAAAAGTGCAGGATTTGGAATTATTTCAGAGAATTTATCTGGCTTGTGTCTGACTAGATTATCATTGCGGTCCCCTTTGCCCTCTGAACTAGTGAATTTATACAAGTTTATCAATTTGAGAGGCCAGAATCTGCATTCAATTACACCAGAGTAATGCTGGAGTAATGAGGTAGGATCAAGGGAGTTACAATGGAGCACATCTGAAGTATCTATAGAGTAATTGTGGAGTAATTCTGAAGTATCTGAGGAGTAACTCTGTAATATCTACAGAGCAATGTTGAGGTAACTCTTTAATGTCTATGTGCTAATACAGTGATACCTATAAACTAAATGTCCATGTCAAAGGATTAACTTTTTAGTAACAGTGTGGCATATGTGAACTAATTTTGTAGTAATTCTGCTGTACATATAGAGTAACTCTACTGTGTCTGTGGAGGACCTCAGTAGTAAGTCCAGAGTAACTATAGAGTAATTCTGAATAAGCTATTGAGTAATTCTGCAGTAAATGTTGAATAAGTCTACAGTATTTGTCGGATAACTGTAGTATCTACAGGGTAATTCTGTAGTATCTATATAGAAATAAAGTAGTACCCTAAGGATTTATTCTTTCATATCCATGGAGTAAACCTGCAATATTCATGGAGTAACATTGTAATGACTCTGTCACATCTATGTAGTGTGACAGACCCAAACCAGTGGGGTATAGGAGTCTGGTAGAGGGCAAATATACTGGTCACTGGATGAGTAGTTTTCTGTTCCCTGAGTGACCAGAGCAGGGGCTGCACTAGAGTAATCAGGAACCTGCTAGACCCAATTAAGACAGGCGGGATAATTAAGACACCTTGAGCCAATTAAGAAACTGCTAGAATAAATTAGGACAGGCTAGCTAATCAGGGCACCTGAGTTTTAAAAGGACCTCACTTCAGTTTGTGGCGTGCATGCAAGGAGCTGGGAGCAAGAGGCATGAGGAGCTGAGAGTGAGAAGACATATTGCTGGAAGCCTGAGGAGTACAAGCATTATCAGGCACCAGGAGAAAGGTCTTGTGGTGAGGATAAAGAAAGTGTTTGGAGGAGGCCATGGGGAATTAGCCCAGGGAGTTGTAGCTGTCATGCAGCTGTTACAGGAGGCACTATAGACAGCTGCAGTCCACAGGGCCCTGGGCTGGAACTCGGAGTAGAGGGTGGGCCCGGGTTCTCCCTAAACCTCCCAACTCCTGATCAGACACAGGAGGAATTGACCTGGACTGTGGTTTCTACCAGAGGGGAAGGTCTCTGGGCTGTTTCCCAACCCACATGGTGAATCTGTAAGGCGAACAAATCCGCCAATAAGCACAGGACCCACCAAGGTAGAGGAGGAACTTTGTCACAGTAGATAATACTGATTTGCCATACAGTTCTTAAACAGACTTTATAAATTCACTACATAGATTCTACATAGTCATTACACACATTTTTCCCTAAGGTACTACTTATTTACTATAGGATTGCTCCACAGATATAAAAGAATTACTTCACATGTCCTACAAGGTTAGTATATATTTATTCCATAGACATTACATGGTTACTACAGAGTTGCGCCACACATAATATAGAGTTATCTACATAGTAATTTTGTTGTAACTCTGTAGTATCTATAGAGTAATAACAATGTAATAATTTTATCATAACTGGGGAGTAGCTCTGCAGTATTTATAAAGGAACTGTTCATTAGATGTGATTGTTTATTATATGTGAGATACTCTAGATTATTTCTGAAGTATTTTTTGAGTAATTACAGAGTTTACATCAGTTGTGAAGGTTGGTGCATGAGAATTTCATCAAGAGCATGGTGTGGGCTGACAGAGGTGAGCAAAGAACTGTCAATATGGAACTATTTATAAGCAAATAAAACTTATCCCTTCAAATGTAACCTCATGTAACCTCAAATGTAACCTCTGCCTCATGTGCCAATTTCTAGCAAGGTTTCAAAGCCCCAGAGAGCAAAGTTGCTTCTTATTATTCTTTTCCTTCTCAAATATCCCTGCTTAAAACATAGGACTGGCATTAAGAGAACATGAAGGTTGCACAATTAAAGACTCACAGTTCAGGAAAATGTTGCACTAACAGCCTTAACTCTGCCCCCAGGAGTCAGATTTTCAAAGCCACCTAGGAATGTGGCTGCCCAGTTCCCAGTAATTTTAATGAGATTGGACCATCCATCTCCTTTACATGGCTTTCACTTTACCATCACAGATACAATATATCACTGGTTTTCAACCTGTGGTTCACGGACCCCCGGAGGGCAGCCCATGTCTCAGATTTCCAAAGGGGTCTGCACCACCATAATTTTCCACACATGAAAAAAGGTTGCAAACGACTGTGATAGATAAAGGATCAGATACTCAGCTGGAGTAAACTTCCCAAGTTCCATTAAAATCATTCTTTCTTGTAGAACACCAGCTAAAGAAGCAACTAAAGATCAGCACCGCCATTGTGCCAGGTGCTGCATAACCTCTGACTGAGATCAGGGCCCCCATTGTGCCAGGTGCTGCACAGATCCTGACTGAGATCAGGACCTCCATTTTATCGGGTGCTGCCCATACCAAACCAATATTATGTTGTTTTTTGTGGTGGGCACTTTGCATGCATGTAGGTAGACTGGCATCAGCTTGCCCGGCGGCTACTTGAACTGGATGAATCGCTGATTTTTCAGTTCACTGGCAGTTTGGAAAAAACTGGAGGGGAAAGAATTGGGTCAACCCAAATCGAGTTGAAAAATTTCAGAATAAATTAAATTAATTGGAAAAGTTGGGCTGCAAAAAATCCCATATGCAGGGGGAGGGTAGGTGGAAATATTTCATTCAACTAAGGTTTGTAACCTGTCCTTTAAATTGGCTTCGGTACCCAATGACTGGAAGTTAGCTAATGTAACGCCAATATTTAAAAAGGGCTCTAGAGGTGATCCCGGCAATTACAGACCGGTAAGTCTAATGTCGGTACCAGGCAAATTAGTCGAAACAATAGTTAAGAATAAAATTGCCAGACACATAGAAAAACATAAACTGTTGAGCAACAGTCAACATGGTTTCTGTAAAGGGAAATCGTGTCTTACTAATCTATTAGAGTTCTTTGAAGGGGTCAACAAACATGTGGACAAGGGGGATCCGGTAGGCATAGTGTACTTAGATTTCCAGAAAGCCTTTGACAAGGTCCCTCACCAAAGGCTCTTACGTAAATTAAGCTGTCATGGGATAAAAGGGAAGGTCCTTTCATGGATTGAGAACTGGTTAAAGGACAGGAAACAAAGGGTAGGAATTAATGGTAAATTCTCAGAATGGAGAGGGGTAACTAGTGGTGTTCCCCTAGGGTCAGTCCTCGGACCAATCCTATTCAATTTATTCATAAATGATCTGGAGAAAGGGGTAAACAGTGAGGTGGCAAAATCTGCAGATGATACTAAACTACTCAAGATAGTTAAGACCAAAGCAGATTGTGAAGAACTTCAAAAAGATCTCACAAAACTAAGTGATTGGGCAACAAAATGGCAAATGAAATTTAATGTGGATAAATGTAAAGTAATGCACATTGGAAAAAATAACCCCAACTATACATACAATATGATGGGGGCTAATTTAGCTACAACGAGTCAGGAAAAAGATCTTGGAGTCATCGTGGATAGTTCTCTGAAGATGTCCACGCAGTGTGCAGAGGCGGTCAAAAAAGCAAACAGGATGTTAGGAATCATTAAAAAGGGGATAGAAAATATGACTGAGAATATATTATTGTCCTTATATAAATCCATGGTACGCCCACATCTCGAATACTGTGTACAGATGTGGTCTCCTCACCTCAAAAAAGATATTCTAGCACTAGAAAAGGTTGAGAAAAGGGCAACTAAAATGATTAGGGGTTTAGAGAGGGTCCCATACGAGGAAAGATTAAAGAGGCTAGGACTCTTCAGCTTGGAAAAGAGAAGACTAAGGGGGGATATGATAGAGGTATATAAAATCATGAGTGATGTTGAGAAAGTGGATAAGGAAAAGTTATTTACTTATTCCCATAATACAAGAACTAGGGGTCACCAAATGAAATTAATATGCAGCAGGTTTAAAACAAATAAAAGGAAGTTCTTCTTCAGGCAGCGCACAGTCAACTTGTGGAACTCCTTACCTGAGGAGGTTGTGAAGGCTAGGACTATAACAGCGTTTAAAAGGGGACTGGATAAATTCATGGTGGCTAAGTCCATAAATGGCTATTAGCTAGGATGGGTAAGAATGGTGTCCCTAGCCTCTGTTCATCAGAGGATGGAGATGGATGGCAGGAGAGAGATCACTTGATCATTGCCTGTTAGCTTCACTCCCTCTGGGGCACCTGGCATTGGCCACTGTCGGTAGACAGATACTGGGCTAGATGGACCTTTGGTCTGACCCGGTATGGCCGTTCTTATGTAACCCGAACCAAAATGTGAAAGCCCCAGGTTCAAATCCGTCATCTCCAAGGTGTGAAGAAGGAAAAGGAAGCTGGGTCTCTTGCTTTATAGCAGCCCAGCTACACCACTGGGCTATGGGATAACCTGGTGTGGGAATGTCTCCTGTTGAAGCTGTTCCAGCAGGGATCAATAATTGGAGTGGGGGGACTGGATCTTTTAATTCCCACCTCCAAAGCAGGATACCAGGATGACCAGAGGAGACACACAGGGGCCAGTGGCTTTCTCCTAACAGGGATCTTCTCCTTCCCTGCTCAGAGCCATCAGCTTTTGCAATGAGGGAGTTGAACACCTAATTCCTGCTGGAACATCCTTGGGTTCTTCTGCAGCTCCCAGTGTCTCCTCTGCCATGCTGAGCAGCCCACCTATCTTTAGTCCTCCTTCTCAGTGCTGGATATTGCACCTCATGTGTCACACCCGGATGACTCTGACCATGGGGTTTCAGGATCTCCTGACCAGCTGGTAGAAGCTCCCTTGTTAGAGATTTTTTTGGCTGAGTTATGTCAGGCACAGCTGCGAGGAAACAGAGCCTCAATTCCCATGGGGATATCACCACAAACATCACCCAGCTGCCAGCTTAAAAGCCTACATCTCACATTTAGGCCTCGTGAGATCCTGAAGAAACCCTGCTCAGCTGGCACCTAACCCCCTTAGGCAGCTATGTGGAACAACCAGAAACATTCCCAAAGCACTGAAATATCTGCTGGTGGGCGTGTGTGGAAGCATCTTGGTCCTGATGCAACTACGGTGCTGTAGCTCACATCTCGGCTGTGGTGGGACCCTCCAGCTCAATGTTGCTGTGGCTAGCTCATCTCTGGAGGCCAGTCCCTGGGCGTGCTCTGTGGGGGCAGAATTTTGTGGCTGGCTGTGGGATGAGGATGTCCCTGCTGCCCCTATTGGTGGGGTGAGCCCTGCTGTGTCTGTCATTATAGCTCAAAGCCCCATGGGTTGAGCGCTCCCCTGGGAGGTCGGAACTGCCCCAGCTGAAATTCTCCCTTCGGCTTCATTTGAGGCAATGACTTGTACTTAGTTGAGTGCCCTGGTTAATGGGGTGGGGTAGGGTGATCTCTCCATGGGGTAATTAGGACTTCTGGGTTCCATTCCTGGGGTGCCATGACTTACCTCCCTTGCTCCGTGCCTCAGTTTCCCCACCTACGGCCATCAGGACTGTGACGCAGGGCCAGAAAGGGATATACAACTAGCAGGCTAAATGACCTAGGTTCAACCTTTAGAGACGTATTCAAAGATATGTAAATGGTAATTAGAGCCATTCCATGTTACATGGACTAGAACTTTGGAATGTAAACTTGTATTGTTAAAGAACTGGAAGAAGATAGTGACTGTAGCAGTCTATGTTTGCCTATATCTTATTAGAGGTTGACAATGTAACCAAATGGTTCCTATCACTGTATTCTGTTAACATTTAGATGAACTGTGAATGTAGTAATATCATTGTTCTTATTTTTCTTTAAAGTATGTAGTTAACAACCTGTAAATGGCTGAAGATTGGTAATTACCTTATGTTAATCCAGTGTTGCTTAGGAAATAGAGGTTACTTTAAAGCCACTATTGTTCACCCAAGGACTGCATAATAGCAATAGCCTGCCAAAGAAGTATATAAAGGACTCTTGGACCCTGATCCTTGCATCTAGGATCTGCTTAAGCTTCATAAGGGGAAGTCTGAGCCAAAAGACAGAAGTCTCCAGTCCCATCTGGATCACCTTGATATTGGACATTGGACTGTAACCTATCAACTAATTCTGAAAGGATTCTTGGTAACTCTAAAGCTCACCATCTCTACAATGAAACTGATCTAAGGACTCTTTTCATGGCTGTATGTACAATGATCTTTTAACCAATACTCACTCTCTCTCTCTCTTTTCTTTTTAATAAAGTTTAGTTTAGTTAATAAGAATTGGCTGTAAGTGTGTATTTGGGTAAGATAGTCATTAACTTGGTGGGTGATGTGTCCAATCCTTTGGGATTGGTAGAACTTTTTATATAATGAACAAGATTTTCAGTAATCATCATATTTGACTTGGTTGTCTGGGTGGGAACCCAAGGCTGGGTTGCTTTAAGGGAACTTATTTCTGGCTTCTGGGTAACCAGTGAGCTATTGTAGAAGCTGATTTGTTGCTGGCTTGGTGAATCTAAGTATTAGAATAACCACCAATTTTGGGGATTGTCGGCCCCATTCTTTGCAGTTTGCCCCAATTGAGCAATCTCAGTCTCTCTCTCTCTCTCTCTCACACACACACACCCCAGCACCCTAGTGACAAGGACTCAGTTCCCACCTGAGCGAACATGGGGATCGTGAGACGAACAGTTCTGCAGAGTGGCAACGTAGTTCCAGTCCCAGCCAACGAGGCCCCTAGGTGCTGAGCTAAACCTGCTTCTCCTCCCCTCATTGCTCATCTCCCAGAGCTCCCATGGGGGCCCCAGAGGGGATATAGCAGGGGGCTGTGCGAAGGGAGAGGGGCCATGAGGCAGGCGGGGACGTAGATGGGACCTGCCCGAGGGAGGCAGCACAGGGTGAGTGTCGGCCTGTCCTCCCGTCTCATTCCATTCTCACCAGCCCTCGCTCTCCAGTTCTGGGTGCCCCTCAGGCCTGACAGAACCCCCCTCCTATGCTAAACCTCCTGCATCGGCTCTGCCAGTGTTCCTCAACCCTAACCAACAGCCTCTGCTATCACAGTCCTGAGCTCCCCTCCAGCTCTGACGATGCCCCCCATTCCTGATGCACAGCCCCTGCCAGCCCAGCCCTGAGCTCCCCACCTCCCCTCCCCTCCCCTGCAGCTCTACCGGTGCCCCTCAGTCCCAGCCAAAATTCCCCCTTGCTATCCCAGTTGCTAAGAGACATGTATGCTGCTTCAGGAGGACAGAGTTCAGGTTTCACAACATATTTGATGGTGGATACCAGGGTGTTTCAAGTGTTGCTGTTCCCATTGCACATCCACTGTGTGTTTCTGTTGATTCAGTCAATGCAGGAAATGGATAACTGGGGAATGAACGAGCCAATGGAGGGATAAATATCTGAGGGCATTTATTAATACATGACTAAAGCAAAAGCTAGCATGGCTAGTGTGATGCCTGGCTGTATGTGTGTGCTGAACTTCTCCTCATTGAGTGGGTAAACTACTGAAAGGAAGGAATAAATGACTGTAGAAAGAAAGAAAGAAAGAAAGTTATTAAACACATGAACAGGGGGAGATATAAATTACAGGGATGGAAGGATTTAAATATTAAACAAAAGAATGAATCTGTGATTAACAATAGGAGATATATTTATCTCTGAGAACTGGAAGGGACTTTGAAAGGTCATTGAGTTCAGCCCTCTGCCTTCACTAGCAGGATCAAGTACTGATTTTTGCCCCAGATTCCTAAGTGTTTCTCTCAAGGATTGAATTTACAACCCTGGGCTTTGCAGGCCAATGCTTAAACCACTGAGCTAGCCCTCCTCCCCCCAAAGATTAAAAGAATGAATGTGTGGTGCAATCCATGAATGCATGGAAGAAGAAATGAAGGAATATTTAGCTACCAACGTGCCGGAAGCCAGACGTGGTGGCCGTCAGGAATAAATGAGAGAGAGAGAGAGAAAAATAAATGGACAGGTAAATAAATGAAGGAAGGAAGAGAGAAATAAGAGAAGCAACAAGTACGCAGATAGATACATAAATGAATTTATAAATATATGAATCATAGAATGTATAAACAATTCGGGGGGGGGGTCCTGATCTCAGTCAGGGTCTGTGCAGCACCCAGCGTACCTGGAGATCTGACCTCGGTAACCCCTAGACGTTACCATAATTCATACATTCATTGATTCTTAGATTCATACATTTACAGGCCAGAAACAACTGCTAGGACACCCAGTCTGACCTCCTGTATAATTCAGGCCAGCAGATTTCACCCAGCTGCCCCTGCACTGAACACCATCACTTGTGTTTGACTAAAGCATCTTCCAGAAAGGCTGCTTCTGAAGACACCGAAAGATGGACAATCCACTACTTCTCCTTGGGAGTTTTTTCCAATGATTAACCAACCTCACTGTTAGGAATTGGTGCCTTATTTCTAAATCGAGCTTACCCAGCATTAAGCTCCAGCTTTTAGTTCTTGTTCTGCCTTTCTCTGCTAGATTAATAAGCCCTTTAGTGTCTGGTATTTTTTCTCCCTGGGAACGTCTTTATACAGCGTAAGCAAGTCACCTCTCAATCTTCTGTCTGAGATGCTAAAAGATCGAGCCCTTTAAATCTCTCACTGCCAGGCATTTTCTGGAGGGATCATTTTTCCATTTCTTTCTGCCCCCCATGCCTCAATTTGCCATCATCCTTTTCAAAACACGCACCCCAGAACTGAACGTAGGATTCCAATATCACTCTCACCAGTGCCAGTACAGAGGGCAGGACCCAGGCCTGCTCCTGCTCACCACCGCCCTCATTATACTTCACGGTGAGTTGCTTCTCTGCTCTGAGCAGTCAATCCTTTTCAGTCCCTAACTGCCAGGCCACAGTCCCCCGTTCTGTAGGCATGTGTCACTTTGCATTTTGGCTGTATTGAAAGACATTTTGTGCAAACGAAGCCTGTTTCACCAGCCTCCGCATTATTGACCGCTCTGAACATCTGTTGTAATAATAATGTTTGTTTTAACACCTTTTTGGATGTTTAGCAATACACATTTTCACACAGGAAATTAGGAGAGGATCAAACAACGGCGACAATAATTATTTCATGACAGCAGATGCTGAGAATCGAAATGTTAAAGCTTTGTAACTGTTAAAAGAAACTGTCAACATCACATGTCAAAATATACAAAGTAAATAAGCTTATGTCAATCTCGAATAAGTTCTTATACAGTATTTTTTTTTACTTTGCCTTTGTAAATTTTGATTGTTATTGATGGAAATATTTTTTCACCGGGTTGTGTGTGTTCAGTGAAAGCAACGTTGACTGACATTGGCCAATAAAAATATCACCCTTCCAAGTCTGATACAGGAGGTCCGACTATCACAAGGATCCCTTCTGGCTTTGGGCTCTAGAAATCAATGGGTGGGGCATAACTGCTGCCTTTCGTTTAAGATACATTGGAGAGACAAAACAAAGGCAAATGTGAGTCCCTCCAGAAATGTGAATTATGTGGGCGGATGGCTTTGCTGGGTATATTTTGGGTAAGGAGGGTTGTAAGGAGCAGGACAGAGAGATTGAAGGTGAAAGAAGCTGAGAGACTGAAAGAAGTTGCAGGCTGAGCTGCCGGCTGAAAGAGGACTGGAGCGGTGATCAAAGACACTCTCTCCTGTTGTTTGGTTCCTCCTGTTTTCAGGGAAATAGGACTTAGTATATTTTCTGTATATATGCAGGATTGGATCCTGATTCAGTCCCCAAATTCCCCTCCTAACTGGAACTACTTACTAGACCCTGAATATTTGACTAATTGCTCGGGTCCTCAGTTGTAGCAATGACAATGTACCATGTGGGTGTGTTACAGGGATGGACCATGAGAATGGCACAGGGGTGACGGAGTTTGTACTGTTGGGGCTATCCCAGACCTGGGAGATCCAGCTCTTCCTCTTCATCTTGTTCCTCGTCTTCTACTCCGTGATCCTTCCAGCTAACATCCTCATCATCCTCACCATTCGGAGTGACCCTCACCTGGGCTCCCCCATGTATTTCTTCCTGGCCAACCTGGCCTTCCTGGATATCTGCTACTGCTCCGTCACCCCCCCAAAGATGCTGGCTGACTTCTTCTCCCACCACAAAATGATCTCCTATGGGGGCTGCATGGCCCAGATCTTCTTCATCCACTTCTTGGGGGCAGCTGAGGTCTTCCTGCTCATGGGCATGGCCTTTGACAGGTACGTGGCCATCTGCCATCCCCTGCGCTATGCCAGCATGATGAGCAGGGAGGTCTGCGGTGCCCTGGTTGGGGCTGCTTGGGCTGGAGGCTTCACACACTCTATCCTGCAGGTGGTGTTGATCCTCCGGCTCCCATTCTGTGGCCCCAACGAGCTGGACAATTTCTTCTGTGACATCACCCAGGTGATCAAGCTGGCCTGCACGGACGTCTACATGCTGGAGTTCTTCATGTTCTTCAGCAGTGGCTTTTCCACCATGATGTGCTTCCTCGTCTTGCTCATCTCCTATGCGGTGCTGCTGGTCCGGCTTCAGGCAGGTGGCCCTTCAAAGGGGACGAGCAAAGTGGCTTCCACTTGTGTCACCCATGTCATCATCGTCTTCATCATGTTTAGCCCGGCCATCTACATCTACTGCCATCCCTTCCACACCTTCTTCCTGGACAAGGTGGTGTCTGTGTTCCACACCATGGTCTTCCCCCTCATGAACCCCATCATCTACACACTCAGGAACAAGGAGATCATCAGTGCCATGAAGAGGCTGCTGGACAGACAGGGGCTCTGCAGAGGGAAATAGAACAAAGTCAGAGTAAAGAAGTGAAGGATTTGGAATTTTTTGAGGGCATTTCTCTGTCTTGTGTTATACAGGAGGTCAGACTACATTATCACAGCGGTCCCCTCTGGCCTCTTAACTGAAGAATCTTAATGGGTTATCAATGTGTGGGGCCAGAATCTGCATTGATTTACACCAGAATAACACTGAAGTAATGCAGAAGAATCTATGAAGTAATGAAGGAGCAAGTCTCATGTATCTATGGAGTAATTGTGGAGGAATTCTGTAGTATCTACTGAGAAACTCTGTAATATCTAAGGAGCAATTTCAAGGTAACTCTTTAATGTCTATGTACTAATGCTGTAATATCTATGAACTAATTTTCCATATCAATGGAGTAACTTTCAAGTAAGTGTGTAGTATATGTGAACTAACATTATAGTAACTTTGTTATACATATGGAGTAACTCTACTGTGTCTGGAGAAACTTAGTAGGAAATCTGTAGTATCTATGGAGTAACTATATAGTAACTCTGTATAAGCCATGGAGTAATTCTGCAATAAATGTGGAATAAGTCTACAGTATTTTTGGGGTAACTGTAATATCTACAGAGTAATTCTGTAGTATCTATATAGAAATATAGTAGTACTGATTGATTTATTCTTTCATATCCATGGAGTAACATTGTCATGATTCTGTCATATCAATGGAGGAACTCTGTATTATGTGTGGAGCAACACCATAGTAACTGTAATGTCTATGGAATAAATATATACTAACCCTGTAGGATACATGTAATAATTATTTTGTATCTGTGAAGTAATTCTTTAGTAAATAAGTAGTATCTCAGGGGGAAACTATGTAATTACTGTAAAGTATCTATTTAGTAAATTTATGAAGTCTGTTTAAGAACTTTGTAGCAAATCAGTATTATCTACATAGTAACTTTGTTGTAACTCTGTAGTATCTATAGAATAATAACAAGGTAGTTATTTTGTCATATCCATGGAATAACACTGTAGTATCTATAGAGTAACAGTGTACTGTTTGTTTATTCTATATGGGGTAACTCTAGATTATCTCTGGAATATCTCGTGAGTAATTACAGAGTTTACATCAGTTGTGAAGATTAGTGCATGAGAATTTCATCAAGAGAGCAGTGAGGGCTGAGAGAGGTTACCAAAGAACTGTCAATGTGTACCTATTTTTAAGAAAATAAAAAATCCCTTTAAATGTAACCTTTCCTCTGTCCCATGTGCCAACTTCTAGCAAGGTTTCAAAGCCCCAGAGAGCAAAGCTGCTTCTTTTTCTATTTTTCCTTCTCCAGTCTCCCTGCTTAAAAACATAGGACACTCCATCCCACAACTGGCATTAAGAGAACATGAAGGCTGTACAATTAAAGACTCACAATTCAGGAAAATGTTGCACTAACAGCCTTAACTCTGCCCCTATGAGTTAGATTTTCAAAGCCACCTAGGAATGTGGCTGCCCAGTTACCAGTATTTTTTAATGAGATCAGGTAATCCATCTCCTTTAGATGTCTTTCACTATGCCACTGACAGATATGATATATCAGTGGTTTTCAGCCTGTGGTACAGACCCCTCGAGGTCTGCAAACTACATCTAAGATTTCCAGTGGGGTCTGCACCTCCATTTTAAATATTTTAGAGGTCCACAAATGAAAAAAGGTTGAAAACCACTATGATAGATACAGGATCAGATACTCAGCTGGATCAAACTTCCCAAGTTCCATTGAAATCATTCTTTCTATTAGAGTACCAGCTAAACAAGCAACCAAAGATCAGAGCCCCCATTGTGTCAGGTGCTGCACAGACCCCATTTGAGATCATGTCCAATTGTACCAGTGGTTGGCACTATGCGTGCATGGAGAATGAATGGCATCAGCTTGTCTGGTGGCTACTACTGCTGGGTGAATCACTGAGTTTTCAGATCTCTGGCAGTTTGGAAAAAGCAGAGGGGGGAAGAAATTGCATCAACCTGAACCGAGTTGAAAAAATTAAGGGAATTAGAAAATTGTGGGTAGGGTAGATGGAAATATTTCATTCAACTCAAAAAGAAAAGTGAGAGGCCCAGGTTCAAGTCCCTTGTCTCCATGGTGTGAAGAAGGACCAGGAGGTTGGGTCTCCCTTTATAGCATCACAATTATGCCACTGGGCTATAGGATAAGCTGGTATGGGAATATCTCCTGTTGAAGCCATTGCATTATGGATTAATAGTTGGAGTGGAGGGGACTGGACCTTCTAATTCCCACCTTCAAGGCACATTCCTTGACAAATCAGGCTTTGGAGTGAGGCGGGTGCTGTTGCTTTCTTCCTTTAGCCCAAGGGTTTCATATCAAGTCAGATAATTTCCACAGGAGCTATTGAAGGGCTTCCGTGCCAGAATATCCCCATAGATTTTAATAGCAGAGACCCAAGTTCAAATCCTATCTTCCCATCAGCAAGTGAGGAGACTTGAACTGTGGCTCCCACAACCCACATGTGTTAATCTTTGGGCTAATGGATAAAAAAGAGACAACAGCCCTTCTCCCTCTGGCCATTTTGTAAGCTTCCCACCACCATTTTTTTTTTTTTTTTTTTTTTTTTTTTTTGCCAAAGCTCCTGGGTGAATTCATGGCAAATCCATGGATAGCTTTGGGTCACTGGAAACTGCATTTTTTGGCATTTTTTGGCTCCAGTGTCTCCAGGACTTCAATTTAGGTCTCCTGGGTTCTGTCCACAGCTAAACTGGTGGTGGGGTCCAGTGGTTAGAACAGAATAGTGGGGTGCAGTGAGTTAGAAAGGGCAGTTTGGGAGCCAGGACTCCTGGGTTCTATCCTGTCTCTGGGAGGGGAGTGGTGTCTAGTGGGTTAAAGTGGTTGGGGCTGAGATACAGAACTCCTGGGAGGGCATGGGGATCTAGTGGGGTCTGGGACCAGTGGCGGATTAGTCACTGGGCTGACTTGGCCCATCCCCAGTGACCCCGGCCAGCTGGGGGCCCCAGAAAAAATCCACTGCCGGGTGGCAGAAGCCCAGAGCCCTGGTCACGGGATGGGGGAAGCCCCCACACCCAACCCCACTCCGCAGCAGCAGCACTGGGTGGGGCAGTTGAAGCGGGGAAACCCTAGTGTCCCAACCCCATTGTCAACACAAGCCGAGGAGCGAAGGAAGCCCCAGCCTAGCGTGCCCCAACCCTGTCCCCAGCAGAAGCCGGGAGGGGCAGGGGAAGCCCCCACTGCCCCATCCCCGGCTGAAGCTACAGGGTGGCAGGGGAAGCCCCCGCACCCAACCCCACTCTGTGGCCTAAGTGCCTGGCAGGTGGGGCGGGAGATGCCCCAGGGCCCCAACCCTGGTCCCCTGGAGAAGCGCTGGGTGTGGCCGAGGAAGCCCCAGCACCAGGACCCCTGCTGCAGCCCTGGCACTGGAGGACTCTCGCTATCTAACGCAGCCTCAGGGCTTGGGGAGCTCTCACTCCCTGCTGCGGCCCTGGGGCCATGGCAGGAGGACAGAGCTTCTCTGGTCTTGAGGTCGCAGTGAGAGGGGGACAGACAGGAGGAAACAGGTTGTGGGGCCACAGTGAGAGGACCCTGGGTGGAACAGGGTGAGGCCCCAGGGAAGAGGCAGAAAGATGTGGGGCTGTGGGGGGACACAGGAGGAAGGGGCGGAATGGGCACGGGACTGTCACTGCAGGTGCATTTGCTCTGCCCCAGGACCCCAGAAACCTTAATCTGCCTCTGGCTGGGAGCCAGGACTCCTGGGTTCCAACCCCAGCCCTGGAAAGGGAGTAGGGTCTAGTAGTTAGAGCAGAGGAGTGGGAGGCCAGGCATCAAGCTGTATTAAGCACTGGCTGTGTGACTTGGTTCATGTCCCTTTTCTCCCCTGTCCCCATGTTTCATTCCCAGCCCCCCACAGAAGGGGATCCTGCAGCACCCCCTGCTGGGGGGACATTGTCTTGCTGGAGCCCCACTGGCCTGTCCATTCTCCCTCCCCCTCCCACAACCACCCACCCACCCACCTACCCCTCCTGGCAGCTGAGCTCCCGGCTCCCCCTGGAGTTGGTGAGTTTGCTCAGTGCTGAATTAAGCGAGTAGCAGCTGCACACACACACACACACGCACACACACCCCGCAGTGGGGATTGGTGACGCCCGTCCCAGCCAGTGGGGATATAGCCGGGGCACATGTGGCAGCAGGGGATGCAGATGGCACTCGGCTGAGCACGTGTCACTCTACCGAAGGCAACTCAGAGTGAGTCTCCACCACTTTCCCTCTTTCTCTTTATTCTTCCTTTGCTCTCTCTCCGTCTCGCACGGTGCCCTCCATTGCCACCTACGGGTGCAGCTTCCCTACTCCAGGCCTCCTGCCAGCCAGGCATGGGTGGGGGGTAGTGCCATCCTGCAGGATCCTGACAGGGCTGTAGTTCCAGTGCAAAGATGCGCTGCCCGGGCATAGCTGGGCATGAATGCACCAGTGCCTGCCGCATGGTCCCTACCACAGCCTGGGATCCAGCTGCTTCTCCTTCCTCCCCCTGCAAAAATCTCCCATACATCCACATCCCAATGGCAGTGCCTCCTGCGCCGGACATTACAGCACAGCTGCACTGTGTCCCCCTGGCTCTGCCGGTGCACCTCACTCCCAACCCGCAGCCCCTGCTAGCCCAGCCCTGGCCTCCCCCCACCCACAGCTCTGCTGATGCCTCAGTCCCAACCAGCAGCCCTCTGCCCACCTAGATTCGCACCTGGGCTGCTCTGCGGCTTTGCCGAGTCCTGTCAGGACCATGCATAGGCAGAGGGGCCGCGTGGGGGACACATCACCCCGTCAGTCGCATGGAGATGTTGTCCCTCTCTGAGCCCTGATGTTATTCCATCTCCTCTCTGCCGGAGCATCAGGCGCAGCCAGGACACAGGGCCAGCCGAGGGGACATGATGGCAGAGAACGAGCTGAGCGTGGGAGGGCACCGAAGTGGGGACCTGGCTAGCTGCCACCTGACTCCCTCTGCCCCACACACCCCTGCACCCTCTGGTACCCACGGGTGTGACCCCGGGTTCCCCTCCCCAACTCCGCTCATACTTTCCCCTCCTGACAAGCTGCCTCCATTCAATGGCTGAGACGCTGCGATCCAGATTTCCAAAGGTAGTTAAGGGCATTCAGATGCAATGGGATTTTTCAGAAGCAGTTCAGGTGCCGAACTCTCATTGGGTGCACCTGGATTAGGTGCCTAAATCCCTTTGGTGTTCTGGCCTCGAAATGACACAGCAAATCTGAGGTAGAATAGGGAGTTGAACCCACTAGGCTAGTGGCCTCACTCAGGGCTACTCTTAAACTGAGGGGCTGGTTACCGAGCTGCATCTTTGCTCCCTGTGCATGTGTCCAGCGCGATGGGACAAGAGAACTGGACAGTGGTGACCACATTCGTCCTCCTGGGCTTGTCCCCTGCCCACGAAGTCCAGCTCATCCTCTTCTTCCTCTTCCTGCTCTTCTACATCATCGTCCTCCCGGGCAACATCCTCATCATCCTCACTGTCTGGGGTGACCCCCGCCTAGACTCCCCCATGTACTTCCTGCTGGCCAACCTGGCCTTCCTGGACATCTGCTACTGCTCTGTCACCCCCCCAAAGATGCTGGCTGACTTCTTCTCTCGCCACAAGACCATCTCCTACAGGGGCTGCATGGCCCAGATCTTCTTCCTCCACCTCCTGGGGGCGGCTGAAGCCTTCCTCCTTCTCACCATGGCTTATGACCGCTATGTAGCTATCTGCCAGCCCCTGCGCTACACCAGTATGGTGAGCAGGGGGGTCTGCTGGGCCCTGGTGGGGGCATCTTGGGCAGGGGGCTTTATTCACGCCATTATCCTGGTAGGGTTGATCTCCCAGCTCCCGTTCTGTGGCCCCAACGTCCTGGACAACTTCTTCTGCGACGTGCCCCAGGTGATCAAGCTGGCCTGCACCGACGCTGTCCTGGTGGAGATCCTGACCTTCTCCAACAATGGGCTGGTCATACTGCTGTGCTTCCTTCTCCTCCTAGTCTCCTATTCCCTCCTCCTGCTCAAGCTCCGGGCATGCTCTCCCCGGAGCCAGAGCAAAGTGGCCTCCACCTGCATCACCCACATGATCATCGTCTTTGTCATGTTCGTGCCGGCCATCTACATCTACTGCCGTCCCTTCCACACTGTCCCCCTGGAGAAGGTGGTAGCTGTGCTGCACACTGTGGTCTTCCCCCTCACCAATCCCATGATCTACACCCTCAGGAACAAGGAGGTGAAGTCAGCCATAAGGAGGATGGTTGGCAGATATGGGTCTTAGAGAAGGGAACTGAGCAAGTAATCATAGAAAATTGCAGACTGTGGGAATGTTTTTTGTACGTGCATGGCCAGAGTCTTATCTCAGTTACACCAGAGCGTATTTGTACTATCTAAGGAGTAAATCTGTAGTAGTGATAAAGTTATCGTGGAGTAAAATACTAGTATCTATGGAGTAACTTTCTAATAATTTTGTACAAACTATTGAGTCATTCTGAAGAACCTCTGGAGCAATTCTGTACTAATTTTTCAGGATATATACAGTGTAGCTCAGATCCTCAAAGCTATTTAGGTCCCTGACTCCCATTGATTTCAACAGCAGTAAGGAGCCTAGAGTTAGTTGAAGATCTGTGCCTAAGAGAGCAGTGTTTCTGTCGTATCTACCGAGTAACTCAGTACTAATTTTGTAAGTGTATGGTCTGTAATGTTGTTTTCTGTGTGTAAACGCAGGTTCTGGTTTCATTTACTTTGGCGTAACTTCAGTATTTGCTGAGTAACTCTACAGTATAGATGAAGTAACTCCATAGTACCTGTGGAATAGCACTGTAGCAGTTACAGCATATCTGAAGAGCAACTCTCTTGCATTTTCCTAATTATTGTGAAATAATTGTGTAGTATTTGAGGAGTAACTCTATAGTATCCTGTAGTATTTATGGCAGAGGTGGGCAAACTACGGCCCGCAGGACCCTCCTGTCTGGCCCCTGAGCTCCTGGCCCCGGAGGCTACCCCCGGTCCCTCCCCTGCTGTTCCCCCTCCCCTGCAGCCTCAGCTCACCCCGCCGCCGGTGCAATGCTCTGAGGGGTGGGGCTGTGACCTTCTGGGGCAGCACAGCTGCAGAGCCGGGGCCTGACCCGGTGCTCTGTGCTACGTGGTGGCGTGGCTGGCTCCAGCTGGGCAGTGCGGCTGCCAGTCCTGGTGCTCCAGGCAGTGCGGTAAGGGGGCAGGGAGTGGGGGGGGGGTTGGATAGAGATCAGGGGAGTTTGGAGTGGTGGTCAGGGGGCAGGAGTGTGGATGGGGTCGGGCAGGGAACAGGGGAGTTGAATGGGGGCAGGGGTCCCCAGGGGACAGTCAGGAAGGAGAAGGGTGATTGGATGCGGTGGCGGGGGGCAGTCAGGGGCAGGAGTTCTGGGAGTGATCAGGGAACAGGGAGAAGGGGTGGTTGGATGGGGCAAGGGTCCCGGGGTGGGCAGTCGGGAATGAGAGCAGGGGTTAGATGGGGTGGCGGGAAGCAGTCAGGGTCAGGGGTTCCAGGGGCTGTCAGGGGCTGTCAGGGGACAGGGAACCGGGGGGAGTTGGATAGGACAGGAGTCCCAGGGGGCCATCAGGAGGTGAGAAGCAGAAGGAGTCGGATATGGGGCGGAAGCCAGGCCATGCCTGACTGTTTGGGAGGCACAGCCTCCTCTAACCGGCCCTCCATACAATTTCGGAAACCCAATATGGCCCTCAGGCCAAAAAGTTTGCCCGCCCCTGATTTATGGCATACCTCTGGTGTCACTGCAGAGCTGTAACCTCTGAGGTGATTATTTACTGGCACATTTCAGTTAATAGTAACAAGGCTTATGTTACCTTGACTACTCATGGCAACACAGAGCAGGAAGTGTGGCATAAAGGCAGCACTGGCTCTACCATTTTTGCCACCCCAAGCAAAATAAATAAATAAATAAAGCCGCTTGGACTGTGCCGCCCCAAGAATGGAGGGAATGACACTGCTTAGCATGTGCCGCCCCAGGCACGTGCTTCCTCCGCTGGTGCCTGGAGCTGGCCCTACATAGAGGGCACGCGTCAAGGACTAAGTATGTTTTTTCTGGAGTTCCTACCATGCATAGACTCCTCAGAACGTCCATGCCCTTGAATACCAAGTTTTGCTCTTAGTGCATTTGTGGGGATCTTTCTATTTGCTCCACCTCTTCAGCCATAGTCAGCTGAAGGAGGAAAAGATCTGTCTAAGTGTGGTGCTGCTTGTTTAGGACCAAACGGAGTTTGGCTGGCAGGTTCATGGAGTACAAACAAATTCTCACTTAGCTCAAATAAATTCAATACGGCTATCTCAACTTCTGTAGCCAGCACAGATTCTGTATTGCAGGAATATGGGCAGTTTGATTTCATGAGAAAATGCTTCCATCAGCCAAAGATCTCAAATCACTTCATGGATACTGATGTACTGAGCATTTAAAACCCTCCAGGAGGTAAGTAAGTGTCAATAGCTCCTTTATAAATGGGGAAACTGAGGCAAAGAGATGGGGTTAGAGCTGTCAAAACATCATACAGAGGGTCTGTGACAAAGCTAGGATTAGAATCCTGGAGTCCAGGCTTCCAGCCCCATCATGCTTGAATCACTAGACCCCACTCCCCTCCCAGAACCAGCGACAGAACCTGGCTCACGGCTTCCATGCTAACTGCTATAGCTTTCTCCCTATTGGCTAGTTTAATTTCAGTTATGCAGTAGGTAAATACGTTGTATTATTGTACAATTAATAATTGTATTATTATTACTAAAAGCTGGGAGCTGATTTTTTTCAGATGGGCTCCAAAATATCCCCTAGATCAGTGATTCTCAAACGTTTGTACTGGTGACCCCTTTCACACAGCAGGCCTCTGAGTACGACCCCCCTCCCTCAAATTAAAACCACTTTTAAATATATTTAACACCATTATAAATGCTGGGGGCAAAGCAGGGTTAGAGTTGGAGGCTGACAGCCTGTGACCCCCCCCCCCACATAATAACCTCAGGACCCCCTGAGGGGACCTGACCCCCAGTTTGAGAACCCCTGCCCTAGATCTTCTAAATGCTTCTAATCTGAAGTTTGGCCCCTGAGTCTAGCATAAATCAACATTTCAAACCAAGAAAGGGGCTGGTTTTGTTCGACCAGAAGGAAAAAGGGAAGCGGTGGTTGGCAGCTCCTCAGGCTGCCACTAGAGGGCAATAAACGACTGAGAAAAAACCTCAGCTGCTTCCACCCAGAACAGCTGGTGACGGTCCGTTTTGCAATCGGTATCGAAAACGGCCTGGCCTCAGGGCTGGGAAACACGGATCGGCCATTCCCTCGCAAGAGAGGGCGTCTTTCTTTCTGCCTTTCCAATTTCCAGCCCAAAGGAAGGAAGAGACACAGCTCTATAGTGATTTCTGTCAAACTCTCATCCATCTGTCCTTTGTGGGATTCTCTCTGAGTGACCCGCTTGGTGAGGTGATAAGTTTTCTTGGACCAACATCTGTTGGTGAGAGAGACACATAGGTTGGTCCAATAAACGATATCACCTCACTCTCCTTGTCTCTCTAAAATCCTGGGGCCAACACTGGAACAACACGACAATCTGTCTAGCTAGCTGTCTGTCGGTGTATCTATCTGCCCATCCATCCCATACATACCCCTCTATCTCACTATCTGTCCCATAGCTACTTATTTATCTATCAATATTGCATGTATCCTTCCTTCCTTCCTTCCTTCCTTCTCTCACGCTCTCTCGCGCGCATATGTACTTTATAGATCTAACTGTCCATCCATTCATTCTTCCTAGGTGCAGGGAGGGATAGTTCAGTGGTTTGAACATTGGCTTCCTAAGCTAAGGGTTATGAGCTCAATCCTTGAGGAAGCCATTGAGGGGAAAGATCTGTTTGGGGCTCACCCTTGTTTTGAGCAGGGGGTTGGACTAGATTAGGTTCCTAAGGTCCCTTCCAACCCTGATATTCTATGTATCCAGCCATCTGTTGCTCCATGCGGTGTTATGTGTCACTCTCACCGATCTGTGCATATTTATCTATCCAGTTCACACATATCTCTCCCTTTCTCATATGTACTTTATCTCCCTGTCTATCATCTTACTCTTATATTGTAGTATCAGAAGAAATGCTTCCCTTGGAAAGTTCCTGGTGCTAATACAATTAATTGAAATCCCATATCACTTTTTATTAGTTTTGATCCTATTCCTGTTGGTTTCGTTTAGCACTTTCTTTTGATGCAGCGAGCTGTATAATAATTTTAAAATGTTTCTACTCAGTTCCAAATCATGAAAAAATGTTTACATATATTTTAAGTAATCTCAACAATAAAAATATACAGCTCTTTTAAATAAATATGCATTAATAATAACCATATGTATAAAGTAACCTAATTGAATACCAATATATTTGATAATATGTATTAATAATCATGAGTATAAAAATCTAAATAATATTGTTAATCTTTTGCAAATATGTTTTGATTACAATAATATTTATAAATCATTCAAATACTGTTCCAATTCCTTATAAATATTTATTAATAGCAAATACGTTGTTTACAGCTCAATCTACTGTTATTTCAAACTGTTTATATACAGTTATTTAAAGCAATCAGTGTGTTTATAAAGCAATCTGACAACACTTCAATCAGTTTCCAAGTGTTTATTAGAAGCAATCACACTATCAGTCAAAGAGCATTTCATTCAGTTCACACACACCCGTTAAGAGCAATCAGGGTATTTACGGCAATCTAGTCTCATTTTTTCCTACTTGTAGACATTAATAAAGAGCAAACATAATGCTGAAAAGAAATCTAAGGATGCAGATCTTTATAAGCATTTTTATTGATAAGAAGAGGAATAATTAAATGCAAATCTTTACTAACCTTCTTCTTCTTCTCCTCCTCTTCCTCCCCCCATCCCCAACTATATGTGGTTGGCTCTTTTCAGCTTGGAAAAGAGATGACTAAGAGATCTAGACAATCATGACTGGTCTGGAGAAAGTAAATAAGGAAGTGTTATTTACTCCTTCTCTGTACAGAATGTGTGAGAAAAATGAGTTCTCACTCTGAGGTTGGTTGCAACATGCCCGAAGCAGCTTTATTTTCTTTAACACTTGCAAGGGGAGAGTCCTCATGGGCAGGGGTTCCCCTCCCGAGGCAGGTCTCCATTAGATAAACAAGTATTTATACCTTTTGTTACATACAGTAATGAGCAACAACTGCATTTTGTTTATACATATTCCTTCCCGATATTTTACTTTTCTCAGCAGTTCTTGCTGTAGTCTGCATTCCATTCTTATCTAACACAAGGTCAAAACAACCTTTCTTACAGTTCTTTTTCACTTGCCCAGGCCCTGCATTAAAGTCTCACATTATTAAATAGAAGAGTTAGCCTGACTCTCGCTCTTCCTGGAAGACTAAGATGTCTGCGCTTTTCCCAACTTCCACAAGAAGAACTAAGGGTCACCAAATGAAATGAATAGGCAGCAGGTTTAAAACAAACAAAAAGAAGTATTTCTTCAACAACACACAGTTAACCTGTGGAACTCCTTACCAGAGGATGTTGGGAAGACCAAGACTATAACAGGGTTCAAAAAAGAACTAGATAAATTCACAGAGGACAGGTCCATCAGTGGCTATTAGCCAGGATGGGCAGGGAGGTGTCCCTAGCCTCTGTTTGCCAGAAGCTGGGAATGGGTGACAGAGGATAATCACTTGATGATTATCTGTTCTGTTCATTCCCTCTGGGGCACCTGGCATTGGCCACTGTCGAAAGACAGGATACTGGGCTAGACGGCTCTTTGGTCTGACCCAGTCTGGCCGTTCTTATGCTCTAATAACCTGTGTGTGCTGTTATAGACACATATTGGTAATGTTAGTATATTTACAAACCAATTGAATGTTGCCTTCATCTGTTTGTACACATTCATTAACAGTATTCTTACTTTTATAGCTCATTAGAAATAACCCTGGATCACTTCATAAATAAAAATCAAGAATTAGGTTGGCATAGCAATCTCATTGAATTTAGATCTCTATGTCAATAAACATGAATTATATGAATTAATAGGTGCAGAGATATCTTAATAACAGCATTTTATTAAATAAATAAATTTAAACGAGTACAATTTAGATCTCATTATTACTGCTTAGATTTCTACATAAGTGCATATTCCTCCTTATTTTATCTTTACAAACTATAACATCAGATGACAAAGAATATAGACATTAGTACTTGTGCAATTAATAATAATAAATAATTTATTTTGTGATAGCAAAAAAGGAGTCAATTGTTATTATTTCAAAGCTAGCTCTGTCTAATTTTCATTCAAGCAGGTTGGGATTATATTAGAAAAGAGATTTTATTTTTACAGCATCCAAATTGTACTATTTATTTGCAAAATCAAATGCTTTTTCCAGATGAAAGATTGTTACCAAGTTCAATAAAAAGCAGTCACCAACTATGATCATTTACATAGCACAAAAGCTCAGAGACAAATGAACTTTTAACATTTATATTTCCTATCCACCGTGTGGGATAACTGTTCCCTGCAGAGTCACAGATCTCTGTTAATGTTGTTTTATTAATTATCTTTTATTAATAATGGCTAGTTATGAATGTTAATCATTAACTACTAGCTCCTGATGAATGAATTATAACAAATAGCAACAAATCAATTGATAACTGATATGTGTTCATTATTTGATAATGGATGGATGGTCATTAACTAATCATTAATCATTAATCCAGAACAATTGGTATTCATGCTGAATAATATGGTTGCAACATATTGATGTGATCATTCCCCTCTATTCAGCACTGGTGAGGCCTCATCTGGAGTCCTGTATCCAGTTTTGGGCCCCACACTACAAGAAGGACATGGAAAAACTGGAAAGAGTCCAGCAGAGGGCAACAAAAATGATTAGGAGGCTGGAACACATGACTTATGAGGAGAGGCTGAGGCATAGATGCTGATTCCGTGGGTGCTCCGGGACTGGAGCACCCAGGGGAAAAAATGGTGGGTGCTGAACACCCACCGGCAGGTCCCCTATCAGCGCTTCCCCCTCCCTCCCCACACCTTCCTCCCACCACAATCAGCTGTTTGTGGCATGCAGGAGGCAGGGGGGGAATGGGGAGGAGCGAGGATGTGGCACATTTTGGGGAGGGGCCAGAACGGGGCGGGAAGATGTGTAGCGGGGGTAGGAAGAGGTGGGGTGGAGTCAGAGCAGGGGTGTGGCCTTGAGGGAATGGGTGGAGTCGGGGCAGGGCCTGGGGCACAGCTGGTGCTGGTCGAGCACCCCCCGGCACAATGGAAAGTTGGCACCTCTGGACTGAGGGAAGTGGGATTGTTTAGTCTGCAGAAGAGAAGAGTGAGGGAGGATTTTATAGCTGCTTTCAACAAACCGAAAGGGGGCTCCAAAGAGGATGGAGCTCGGCTGTTCTCAGTGGTGCCTGATGACAGAACAAGGAGCAATGGTCTCAAGTTGCAGTGGGGGAGGTCTAAGCTGGATATTAGGAAAAATTATTTCACTCGGAGGGTGGTGAAGCACTGGCATGGGTTCCCTAGGGAGGTGGTGGAATCTCCATCATTAGAGGTCAGGCTTGACAAAGCCCTGGCTGGGATGATTAAGTTGGGGATTGGTCCTGCTCTGAGCAGGGGGTTGGACTAGATACCTCCTGAGGTCCCTTCCAACCCTGATATACTATGATTCTATGATATCTTTCATGTAGGATTCAGAGTTAATTCCAGATTCAGGATACATCCCTCATAGTAACTTATCCACTCTAATAATTTATAATGTGCAATTAGTAATTAGCAGCCAGTTGTTAATTATTAGTGAGTAATAATTTTGAAACGTACTGGTCATTAATGATTAGTTTTCTGCTCTCAAGGGTGGTGTGTTGCTAAGCATTGTTTATTATAGTCTTACAAGTATATATTAGTATAATAAGACTCATTAATGAGGATTCACTTTCATTTATTGGTATTAATAGGGGTGGCTAAAGGCATCACTGTCACAGAGCTGGAAAAGTCCCTGAGGCAAAAATCTCATAAGCTCACAAGTCCACAGAGGTTGCACCTGGGATCCAAATTCAGCTACTGCTACCAAGGGGAGAGAACATTACCCTCGTTAGTAGAACTGACGTTCACATTAATCTGGCTCATCCCAGGGGACAATGCCTAGGAAACCATCTCCTGTTTGAGACTGAAAAATGTGGAGAGCTCAAATTGTAGGCGATTGTTTCATTTGCTAAATGTATCTGGCACAAATGGCTCCAAATTGAGGCTGGCTGCCTTTCCGGAGCATGAGTGAGTCAAACACAAGTTATTGGGCTCAGTATATGGGGAAATGGGTGAAATTAGCCAGCCCGTGCTATAGAGTGAGTCCAACTGGATAATCTAATGATCCCATCTCCCCTTAGACTGATGAATCTATGTGTGACCAGGGAAATTCAAATCCCAAGATGCTGTATTGTCTCAAAGGACTTCACAATAGCTGTGGTAACAATCATTTATAGTAATACATAAAGCACCAGTTCACCAGCTGGTGTCAACTGGTTGTAGCTCCATTGGAGTCAACAAGCCAGTTCCCCGGCTGGTGTCAGTCGGCCATAGCTCCATTGGAGTCAACAGCTTAAGAATTTGGCAGAGGAGTTTTATACAATTTGTCACACAAAGAACACAAACACTTTACCACTGGGGAAAGAGACACAAAAGAAGTTATGGGACTTGCTCAAGGCTGCATTGGAATAGAACCCAGGAATTCTGCTTCTAGCCCCCTCCGTTCTTTAACCACTAGACCCCACACCCCTCCTGAAGCCACCCCTTCTCTAACCAGTACCTAATTCCACAGCAAGTCATCTATGACGCCCATTCCTCCTTCTATGCCACTCTCCCAGCGCAGAACCTTCAGGATCTCCTAAGTCCCAAGTCCTCAGCTGAGGTGGATACCCCAGGTGATTATTGCTCCCCACCCTCTTGGTTGCGATCTTACCCCAGATTCACCCGATGGCAAACGTCCCACCCATGTCCCAGTGCCCATTGGTTTGGCCGTTGCACCAGGGATGTGGCCAAGCCAATGAGAAGCCTCCACCTTTCCCACCAGTGGCCAGACCTGAATAGGCAGCCTCATAAGACGTAGCTTTTCCCTGGATTATCTCAGTTCTGCCCTAGAAACAGTGGGATGGTCGGCCATGCATCCACTCCAGGGACTCATCCTCAGATGCTGCTTGTCCTCCCCATGCCCAGAAGAGGCTGTGGATTCTGTGGCCAAGGACAGCCAGGATAAACAGACTGAATGGATGATGAAATCTATCTATCTATCCCCATACAGCCCCTCTATCTATCTATCTATCTATCTATCTATCTATCTATCTATCTATCTATCTATCTATCTATCCCCATCAACCCGCTATCTATCTATCTATCTATCTATCTATCTATCTATCTATCTATCTATCTATCTATCTATCTATCCCCATACAGCCCCTCTATCTAGCTAGCTATTTTCAAAATCTCTAGTTATCTACTGATCCTACAATCTGTGATATCTCCACATCTAAATCTCTCTATCAATCCATCTGTGATACCTCCCTTTCTCTCTCTGTCAATCCACCAATATACTGCTCTGTGCTGGGCAAAAGGAGTACTGCTAACATTCTGGTGCCAAAACATCTCCCAAAACATTCAGGGACAGCTATAATGAACAAAGGGCACTAGGGGGCAGCAGAGAGTGAGGGCGGGGAAGGGGTGTGTGTACTGTATAATGGGCACTAGGGGGCAGCAGAGAGGGGGTGGGGGAGGGGTGGCTATACTGTATAATGGGCACTAGGGGGCAGCAGAGGGTTGGGGCGGGGAAGGGGCGGCTGTACTGTATAATGGGCACTAGGGGGCAGCAGAGGGTGGGGGTGGGAAGGGGCAGCTATACTGTATAATGGGCACTAGGAGGCAGCAGAGGGTGGGGGTGTGGGTGGGGGAGGGGCGGTTATACTGTATAATGCACTAGGGGGCAGCAGGGCCAGGACTAAATACAGCTACATATTTTCAAACCAGTTCCAGACCCAAGCAAACCAGGCTATAGGTTTCCACCCCAGGCCCACAAGTCCCAGGGCAGTACAGTCCCCGACAGCCCATGCGCAAGGGCAGGGACATGGGGTCGACCCACCCGGCCCAGCCAGTCCCACCCTGCAGCGCACTTGTCAGCCCTGAGATCTGTTATCTCGGCTGAACGACCAAGCGCTCCAAGGCCCACCTGGTGTTTGTCTCTCTGGGTGTTTTTCTCCTCTCCTCATTCAGCCCTCAGTTTATTTTCTGCCCCTCTCGGTGTTGTTCTGATGCGCGGGGACTTCCCGATGGACACCTGCTTCTCCGGAGCAGGGCCGAGGGGACGCCCCGGCACTACAAATAGACCCTGTTTTCTTCCGAGAACTGAAGTCGGGAGGGGGCCGGAAGGCAAAGATGAGACCAGCCGAGATACCACAGTGACCGCAGGCGATACTCAGTGGCCAACTGCTCTCTCATGATGGGGCTCGTCTCCTTTGCTTGTCAGGGCCACGGTCCTTTGCTGTCAGCTCACCAGGGCCAGCGTCACATTCCCATGAGGTTCTTGTTTCCAGATACCCTGGAAAATCTCAGCCCAAGTGTCCATGTGTCTTCTCATCTTTCCAAGGGCTTGGGAGCACTTTGCCCCTTTTTCTGTGGGTTCTCCATGGGGCTGGGTTTTGGGGTCCTGACTCCCAGAGACTTCCTTGGAACTCCCAGCCACTGACTCTGACCTTCACCCACGGCTTGGGGCCACCCCACTGGAGCGATCAGAGCGTGGGATCTGCTAAGCCCAGCATGCAAACTGGACTGCGAGGTCTGAGTGGAAGGGGCAGAGCCGCCCGGCGGGTTTTTCACAAGGCACCAGAGCAGCATTTGGAATTGAGATACTATGAGATCATTCCCCGGCGCGTGTAAGGCAGTGAATGGGGAATTCCTGCTTCCCCCATGACATCTGCCATCAGCTCTGATAGCGTCAGTGAAAACCTATGGGAGGTGGCCTGCTGTCCAACCAGGCCTAGATCATGGGCTGGGGACTACAGACCATAGGGACACGTCACCGCTGCAGAATTTCAGCTCATTTTCATACACAAAGCAGTTTCCAGCCCTTGTGGCTGGGGAGGAAAGATTGAAGATGCGGCCTGATTTATCTGACACATCCCTGAGTGAGCAAAGAGCCTGAACCCATCACTGTGGGGGGGCGGGGAACTGACCCAGCTATGCTAGTGTGTTTAATGCAGGATTTTCTCCTTGTTTTAATTATTTGGGTTTTAAATAGGATGGGGGCAATAAGGGAGGAGGGAACTGGGTTGTTATTTCTGGACATGGTTTGGATTCAGGACTCCTGGGTTCCATTGGCGTGGGGAGGACCTGGGGTCCAGGACTCCTGGGTTCTGTTCCCAACTCTGGGAGGGGATCAGGGGCTAGTGGTTAGAGCAAGGGGGCCTGGGAGCCAGGACTCCCCGGTTCATCCCCAGCCTTGAGAGGTGAGTTGTGGTTAGACCAGAGGGCAGTCGCTGGGCACTGCCATCTCTCTGTGTGACCTGCTGCCCCTTCCCTGTCCTGTCTGTGCCTCGCTTTCACCATATTTGTTTCCCTGCCCCACACAGAGGGGGTCCCACAGCACCCCTTGGGGCTCAGGTCCTGTCTCCCCCTCCTGGGGGTCCCACTCACAGCTCTGTGCTGACCCCCTCACACCCCCCTGCACTGAGCTGCAACTTTGCTCCCCACCCTCTATGTCCCACAGCTCCACCCCCAGCCACAGGGACACCAGCCCCAGGCCAGCCAGAGGGACCCAGCTGGGCGCAGGAGCGGACCTGCATGAGGGGACACACACACACATGCTCCAGCCATGACACCAAGGAGCAGGTCTCTCCTAACTCCCCTTCCCCAGCCCTCTTTCCTTCTGCCCGATGGCTCCGTCCCACCAGATGTGGTCGCCCCATGGGGTAGAGTTGGAGCCGTGCGTCACAGTCTTGGTTCAGGGACTGACATGGCTGAAGGAGCCCGATCTGCCCCGACACTGAGCAGTGGGGAGATGAGAAGGTCCCCAAGTTTCAGAGGGGCCCTGCCCCATGGAGGGGCAGAGAGATAGTCCAGGGGGAACATCCCATCAGAATAACCCCGAGCATTGATGGGTCTGTGAGCTGGGGGCCCCTTCCCCCATGGGAATACTCGGGTGACCTCCTGCCCCATTGGAGTTTGGCCATTGCCTGCAGTGGGGCCAGGACTGGCCCCCCTGTATCTGATCCCAGTGGCTCTGCAGATGTCCGCGTCCAAGGGGCTGGGGGGAGAATGTTCCCTGGGCCACAGATGGGTCTGAAACAACAACAGCCCAGAGGAAGGAGGAGACGCGGCTCGATGCACTCCGGGGTGATTAGCAATAACAGCACTGAGCGCTCACCCCGAATGGTGCCCCTCCCCATAGCACCAGGACTGGGCGGTTAGCCAGCACAGCACCTGGCAGCCAGATACAGGACAGCTAATATCATCTGTCCGTCCATCCGTTCTCTCTGGAATTATCTGTCTCTCTAGCTCTCTGGCTGTGTATCTGGGAATTTATCCATCAGTCCGTCCTATATGGAATTATCTAACGGTCCCCATAAATGTACATCTATTTATCTATCTGTCCATACTATGAGTAATTACATCTATCTATCTATCTAATGTGGAATTATCTCTGTCCATCTGACCATGCTATGCAGAAATATCAATCCATCTATCTGTGCTATGGAGAATTATCTATCTGTCCATGTTCCTATACTTGTATTTTTAGTATCTGAGTGAACATTTGCCTTAAAAAGTTCCTGGTGCTAGTCCAGTTACGGTAATTGAAAACCCCATCTCGCATATTGTTCTTTTAATCCAATTGCTTTGTGTTGGATTTAGAGCTTTCTTTCTATGCAGAGATGCGTGTAACACTTCACAAGTGTTTGTAGAGAGATTTCAGTCCAAATATTTCACTTCGGTATTTTTAAAATGAGGTAAAGGATGGTAAATGTTACTCAGTTCTTGTAAATAAATAGTTATTAATGATGACTATGTTTATAAAGCAAACCTGCTCATATCAATAGCTTTGAAATCATGTCTTAATAGTTATAACAGTTATGAAGGAAGCTATAGGTCTACATATCGATCTCTTGTAATCATACAAGATAACACGATATTATAACATATATTATAAACCAGTAACATCACATATATTATAAACCAGTCAGATATTATTCATTTTCTTTATAAATAAGTTTCAGTAGCAATTGTATTGTTTATAAACCTAATACTCTATCAACCAGTTTATAGATCTTTATTAAAAATAGCATTATCATTGAAACAATCTACTATTCTTTCAATCTCTTTCTACACTAATAATAAATAACATTTGATCTTTCATAAACACACACTGATAATAGGAATATATTTACAGAGTAATCTGATCTGACTTTCACCTCCTTCTACGTAGCCACTAAGATTACTCTATTTTCCCTATATCTCTTCTGAAGTAAATATGATCTCCCTATAAGTATTTATTAATAATTATAATGTTGTATATGTGGTACGTATGCTTCTACAGAAATCTCATTTTCCTTAGTTCTCTATATGGTAACATGAATTCTCTTACAATTAATATGTATAAAGAGATCCTAATCACAGTCAGTGAAATAGAAAATACATTCAAATTAGAAAACTAAAATGTCAAGTTAACCTAATAAAGTGTAGATCTCTTTTTAGTCTTACCACTTAGATTTCTTTATGTGGATACCTTTCTCGTTAATTTTTAATGTCTATAACATTGTAAAATCAGGAGAAAAAAGAAAAAGAGAAAATAAAAATATTAGGATTATTGTTATTATTATGAAATAATGAAGAAATCACATAATAGCAAGAAGTAGACCATGCTTTTTTCCAACCTAGCTCTTTCTGAATCGCTTCAGAACAATAACGATTCTATTAGAAAACAGATTTGACCGTTATTGTCTCAGCATCTAGCCGACACTATTTATTTTCAAAATCACATTCCTTCCTGAGAGATTGGGATGAAGAGAGATGCAGTGTGATCATTTTCACACAGCAGCATTTCAGATTGAAATGCTCTTCAATCCTTTATATTTCTCTTATACATGATGGAGTCAAACTAACACATAGCGTCACCGATCTCTGTTAAAATTATTTTATCTGGGATCAGTTAATATTAATTGTTAATCATGATCTTTAACCACTAATTACTAGTTTATTAAAGAAAGATAAGGCATTTCCCATCACGAATTCAAAACTCATATCCAATGATTATTCAGTAATCCAATTTACCAATTCATTTAAATACATTTGGTATTTGTATTCATACTTCATAGTAAGATTGTAGCCTATATCTGTCCCAATAATTCTATCTCCTATTCTTGATGTGTCCCTCATATAAGGGACTGAAGGAGATTAATTAATAATCATAAAATTATTATTAATAACTAACAAGTAATGAAGCTTTCAGAATTTTGTTGTACTTTAATTAAAACATGTTGGTCATTTATTATTATTTCCAGGTCTCAGTGACATATAGGTAAAAATATTATTATTATTTTATTTCACATTGATATGATATGTATATTATGTATTAGCTATTAATGAGGAGCTAATATGACCTATTATGATTATTCATTTATTAGCTATTAATGGTATTAGCCATTGTGGTTCTCACCCCAAGTGCAAGAGACAAGCAGGTTATGAACAGATACAAGGATCTTACATTCTTGGGACCCTACATACGTCCCCAGTTTGACACCAGTTTAACTGGTAACTGTTTCAGCTAGTTCAAGGGAGGGAATTCCACTCTTGCCCGGAGAGTGATTTTGGCATTAAGCTGCGTCTCAAATGCCTTCTGGGGTTGAAGAGCAGGGAGACAATCCCTGGTTTGACATTGAAACACACCGAGGGGTTACAGACAGTGAGAAGAATTTCTTCATGTCTTCACACTCTCTGGTACCAATGTGCAGGGCTCATTAAAATCCCAGCTACAGCACCAGCCCTATGGGCCGCCACACAACGGGGCTAGCTGCTCTTTAGTATAATAACAAAAACAGTTATTGGGTTGGATGCCCAGCTGGCGTGAATTGGCCGCAGCTGCGTTGGAGTCAGTGGACCGGATCCCCAGCTGGTGTCAATCAAAGCTCGGCTGAGTGACACTGCTTGAGGAGCTGACCCTATATTTTATACAGCACTTTTCGCCCAATGAACACCAGCGTGTTCCCAACAGACACCAAAGAAGTTATGTGATCTGATCAAAGCTGCATCGGAATAGAGCCCAGAGGGCCTGTCCTCTCAATATCCCCTTCTCTAATGCACAGTCCCCCACTCCTTTCCTGGGGGTGGGTATGGGACCCAGGCGTCCTGAGTCCCAGCCTCCCTGCTCCATCCAGCTCATCGTCTGGTATCATGAAGCCCATTCTCTGCTCCCCAGCTCCCGGAGCAGTACCTTCAGGATCTCCTACGTCCCAAGTCCTCAGGCTGATAACCCAGGTGACTATCGCTCCTCAACTGGAGGGTTAAAATCTAAGATCAAATACACCCAATGGCAGCAGCAGGTCGTTTGTGGACATGACAGACACAGACCATCCAGTCCAGCCTGGGGGAACCCATAGGCAAATCTCCCACCCATGCCCATTGGTTTGGCTGCTGCACCGGAGTTGCGGCTGAGCCAATGAGGAGCTTCCTCGTTTCCCATCGGCAGCTGGATTTGAATACGCGGCCTCATAAGATGCGGCTTCTCCCTGGACCGTCTCAGCTCTGCCCTGGGGACAGCGTGAAGGTCAGCCATGGATCCACTCCAGGGACTCATCCTGCTGCTCTCACTGGCCTGTGAGTAACCCCCATGGATGCTCCTGATCCTTCCCCTGCCTCGAGGAGACTCTGGATCATATGGTCCAGAGCACCCAAGGAAATCTATATAACAACCTAATCTATCTATCTATCTATTGATCGATTTGCAGGATTTATTTTCCATCTCTCCATCTCCAGAATCTCTAGCTATCCGTTCCACCTCTCATTGGTGATATCTCTCCATTTCCATCTATTCTTCCACCCACCTGCGGTCACTCTGTCAGTCTACCAACCTACTGCTCTGTGCATGAGCAAAAAGGAATCGAGATGACATTCTGGTTTCTCTCATGCAGGTGGATGGTGCCAATATGCCTCCTTCAGCCAAAGCCCCTCTGAGATCTCAGTGTCTCCTGGACATGCGGTGACTCTGGAATGTGCTGTGGCAAACGTCGCAGCGGACGAGGTCCATATGAGCTGGATCCGGCAGAGCCCTGGACAGAAACCTGAAGGGGTGCTGGTCTTCAGAACGGATCTGTCCATTTACCGAGCTCCAGGGATCCCGGAGCGATACGTCCCCTCCAGAGACGCCTCCAACAAGAAGTTCCTGCTCACCATCCGCGACGTCCAGGAAGGAGACGACTCCATCTATTTCTGCTTTGCCTATTATGGTTCAGATGGAGTCCAGACATGGGGAGAGGGGACCCGTGTGCGTGTGCTGAGTGAGTATGGAGCTGGTTGCTGTCGTTAGAATACAAGGATGATCCAGGGGTGAGGATCTGGCTTTGGGAGATCTGAATTTGATGCTGCTTCTTCCATGGCCTCCATGTTTAACCTTGGGCCAGCATCTCTGCACCTCAGTTTTCCCTCTCAGCAATAGGGAACCAGCCCTTCCCTACCTCCCAGAGGTCGCGTGGCTCAGTGAATTGGAGAAGCTCTGATATTAGGGTGATGGTGTCCAGACAGCGACCTGTCCCTTAGATGAGCACACTGAGGTTGGTGGAGGAGTCCCAGGGCGGTAACAGAGACATTCTCCATAGTGCCCAAGAAACCAGACCAGGAGTTTCTGTAATGGACGGTGTTTCTCTTTCTCCCTCGCCTCCCCCGCCCCGAGATGAACGAGGGGGCCAGACTGGGTTGCAGTGGGAGAGGGTGGTGTGTGGCGCACCATTGGTTCTTCCTACGTGTATTTTATGTCACATGCTTTTCAGGGAACTGCTGGGTTTGTTTATTCCATAAAGATATTTTCAAAAGATGCCAGTGGGGCTGGCTGCGGGGGTCTCATCTACTGTAATGTAGCCAAATCTAAATAAACAACACAAGTTAATTAATCGGAGCAACGATAATGAATCCGTAACTAAGGGAGGAGATATTGTTCTTGTCATGAAGACAAAGCAGAGAGAAGCAAGACATTTGAGTCTGGGAGGAAGGAGGAGACTAGTGCGTTAGAACAGAAAAGGACGGGAAGCCAGGACTCCCCGTGTCTGGGAGGAGAGTGGGGTCTAGTGGTTAGATCAGGGAGGCTGGGAGCCAGGACTCTATCCTGGCTCTGGGAGGCAGGGAGGTTGAGAAGTGTGAGCCAGGGATGCTAACCACCATCTCCAATGTCCTCTCCATGTATCTGCAGGGAGCAATCTGCCCCAGCCCCGAATCCAGCTGTTCCCTCCAGCCCAGGAGGAACTTGCCACCGGCTTTGCCACTCTGACCTGCCTGGTGAGTGGCTTCTTCCCTGGCTATATCGATGTGCTGTGGAGGCGAGACTCCCAGGCCCAGGCCCAGGGTGTGAGAACGGGGCTCGTGGCACTGGGAGAGGACAAGACCTACTCGGTGAGCAGCTACCTGACGGTGCCGGCCAGCGAGTGGGGCTCGGGTGCCAGCTACAGCTGTGTGGTCAAGCACGAATCGCTGGCGTCTGCGCTGGAGAAGAGCATCAGTGCCAAGGACTGCAAAAGACAATAACCTAGCGGGGAGCCTCTGCTCACAGATCCCAGGGGCCCTGCCAGGTTCAACCTCCCCCATGCCCATCTGCCAGGCTGGGAAACCCCCCATTGCCTTGGAGGAATATGGTCCCTTGTCTGGAGCAACCTCCCCCCGCAACCTGACACTCCCTGAGATCCCACCCAGCAGCACCCCCCTTCTGCAGTAGCTCCACTTCTGTCTTGCTTTTTTTGGAGGCGGGGGGGGGGGGGCAAGTATCTGGCCTGGGCTGGGGGCAGAGCTGAACCCAAGATGCAAAGCTTCAGTCCTGGTTCTCCGGACCATACCTGGTTCCTTCTGCAACTCTGTCTATCCTACTGTCCCTTCTCCTACTCTGCCGTCTGTCCGTCTGGCCCCTCTGTTTCTTCTCACATGTACTCATCCCTCCATACACAGCCCCCCTCTCGCTCCATCCATCCACGTACACCCCTCTCCCCAGGGCTTTACGGATCTACATATCAATGCTGCTTGTTTCCTCTCCACCTATTCATCTCGCCCCACTATCGACCCAATGTACCAATCCGTCCATCCATCTAATCTCCACGCATGCTCCCTTCTCAGCAGCAGTTTAGTCATCCAGCATTTATAAAGTGGTAGAAAAAGCAAAGACAATAAAAGAAAACTTGATACCAAATGCATTGCTTTGTACTTTTTTTAATGCGAGACAAACATCTCTCCAAATGGATTATAATAAAATATTAATTTAAAGCATATCTGTGGGTTGGCCACTAGGGGCAGCAGAGGGTGAGGGTGGGGAAGGGGAGGCTGTACTGTGTAATGGGCACTAGGGGGCAGCAGTGAACAGGACAATATTCGACTAACTAGCTGCCACCCATTGTTCAGACCCTTTAAAACAGGGTTCTCAAACTTTTGTCCTGGTGACCCCTTTCACACAGCAAGCCCCTCAGTGCGAGCCCCCCTTATAAATTAAAAACACCTTTTTATATATTTAACACCATTATAAATGCTAGAGGCAAAGCGGGGTTCGGGATGGAGGCTGACAGCTCGCGACCCCCATGTAATAACCTCACGACCCCCTGAGGGGTCCCGACCCCCAGTTTGAGAACCTCTGCTTTAAAATAACCCTGTATCCTCCCATCCACCCTCAAACCTCCCTTGCCTAGGTCAGGGTGGGCCCTTCCCCCAGGCAGTGCCATGAGACACCCACACACCCCTGCGCTGTGTAGCCCCATCCCCCAGGGCAAGTCCATCCTTCCCTAGGGAGATGCCCTCAGACCCCTTGCCCCTGTTGGGACCAGTCCCTGTTCCCCTTCTGCCAGCCCCAACCTCATTCCCGTCCCACCACAATCTCCCCACGGGAGGTCCCACCCCTCAGACTCCCACGCTGCCCTCCCCCTGCCAATCACTTTGCCACCCTGGCTGTTAATGACCCACCACAATTAGCTCCCTGGCTTGGGCCCCACCAGGGTGTGGTACTGGTTGGGGGCCCTGGCTGGCGCCTCCCAGGCTGGGTGCTGGTACCGGCGAGAGGCCGGTCTGACAACATAGCAGGGAGGGTTTGCCCAGCTCCCTGGGAACAGGTCGGGCCAGGTGCCTCTGCACAGCACAACAGCTGCCACTAATGCAACTGCCCTTCATTCTCCTGGCTGGGCCTGCCTGATCCCTTGGTCCATACAGCGTCCGGCTGTCCGGCTAACCGCTGCATCCAACCTCTATCTATCGATCTGTCCCTCATTCCAGCACCATATCTCCCAGCTCTGCCTGTCTAGACACTGCGTGTCCATCTGGCTGAGCTCCGTCCATCTGTCCATCCAAGCTGTGCCTGGCTCCATGCCACCCGTCCAGCCATCCTACCCCATATCCCATTCTCCAGCCCAGCCTGGGGATGGATTGGATTCCCTGGAGCCAGCTGGTCCCCCTAGCCAGGGAATTCACCTGCTAAACCCAGGGCTGTGAGTTCAATCCCTGAGGGGGACACATAGAGATCTGGAGCAAAATCAGTACTTGCTCCTGCTAGTGAAGGGAGACAGCTGGCCTCGATGACCTTTCAGGGTCCTTTCCAGTTGGAGGAGGTAGGTATATCTCCATTTATTATTATAATCAGGACTCCTGGGTTCTGTTCCCAGCTCTGGGAGGGGAGGGGAGTCTAGTGGTTAGAGGGGACTGGGAGCCAGGACTCCTGGGTTCTATCCCAGCTCTGGGAGGGGAGGGGAGTCTAGTGATTAGAGGGGGCTGGGAGCCGAGCCAGGACTCCTGGGTTCTGTTCCCAGCTCTGGGAGGGCAATGGGGCCTGGAGGGTTAGAGCAGGTGGGGCTGGGGAGCCAGGTCCCGGGACCTACAGAGGATACTGAATGACTCCAGCCTGGGCCCTGTGCAGGGTGCACATTCCCAGGACTTTCCAAGATCTGGTTTTCACCCCAGCCTGGCGACGGCTGTGTAATAATTCCCCCTCCCTGCCCGCTGTGTAAACCTCCCCTAGCCTCAGTGCCATGCACCTGTTCCCAGCACAGCTAAATATAATCAGATCAAGATAAAGACAGAGCAGAGTGTGCCTGGCCCCAGAATCCCGCCCAGCCAGGAACCAAGGACGTCCCAGCATGCGGCCTCTGCTCAGATACCACCCGCCTCTCGCCCAGGCACATGTGGGGGGGGGGCACCTGGGGGTGTGAAGAGCACAGCCAGGGACACCAGCAGATACCCAGCTGGGGTCAATCAGCTGGTGGGTGCCTGTTGGAATTATAACCACCCAAACCTGCTTCCTGGAGGGGGTGGGGTCTAGTGGTTAGTGCAGGGTGGGCTGGGAGCCAGGACTCCTGGGTTCTACTCTGACCCTGACTCACTGGATGACCCTGGTCCAGCCCACTCTGTGACCCAGTTTCCCCACATGCTATAGAGGCGAAAATCTACCCACTCACAGAGGGGCTCTCTCTCTTTAGGGCTGGCTGGAAGGTTGGGGCTGCATGGAGAGACCCGTGGGGGGGTGGGATGGGTGTTTATTCTGGGCAGACCAGATCAACTGGATAAGCCAGTTTGGGATCAAGACAGAGTTTGTGACAGCAAAGGCCCCTGGGGCAACAGATGCTCTCCAAGCAGCACTGGCTGCCCCTGGGGACGGGGGGAGGCACTGTGATCTGACCACTAGACCACACTCCACTCCCAGGGCCCAAGGGAGAACCCCGGAGTCCTGACCCTCAGCCCCCTTCACTAAATCCCACTCGGGACTCCTGGGTCCCATCCCTGGCTCTGGAAGGAAAGTGGGGGGCTAGTGATTAGAGCAGGGGCGAGGGGGGCAGGGTCTCCTGGGTTCTATCCCCAGCTCTGGGAAGGGCATCCACAGAGCTGCGGAAGATGGGGGCAGGGCTGGGATAGCAGGGGGCTATTGGTCGGGATTGAGGGGCACAGGCAGAACTTTTGGGAGCAGTCGCAGGGCTGGGCTAGCAGGGGGCTGCGGTTGAGGAATAAGGGGCACCTGCAGGGCTGGCGTGGGGGGGACTGGAGGGGCAGAGGCAGGGCTGGATGGACAGACACAGGGACACACACAGGGATGGATGGACAGACAAATGGGGATGGATGGACAGACAGAAAGGGGGAGGGGGATGGATGGACGCGGGGGCTGGAGGGACAGAGGCAGGGCTGGATGGAAGGACACAGGGACACACACAAGGACTGATGGACGGACAGACAGGCAGACAGACACAGGTACACACAGGGGCGGCTCTAGACATTCCGCCACCCCAAGCACGGCCGCACGCCGCGGGGGGCACTCTGCCGGTCGCCGGTCCCGCGGCTCCGGGGGACCTCTTGCAGACGTGCCTGCGGAGGGTCCGCTGGTCCCGCAGCTCCGGTGGAGCATCCGCAGGCATGCCTGCAGGACGTCCACTGGAGCCGCGGGACCAGTGGACCCTCCGCAGTCATGCCTGCGGGAGGTCCACCAGAGCCGCCTGCTGCCCTCCCAGCAAAATGCCGCCCCAAGCGTGCTTGGGTCTGGAGCCGGCCCTGCATGCCACGAGGGGCGCTCTGCTGGTCACCGGGAGGGCGGCAGGCGGCTCCGGTGGCCCTCCCGCAGGCTGCAGACCAAAGCTGCGGGACCAGCGGAGGGTCTGCTGGTCCCACGGTCCGCTGGTCCCGCAGTTTTGGTCTGCAGCCTGCGGGAGGGCCACCGGAGCCGCCTGCCGCCCTCCCGGCGACCGGCAGAGTGCCCCCCACGGCATGCCGCCCCAAGCATGTGCTTGGCATGCTGGGGCCTGGAGCCGCCCCTGGGCACACACACAGGGATGGATGGACAGACAGACAGGCAGACGGGGCGGGGCTGGAGGGTTAGAGGCAGGGATGGATGGACAGACACACAGATGGATGGGCAGACACGGGGACACACACAGGGATGAATGGACAGACGGGGGGCTGGATGGACAGACGGGGGGGGCGGGATGGACAGATGGGGGGGCTGGAGGGAAGAGGGAGGGATGGATGGACAGACAGAGGGCTGGATGGACAGACACAGGAACACACACAGGGGGCTGGATGGACAGACCGGGGGGCTGGATGGACGGACAGGGTGCTGGATGGACAGATGGGGGGGGCTGGAGGGCAGACAGGGGGCTGGATGGACAGAGACAGGGACACACACAGGGGGCTGGATGGACAGATGGGGGGGCTGGATGGACGGACGGGGAGGCTGGAGGGCAGAGGGAGATATCGATGGACAGACACAGGGACACACACAGGGGGCTGGATGGACAGACCGGGGGGCTGGATGGACGGACAGGGTGCTGGATGGACAGAGACAGGGACACACACAGGGGGCTGGATGGACAGATGTGGGGGCTGGAGGGCAGAGGGAGGGATGGATGGACAGACACAGGGACACACACAGGGACAGATGGACGGACAGACAGGGAGCTGAACGGACAGACGGGGGGGGGCTGGAAGGCAGAGGGAGGGCTGGATGGACAGACAGAGGGCTGGATGGACAGACACAGGGACACACACAGCGGGCTGGATGGACAGATGGGGGGGCTGGATGGACAGACAGAGGGCTGGATGGACAGACACAGGGACACACACTGGAGGCTGGATGGACAGACCGGGGAGCTGGAGGGTGGAAGGAGGGATGGATGGACAGACAGGGGGCTGGATGGACAGACACAGGGACACACACAGGGACGGACAGGCTGACAGGGGGGCTGGACGGACAGACAGGGGGCTGGAGGGCAGAGGGACGGATGGACGGACAGGGGGGCTGGATGGACAGATGGGAGAGCAGAGGGAGGGAGGGATGGACGGACGGGGGTGCTGGATGGACAGACGGGGGGGCTGGAGGGCAGAAGGAGGGATGGATGGACAGACGGGGGGCTGGACGGACAGACACAGGGACACACACAGGGGGCTGGATGGACAGACAGGGGGGCTGGAGGGCAGAGGGAGGGAGGGATGGACAGATGGGGGGCTGGACGGACAGACACGGGGACACACACAGGGGGCTGGAAGGACAGACGGGGGGCAGGAGGGCAGAGAGGGGGCTGGACGGACAGACAGGGGGCGGGAGGGCAGTGGGGGGGGGGGAGGGATGGATGGACAGAGGGGGGGCTGGACGGACAGACACGGGGACACACACAGGGGGCTGGACGGACAGACACGGGGACACACACAGGGGGCTGGACGGACAGACAGGGAGCTGGAGGGCAGAGGGAGGGAGGGAGGGATGGATGGACAGATGGGGGGCTGGACGGACAGACACAGGGACACACACAGGGGGCTGGATGGACAGACAGGGGGGCTGGAGGGCAGAGGGAGGGAGGGAGGGATGGATGGACAGAGGGGGGGCTGGACGGACAGCCACAGGGACACACACAGGGGGATGGATGGACAGACCGCGGGGCTGGAGCCCAGACAGGGGGCTGGAGGGCAGAGGGAGGGAGGGAGGGAGGGATGGACAGACGGGGGCTGGATGGACAGACACAGGGACACACACAGGGGGCTGGATGGACAGACAGGGGGCTGCAGGGCAGAGGGAGGGAGGGAGGGATGGATGGACAGACGGGGGCTGGACGGACAGACACAGGGACACACACAGGGGGCTGGACGGACAGACAGGGGGCTGGAGGGCAGAGGGAGGGAGGGATGGACAGACAAGGGGCTGGACGGACAGACACGGGGACACACACAGGGGGCTGGACGGA
Source organism: Mauremys mutica (assembly GCF_020497125.1). NCBI lineage: Eukaryota > Metazoa > Chordata > Testudines > Geoemydidae > Mauremys > Mauremys mutica. The sequence continues at coordinate 54,524,736 of NC_059084.1, read as the reverse complement.
CAGACGGGGGGACACACACAGGGGGCTGGACGGACAGACGGGGGGACACACACAGGGGGCTGGACGTACAGACACAGGGACACACACAGGGGGCTGGAGGACAGACACGGGGACAAACACAGGGGGCTGGACGGACAGACAGGGGGCTGGAGGGCAGAGGGAGGGAGGGATGGACAGACAAGGGGCTGGACGGACAGACACGGGGACACACACAGGGGGCTGGACGGACAGACGGGGGGACACACACAGGGGGCTGGACGGACAGACACAGGGACACACACAGGGGGCTGGAGGACAGACACGGGGACACACACAGGGGGCTGGACGGAGCGGTGCAGGAGTGAGACGCTGCCCAACCCAGCCCGTAGCCCAACCCCTTGTGCCGGGGACACCGCGCCCTGGTCCCGCCTCCCCATGTCCGTCTGGTCCCCCCCCCGCCCATCACTTAGGCCCTGGCTCCGGCGGCAGCCACAGCTCCCAGCCCGGAGGGGGCGCGGGGGGGCGGCGATGGAGGGGGGCAGCCGGGGCCGGGACGAGGGGGGCGCCCCCAGCCCCTTCGTCCACGAGCTGCGGCTGACGGGGGCGCAGAGAGCCAAGGTGAGGGGCAGGGGGTGGGGCTGGGGGGGTTGTTTTGGGGGCGGGGTTTGGGGATGGGGGTGTATTGGGGGACTCCCAGTCTCCGTGGGGGGATGGGAGGGGATGGGGGTGTATTGGGGGACTCCCAGTCTCCGTGGGGGGATGGGAGGGGATGGGGGTGTATTGGGGGGATCCCAGTATCTGTGGGGGGATGGGAGGGGATGGGGGTGTATTGGAGGATCCCACTATCTGTGGGGGGATGGGGGTGTATTGGGGGAATCCCAGTGTCTGGGGGGGTGTGGGGGGGTGTTGGGGGCAGCGCAGTGTCGGGGCGGGGGGTTGCGGTGTCTGGCGGGCACCGGGTGCTGGGAGCCCCCTCCCCTGCAATGCGCTGGGGTCTCCCCACCCCACTGCGGCTCGGGGGTGCGGATGCGGCTGGTTTGTAGCCCAGGCTGCGCTGGGGGGAGCCGGGCCCAGCGCAGGGCGGGAGGAGCCGGGCATCGGCTTCCATTTCCCTTTCTCTTTCGTTTTCCCCTCGTTTACTGACATCCTGTTTCTCTAGAGACTCTACCCAGGGCAGCCGCCCCCCAGCCCTGCCCGTGCCCCTCACTCCTGACCCACAGCCCCCTGGGTCCCAGCGCTGGGAGCAGGTTCCCATACACGGGGGTCCAGGGACTGGTCTGGACCAGCTGAGCAGCTGTCTGGTTTACTTGATTATTTTTCTGTCACTATTATTGTATTTCATATTAATCCAGCCATCCCCCTCTGTCTGCTCCCATCTATCTATCTATCTATCTATCTATCTATCTATCTATCTATCTATCTCCATACACCCCCTGTATTTATCAATCTAGCTCCATGCTCAGACTCTCCATTTCCGCCTTCCAACTCCCCATATCCTCCCTCTGTCCCCCCTCACAGCCCCCCTTGTAGTACCCCCTGACTTCCCCTGCTGGAGAGGGCTTGCTCTGCCCTAACAGGTCCTCTGCTCCAGGGTTACTATAGGTCAGAACTTGAGGGCGGGTCCTTCAGGGGGGATGTGGAGGAGCACATACCAGGGATGCTGCATTCCTAATTAGTAGCCTTAATATACAGGTCTGGGAGTGTTATTATGGGGTTTATGGGGTTTAGGTGCTATGGGAGCCTGGATTATATCTGCTGGGAGTAGCCAGTTCCCATTCCAGAGAATCCCTATTAGCAATAACCATAGATTATTATGAGCAACATATTAATATTATTCCAGAAAAAAGTATTTCAGAAATAAATTTAAAAATCAAATTTATTCATTTTGACAGCTTTGAAGCAAACGGTTTCAATCTTTCCAGGATTCCCAGGGTACTAGCTGCGACTGACAGCCAAAAATCTCTATTAATTGTAGAGATTAATACAGTCATTAATTGTATCACTCTTTTAATTTGTAGCCATTGGGAGCAAGTCAATCCTAGAGTTTCCATATTAAGAAATTATAGTGTTTCCCTATTCCTAGCCCTAATAAACAGATTGTTTCCATTTGCCATTAGCTGGGAAATTCCTATTATTAATAAATAGGGTTAATATTCATACTATTAGTTCATTTTTTGAAGATATGGGTAGCAAAACTCTGCTCAGATAATACTGAGGGCCAATCCTTGATTTAGTACTCACAGGGGCTAAGTCAAATCCTAGAGATCCCCTTTTAATGATGAATTAGCCTTCATATGCCAATTATTTCCATTTGGGGTCATCTAGGATCCCACTGTAAAATCCCTATTAATAGTCATTATTTCTCTTATACATATTGCTGTTTCATTTGACATCATCTGACATTGATGCTAAAGATTCTGCCCTGGTAATATTGATAATTATTCATTTGGTTTGCATCTCTTGGGGTGACATCAATTATTATTTATTAGGTGTGTTACGGTCGCACTATCAGACCCAGTCATGGCCCAGGACTCTATTGTGTCAGACTCTGTACATTGTTTATTAGGTTCATTACGGTAGCGCCTAGAAACCCCAGTCATGGATCAAGACCTCATTACACTAGGTGCTGTACATTTTTTATTAGGTGTATTATGGTAGCGACTAGGCACCCCATTCATGGCCCAGTACGTCATTGTATTAGACTTTGTATGTTATTTATTAGGTGTTTTACGGTAGTAGCTAGACATCCTAGTCCTGGCCCAGGATGCCTGGCACCGTATGTTATTTATTAGGTGCATTACGGTAGCACCTAGAAACCCAAGTCGCGGCCCAGGAGACCAGGCGCTGTACATTATTTATTAGGTGTATCACGGTAGCATCTAGGAACCCCAGTTGTGGCCCAGGACGCCAGGCACGGTACGTTATTTATTAGGTGCATTACGGTAGCACCTAATAGCCCTGGTCCTGGACAATCTCTGCTCCAGTGAGCTCAGAGTCAATGGTTCTTATCCAATGACTCAGGTCTCTGCATTAGTCATTATTAACCTTAATATTCTAATTATTACCATTGGGCTTCAGCTGGCCTGGCATGTCTCACCGGGCTGCTATTAATGACAGAGAGGGAGGGTTGGGGCGTTACTGAGTATTATTCATTTGTGTAGCATCTGCGGGAGTTGACTGGGTGAAATCGCCCCAGAGTTATTAACCTCTCCCTAACCCATCTCCCAGCTGCGTGCTAGGATGCCTCGTCCTGTTGACGGGCGTGGGCCACCCACTTTCTGGAATACAATGATTTATCGTTACTATTACCAGTGTTCAGTTCCACTTCCAGGCTGCAAACACTTGGCCACGGGCTCACCTTTAGGGCTGCTAGTAACGTTCAGCTCGTGCGTAGGTGTGGGCAGAATTAAGCATTTACTTTCGCATCCGCTGAGTTTGAATACGGCAAATCCTGGAGTGTCTCTAGTCATAATTATTGGCCTTAATATTAATATAATTTCCATTTGCCATTAACTGGCATAGACTGTCTCCTATTCTGAGACGCCGCTAGTATTAATAACTGTTTAACTTTGAATATTATTATTATTATTATTATTATTAGGGGCAAGGGATAGCTCAGTGGTTTGAGCATTAGTCTGCTAAATCCAGGGTTGTGAGTTCAATCCTTAAGGGGGGAACTTGGGTAAAATCAGTACTTGGTCCTACTAGTGAAGGCAGGGGACTGGACTCAATGACCTTTCAGAGTCCCTTCCAGTTCTATAAGATCAGCATATCTCCATATATGTTTAGGTATTAGCATATTAATTTGTTAGTTTTGTAGACAAACTGAATAGCCCACACCTTGGAGTGTTACTAATCAATATCCTGATTATGAATCTTATTTCATTTTGTATTGGCTTAGATCAAGGGCAGAGACTCAACCTTAAAGTTAATCCTACTAATTATTCTCAGTGCTAATTAGTTATGCATCTTCAGGGATCAAATGGGTCACATCCTGGAGTTTGTGTATTAAGGACAATTATCCTTTAAAAAAATATTTCCTTCTGGAGTCAAAGTACATTAACTATTTCCTGTTCAGATGAAATTGAACTCATAGTATTTATCTTTATTACTAACATTATTACTTCATGTTGTGTCAGATAGGACTGGCCACAATGATGCTGAGTTTATTAATTGTTATTAGAGTTGGGTTTTCAGCTGACTCTTTTTTCCAGTGAAAAATAACACTGGAATATTTAGTGGATTCATGTCAATTTGACCGAATTGTTTATTACAGCAACAAACAAACCAAACAAATAAAAATCAAGTTGGTTCATGCTGACGTTTTTGAAACACAATGTTTTGATTTTCTGGGTCTCGCTTCAAAATGTCCTTTCATTTTAGTTTCTTGTTTTTATTTTATTTTTATTTTAGAAAAGAGCCAAAAGTGTTTAACCATGGTCAAAATATAAACAAAATGGGTTGTTCAACCCTCAACAAAAAAAATGGTCATTTTCGATCCAACCGAAACATTACTTTTTCCAAAGAGATGACCAAATCCCTAATTCTTCCAGTTGTAATTATTATTATTAATCATTTAATTCAGCAGCCGCTAGGGTTGTCTAGATCAAATCATGAAGTTTCTCTATAAAAATGGACTATTATTAATTATGAAATCTCAGTGCTGCAAAGATGTAGTCAAAGTATATAAGGTTAAGAACAAGGATGAGATTTCAGAGCCCTTAAAAATGTATCCTTTGGTGCCTCAGTTTCCCTCTGTGCCATCATTTACGGTAGTTTAAGGCAGTTCTGACTATAAAAAAATGAAAAGTTGTAGCAACATAAAATACACAGCAAGTACCCCAGAGTAGGTTGTATTGACAACATCTATTGTTTTATTATTAATGCTCATAAAGTTTTGTGTGAATTGGAGGTTGATCCAGTGATAGCCAAGAATTTCTACATTTATAATATTTATTATGATGATTAGTACAGGCCCTGAATTAGCAAAGTACTGATGTAAGCTTCTTGTATTATTATTTATTAATTGTTAACTGGGGTTGCGTCTGGCTGAGCAGGGGACTGTGTGGAGCTGTGATTGGTATAATTAGCATATGTATTAATAATGAAGTGAATGGACAGAAGGAGATTGGTGAATCTGGCCCCGGATGTCCAATCGTTTTCAGAAAACGGACCACAAAACACAAACCGCACAAAAAAGCCACAAGAAATGCAAAATAGCCACAGATCAAACGGAATCAACAGTGTCCCTACGCACCCAGTGGAGGACAATACACATGCAAACAAGTACAGAAAATAAACAAACACACAAATAGTAAATCACGCAATACACAACAGACACCTAAGCTGTTTGTGTATTAACAAACAGAAAATGACACAAAATATTCAAACACACAAACATCCACAGTACACAAAACAGCTAAACACATAAACAGGAAATAGCACAGTACACACAAAACATAAACAATAAACACACGAGAATAACAACTAAACAAGAAAACAGAAAATAACACAAAACATCCACAGTGTACCCACAACATCCATAGTACACCAAAAAAAACCCAACTAAAAATGCAAACAGAAAATAACATAGTACACACAAACATCCACAGTACACAAAACAACTAAACACAGAAACCGAAAATAACCCAATAAATCAAAAACATTCACTGTATGTAAAAAATGAAACAAACAGAAAATAACATCAGCAAAGAGTCCTGTGGCACCTTATAGACTCTTTGCTGCTTTTACAGATCCAGACTAACACGGCTACCCCTCTGATACTAGAAAATAACATGACACACAGAACATACACAAAACACACAGTGTGCACACACAACAACTAAACAAACAGAAAATAACACAAAACATCCTCAATCCCCACACAAAACATTTGCAGTGCACAAAATACCTACACACACAAACAGAAAATAACGCAATACACACACAAGACCTAGACGGTGCGCGTGCGCGCACACAGAGCAACAGGCATGTGTAGCCAAAGCTAACATAGCATGGCTCAAAATCACTGTGTCTGTGTTACACGTACGCAGGCCTTTGGAACTCCCTGCTACATGATCACAACCCCTGGCCAAGCCACCGCTGACAGCTGCCCTTGGCTGCCATCCTGGGCCTGTAACACCTCCCTGGGGCTCCCCTTCTCTGCCCTGTGGGTGTCAGCCCCAGGACAATACACACTAAGGAGATGATGCCCTGTGTGTTGTGTTATGGGGAGTCCTTGGCCTGCAGTCCTTTCAGTGAGGCCAGGCCCAGGAAAACCTGCCAGGCTGGGTGAACTCTGTGTGTGTGTGTGTGAGTGCGGGACCCTGCTGGTGGAGATAAGCCCTACAATGCTAACCTGAGGGGATCCTGTCACCCACGCTGCCCGGAGGGGCCCGGGCAGTCAGCGTTGGGGTGTTGACGTCTCTCCCGTTGCTTCGCAGTTCTACCTACTGGGGACGGTGCTGGCCCCACTCCGTGTGGCCCTGGCCTTCGTTGTCCTCTTTCTCATGTGGCCCTTCGCGCTGCTCCAGGTGCTGCACCGGTCTGGGGAAGAGCTGAAAGAGCCGCTCACGGACTGGAGGAGGTAAGAGACCCCCCCACCCCCTACAGCTCTGCTGGTGCCCCTCAGTCCCGACCCACAGTCCCCTGCTAGCCCAGCCCTGGGCTCCCACTCCCCAGCTCTGCCAATGCCCCTCAGTCCCGACCCGCAGCCCCCTGCTGTCCCAGCCCTGTGCTCCCCCCACATCCACCGTCTCCATCTCTCTCGTTTCAGCTCCTTCTCCCACAGCTCCGTTTACCTCCTGAGCCGCCTGATGTTCTTCCTCCTCGGCTTCATGCGGATCCGGGTGCGGGGGCAGCGGGCATCGCGCTTGGAGGCCCCGATCCTGGTGGCCGCCCCCCACTCCACCTTCTTCGACCCCATCATCTTGCTGCCGTGTGACCTTCCCATGGTGGTCTCCCGCACAGAGAACCTCCACGTGCCTGTCATTGGAGGCAAGGGGCTGGGAGGATGGGCCATTCTGTTGCATGGTCTGCCCATTGGATGAGGCCAGTGGGGGACGTTAGGGTCATCAGATGGAAGGGCCCATTGGATGATGCCTGTTGGGGTCATTGGATGTAAGAGACCCCTGGGGTGGGGCGGAGAGGGGAGATGGGCCCTTCCATTGCACGGTCCCCATGGAGAATGGAAGGGAGGCGGGTCCTTCCATTGCATGGTCTGCCAGTTGGATGATGCCATTGAGGGACCTTGAGGTCATTGGCTGGAAGGGCCCATGGTAGAGTGGGGTGGGGATATGGGCCCTTCCATTGGATTGTCTCCCCATTGGATGGTTCCCCCCCGGGACCCTTCCAGAAGGGGCATCCCAGTCATGGGGGGGAATGGGGAGCAGGGTCCATGGGGCTCCAGCTACTGGGGATAGGGCAGGAAGTGGATGTTACCAGCTTTGCCCGTTACTTTGGGGTACGCTCATTTATTAGGGTTACTCTTCTGCGGGGGGGATGGGGAGATGTCTGTACTTCTGTCAATGTGCTGCTTGTGTCACTTGTGTTCTCATGTGGAGCTCTACTTCTCCCTGCTGCAAATTCACCCCCCCCCCCAATGGAGCTATCCTGCAGGACCTCGGTTCCCCAGGGCTGGGTTCTTCCAGCCCCAGAATCAGACGAACACACACACACACTAACAGAGCATTTCTGAGAGTACTGGGTTAATCAGCACTCCCAAGCTGACCCCTTATATGTCCCTGGACTCATTAGGCTGGGTCGAGCAGCACCTCCAAGCTGTCACCCTCGTATGTCATAGGCACCGCACCAGAACAGAGCATACTTGAGCAGGCTGGGTGGAGTAGCATCTTCAATCTGTCACCGTCATATGTCCCAGGTTCAGCATGTCCCTATCCCCACTTTCACATTACAATTGTTCTGGCAGTAACCCACTCGGTGAGCAAACCCCGCAGGCTTTTTGGGCACTGCAGGGATCTTTTAGCTTAGGTACGAGGAGCGTTGCTGCAGAGCAAATGAGGAAACCAAAAAACACCCATGACGGGGGGAGAGAGAGAGAGAAGCAACCAGCTTAACCATGAGAGTTATTTATGGCCAGATAATAACCATAGGGGAGTCAAACAAACAAAACAGTGATAATATTAAATCTAAGTTAATTTTGATTATAAAAGTCAGGTTTAGAAAACAATACCTGATCACACAGGTCAGGGTCAGAAGGCTACACCGAGAGAGAGAGAGAGCGAGCTGGGTTCTCACCACTCCATGAAGCTTGAATCGATCAGGGGTCCCAGGTGGTGGTGGTAGCTGAGGGTCCGGAGGGCTGGAGACAGGCAGAGCCCCCAGCACGATCACTCAGGAGAAGATGATGTCCCAATGGAACTGATGCAGATTTTGGATCCAGGCATGAGAGCACTTACTTGAGCATGGGTAGGGGGTTTTGTAGGGAAACAACAACGGTTCAAGGGAGAACACTAGATTTGTTTATGTGTAGACTGATGGCTCAAGGGAGAATACCACAGTTGTTTTGTTCAGGCTAGACCAGGGGTCGGCAACCTTTCAGAAGTGCTGTGCCGAGTCTTCATTTATTCACTCTGATTTAAGGTTTCGCGTGCCAGTGATACATTTCAATGTTTTTGGAAGGTCTCTTTCTATAAGTCTATACTATATAACTAAACTATTGTTGTATGTAAAGTAAATAAGGTTTTTAAAATGTTTAAGACGCTCCATTTAAAATTAAATTAAATTAAAATGCAGAGCCCACCGGACTGGTGGCCAGGACCTGGGCAGTGTGAGTGCCACTGAAAATCAGCTCACGTGCCGCCTTTGGCATGCGTGCCATAGGTTGCCTACACCTGGGCTAGACAATGGGAGCTGTTGATTCCCTGGCTATGGACGGTGTTCCTTGGAGGGAGCTCACAATGCAACTAGGGAGCTTCACCATTTTGGACACTAATCAAGGATTCATTACTGGAATTGGTCTGATAATTACGGGGCTGGGTGTGTGCAGGCGTGGGTTCATTGGCATCTGGAGCAGAGATCCCCCATGATGCACTGCTTCCCTGATTTTCTGGTCCCAGAGTTCTGTGCGGTTCTTGCCTTGGAATCTGTTCTCCATTCTGTAGCTAATGGAGATGCCTCCCTGTCCCATCTTTGATGCAGATGAGGCCAGGGGAGTTTCCTTAATCCTGTCACCCTTACGCCAGGGGTTTAGGAATGTCTCCCACGGCCTTTTCATTGCTCTTTGTAAGTCTCTCTTCTGATCGGTTTTGGTTTAAGCAGAAGCTGGGGGTGTTTGTGTCAGATAGGCTGGGTACTTCGCCCTGGTTCCCCGAGAACACAGAGCTGATAGGTAACAGTGGGGTATAGAGCCGGGTCTGACAATGTCCCATCCTCCCCGTTTTGGTGGGTCTCTCCCCTGATGGAGAAAGCACCATGGGTTTGGGGCAGGAGGAGGAGGGGCTGTGAAAGGAGGAGATGGGGGGTGGGGAAAAGAGGGGCTCGTGGATAGCAGCGAGGCAGAGGAGAGGGGATGGGGAGTGAGGGGAGGTGGAGGAGCTGGCCCCATGGTGAGGACCTGTGCTGGCTCCATTGGAGCTGAGTGGCAGCAGGTGGTGGTGGGTCTGTCCCCTGCCTCATGGCCTGCTCCCCTCACCCATTTCTCTGCCCCCCTCAGCTTTGCTCCGGTTCAACCAAGCCATCTTGGTGTCCCGCCACGACCCAGCCTCCCGCAAGAAGGTGGTAGAGGAGGTGAAGAGACGGGCCACATCCCAGGGAAAATGGCCACAGGTGAGACTGGTTCCCCCCTCCCCCAATTCCCACCCCCTCCCCTTGATCCCCCCCCCCCCCCCAGGTATCTGACACTCTCCCCTTTGCTCTCCCCCAGGTGCTCTTCTTCCCCGAGGGGACCTGCTCTAACAAGAAAGCCTTACTGAAGTTTAAGCCAGGTATGAGGCCCGGCAGCACAGCCTGGCTCACATAGGGGTGGGGGGACTAGGGCGACCCCCACCCTAGAACCCCCTTCCCGTTGGTCAAGCAGGGCCTGGGTGTAATGACTCTCGAGCCCAGAGACTCCTCCCTGCAGGGTTGGGACTAGGGGGGTGAGATCGTCAGGCGGAGCTGCAGGAAACTCCAGTGTGAGCAGCACAGGCGCGCTGGGTGTGAAGCAGGAGGAAACGTTGTTGTGGAACATGATGTAATCCCCTGTATATGATAAGGGTAAACCTGGAGTAATCTGCAGCGTGGATTGAGAGTAGTGACACAATTTGAAGCACAGAGTAAACCTGGAGTAAACCTGGAGTAACACACTGTGTGTATTGAGAGCATCTGCTCTGTTTGAAGCAGAGAGTAAACCTGGAGTCAACTTTGAGTAACATGTTGTGTGGATCAAGAGCAGCAGCTCTGTTTGAAGCACAGAATAAATCTAGTGTAAACCTGGAATAACTCGCTGTGTGGACTGAGAGTAGCTGCTCTGTTTGAAGCACAGAGTAAACCCAGAGCAATCATCAGTGTAAATGTGGCCAGTCTCAGGGCAATCCTAGAGAACCAATCTATGTAAACTGAAATGTGAACCTCAATGTAAAAGTAGAGCAGCCTTAGTGTAAACGCTGGCTAACCAACCAATGGGTGAACCTAGAAGAAGCAGAGAGTAACCTCAGTGTCAATCTAGAGTAACCCTCCAAGGAAACGCTGCAAAAATCCACTGTAAAGCTAGAGTCAGTGTAATTCTGGAGTAACCATCTGAGTAAACACTCTGTAAACTTAGAGTTACCCAAGTGTAAACCCAGAGCAAACGACAATAACCCACAGGGTGATCCTCAGCGGAAAGGCTGTTAACCTCTCTGTGTGCCAGGCGTAACTCCTTGCGTGTATGCAGGTGACACTGTAACAGCCTACACCCCTCTCTGCACCCCCGTGTAAATCCAGAGTGAAAGCCTTGGTGTAAACGGGTTGTCTGTCTCTGCCAGGTGCCTTCATTGCCGGGGTTCCTATCCAGCCCATCCTCGTCCGGTACCCCAACAGCCTGGTGAGTGTCTGGCAGGGATAATGGGCCGGGTGGATGGCGCGGTCGGGCCGCACAACCAACGCCTCTGTTCTTCTCTTGGCAGGACTCGACAACCTGGGCGTGGCAAGGCCCCGGAGTGTGAGTTATGCATGGGGGAGGGGTCTGTCTGTCTGTCTGCTGCCCCTTGCTGGAGGAGATGAGCCCTGCTGTGTATCTGTCTGTCTGCTGCCCTCTGCTGGAGAGGATGAGCACTGCTGTCTGTCTGCCGCCCCCTGCTGGAGGGGACGAGCCCTGCTGTCTGTCTGTCTGTCTGCCGCCCCCTGCTGTACTCTTGAACGACTAACTTGGAGTGTCATGTCTCTCTCGCCCCCCGCAGGCTCAAAGTCATCTGGTTGACGGCATCACAACTCTGCACCACTGTGGAAGTGGAGGTGAGATTGCACAGCGCCCCCTAGTGCCGTGCCAGGGCAGTAGGGCCAACACCCCCCGGCTGAGCTCCTCACATACTCCCTGCTGCCCCCTAACCCCCTTATCTCTTACAGTTCCTCCCTGTCTATCAGCCCAGTGCCGAAGAGAGCGTCAACCCCACTCTTTACGCCAGCAACGTGCAGAGAGCCATGGCCCGGTGAGTGGTCCTGGTGAGGGGGCCGACTGGGCTCCCCTTGGGGGTCGCTGCAGGGGGGTAGGATGGGGGGCACCCATGGGGGTTTGGCAAGGGATATTGAAGTAAGGTGGTGGGGGGGGAGGTTGGCGTGAGGCACCGGGGGGTGGGCCTGGGGTGTCTGAGGCACGTGGAGTGAGGGGTACATGGGAGGAGCACATGGTACCAGGGAGTTGGTGTGGGGGGGCCATGGGCAGCGGTTGTCACAGGATCCCTGGAGGCAGGTGAAGGGAGCACAGAGGGGGCTGGCGTGGGAGGGCATGTGGGGGGGGGTTGGTATTTGGGGCCTCAGGGGATTGACATGGCCACAGTGTGAGGGATGGTGGGTTATCAGGGTACTCAGATGGGGTTGAAGCTGGGGATATGGGGGTTGGGACCATGTTGGGGTAGTCAGAGGAGGTGGTGCGGGGGTCCTGGGAGGGGTTGGCAGGGGGGTTATGGGGTCAGCATGGCCACATGGAGAGTTTTTGGGGTCAGTGCTCTGAGGGGTATGTGGCGGGGTACATATGGGGGGTTGAAGGGAAGTACATGGGTTGTTGGGGATACGGGGGGTCGGGGTACTGTAGCGGGTACAGTGGGGTCTGGGGCACTCAGGGGGACACAATAGGGGGCTCGGCATCGGGGGGACCCCTCAATCTGACCACTCCCTGCCCTTGTCTCCCCGCAGGGCGCTGGGCGTCCCAGCCACCGAGTGCGAGTTGGTGGGCACCCTGCCGGTGCGGGCGGTCGGGCGCCTGCGGGTGGCGCTGGAGCCCCGGCTCTGGGAGCTGGAAAGGGCACTGCGGAGGGCCAGGTGAGGGGCTGGGAGACAGAGGGAGGGAGGAGGAAGTGGGGGGAGTTTGGGAGGTGGGGGAGGGGAGAGGAAGGTTGGCAATAGGGGCAGGGGAGGATGGATGGGCAGTAGGGGAGGGACAGACGGGACAGTGCTGTGTTGGGGGCAGGGCTGTACTGCCCGTGTCTCTAACCTCTCTCTCCCCCACATGGGGATCCCCCTGCAGGTGGGTCGCGGGGGGACCCCTGCCTGATGGTGGAGCAGAGACTCTGGGGTGCCAGGAACTCGCCCACTGGCTGGGGCTGCCCCACCCTGAGGCACCGGAGGAGCTCTGTGCCTACTTCCAGCAGGTACCGGGGGCAGGAAGGGAGTGGGAGAGGGCTGGGGAGGAGAGCGCCCCAGGAGCGGGGAGTGGAAGGGGATTGCCCTGAGGCTGGGGAGGAATTGCATCGGGACTGGGGGGAATTGCCCCTGGGTGGAGAGGGGAGGGGAATTGCCCCTGGGGGTGGGGAATTGCTCTAGGGGTGGTAGAGGAGAGGAGGATTGCCCCAGGGCGTGGGAAATTGCCCCAGGGTGGGAGAGGGGAGGGGGATTGCCCCAGGGGGTGGAGAATTGCCCCAGGGTGGGAGAGGGGAGGGGGATTGCCACAGGGGTGGAGAATTGCCCCAGGGGTTGGGGAATTGCCTCAGGGGATGGGAAATTGCCCTGGAGTGTGGGAAGGGAGGGGGATTGCCCCGGGGTGCATAGGAGTGCACCCCTGGGCAGGGGAGGGGGTTGTGTGGGGCTCTGTGTCCAGAGGTAACCCCCATCCGTGTGTCTGTCCACCAGGACATGGGGGGCGCCATGGACGCCCGGGCGGTGCGGCTGGCCCTGCAGGCGCTGGAGGGGGGGCACAGCCCTGAGGAGCTCACACGCCTGGCCTTCGAGGTGTGGGGGCAGGGAGTGTGAGGTGCAGGGGGAGGGGCAGGGATGGGGACATGGGGGGCTGGGTTGGGAGTATGTGGGGGGAGGGGTCTGGGAGGGTATGTGTGGAGATATAGAGGGTGGGGGGAGGAGGCTGGGTTGGAGGATGTGGAATGGGGGAGTATATGTGGGGGATATGGAGGGTATCTGGGAGTCGGGGGGATCTAGGGGCTGCAGGGAGAGACGGGGGCTGTGGGTGAGGGTATCTGGGGGATAATGGGGCTGTGGGGGGATATAGGGGCTCTGGGTGGGGTATATCGGGGGGCCACAGGCGGGGGGATATGAGAGCTGTGGGGGGTGTATGGGGGACTGGGGGCATGGGGATTGTGAGGGGTCTCTCTCATGCTCACACTGTCTCTCCCCCTCCCCACAGCTGTTCTGCGAAGTGGGGGCCAGGCAGGGGGCCCCATGCCTGCCCCGGGAGGGTTTCTGTGCCATCCTGCGCCTGCTGCTGGGAACGCCCTGGGCCGACGGAGCCGAGCTCTTCGCTGCGCTGGGCGGGGCTGAGCCCCACCACGGTCTGAGCATCGGTGAGCACCCCCGGACAGACAGAGGGCCTGGCAGACAGGCGGGGGGACCCAACAGACAGACCGGGGCGGGGGGTGGGGGAACCCAGCAGATAGACAGACAGGAGGAGTTCTGGCAGACAGACGTGGTGGGGAGGGTAGCCAGAAGACAGACAGACAGACAGACATGCATTTGGATGGGGGAAGGCCCAGCAGACAGAATGACAGACAGGGGGAGGCCCAGCAGACAGACAGACAGATGGGTAGACAGAGAAACTGACACGTGGGGAAGAAGAGAGAGAAAGAGAGGGAGGCTACACATGCAAGGCAGACAGACAGACAGACAAGAGGATAGGGCAGACAGATGGACAGACAGACAAGAGGGCAGACAGATGGACAGTCAGACAGATGGATGGAAGAAAAGGCAGACAGACGGACGGACAGAAGGGCGTATTGGCAGACAGACGGACGAGGGAGGGGGCAGACAGACGGACCAAGGGGTGGCCGAGCCAGCCCAGCGACTATTTCACCCTCTCCTTCGTTGTCTCCCTGCCAGGTCAGTTCCAGGATTTTGCCCTGCGCCACCCTGACTATGCTCCACTCTTCAGCACCTACCTGTGCCTCCCAGTGCCCGCCCACCGGGCCCCCACCCCCCACGCCAACGGCCTCCCCCACACCAAGAGCAAGGCAGACTGAACCATGCCCCTCCCCACCATACAGTGACACCCCTTCCCCAGCACACTCGCTACCCGGGACACACCCAGCAACTCAGGGCTACAGGAAATGGGGAGGAAACAGCCGATTTCAGAGGAGGGGGATTTATTTTATTTTAATTATTTTGGAATTTATTTTATTTTTTGGAGTGAGGCGGGTGGGCTGGGTTTCTTCTGTTTTGTAAAATGTAAACAAATGCTATTTTATATATCAAATATCTATATCTCTATGAAAATATTATATATATATATATATATCTCCACACTAACTTTTAAAGCAAAGGTGGTTTTGAGCGGCCTTCGTTGGAAAAGAGGGTGTCAGAGGGCCCTGGGGCTGGGCCTTCGCATTTAATACAGTGGTTTCAAGGTCACCTTCATGCCACATCATGAAACTTCAGTGGCAGTTTCAAGGGGGTTTCCCAGTCTAAGGTAATTATCCCGATCCAGTCCCAGGGCAGGGGGCTGGCTGGCTCAGGGAGGCGGGAAAGGGACACAGCCCTAGGGAGCCCCCTCAGCAAGACCCCACTCTCAGCTCTGCCTTAGATGAAGCCGGATCCATGCCATCATGATTGGGGCCAAAACATTGATCCAAATCCCTTTAATTGACTCAGTAAATGACAAGGTTGCTCTGCCCCCGGCACCATGTTTCCTAATGGTGCTGCCCATTCAACAGGAAGCCAATCAGTGTCCTCCACTTCACCTTCTACGTTCCAGGAGGCAGGACTTTGAGAATTGGGAGGAGTCGGCCAATGAGAGCCCTCACTTCCATCCTCAGCATGCATGGGGACGGGGCGGTCTTCCAGTCAATGAGGACTCTCCATTTCATCCTCAATGTTCCAAGGGGCAGGGGGATCTGCCAGAGTGCTCTTTGTTTCATCTCAAAGGGGTGGGGCTTGGAGGAGAGAGGACCCAGCAATTGGCTGAAGAAGGAATTTAAGGCACCCACAAATATCCCTAGCTGGAACTTTTCAGCCAGTTGCAGTCAACCCTCATCATGGCTGCCCTCTCTCATTGGCTGCGCAGGCGCTTACTCTTCCTGGTAGCCATACTGTCATTCCTCCTCTTATGGCTGAGCCGAACGCCAGCGTCCATGGCATGTGACCCATCGAGCAACCTACCTGGGCACAGCCGTGTGGAGCGTCTCCTCATGGGATCCCATCTCACTGGCTCCCAAGTTGGGGAGAGGGCTCTGCTGTCGGTCCCCACTCGGTCCCTCAGGGCAGGGACAGAGCCAACAGGTCCCTCGGGACTGGAGAGATGGAGTTTCGATGCCAGCAGAGAGGAAAAAATAGACAGCTCTTCATCATCTTCCTCATCATCATCATGTTTCCCAGCATCCTCCATGCCCCCCGGGGGAAATTCTGAGCTGGCAATTGTGGCCATCTTGGAGGGGCCATCGCCCATGGCTGAACTTGCCTCTCCCACCTCTTTTCTATCATCCCTGGAACTGGTCCCATTGCTACAGCCCCTGGTAGCTCCTGCCTCACATTGTTCTGGATCTCCAGGTCCAGCCGTGGTTTTGACTCCAATGCCTTCACTATTGCCACCATCGTGGAGGTGAGGCTGTCTTGACCCCATCTCTATTGCAAATCTCCATTCTGGCTCTGCTTGGCAACTGGACTTGGCCTCTGAAGCCGTCCGGGCCTCAGCAGGTCCAGTCGGGCCACTCAGGCCAATGGGAGGTGGGTCAGGACGTTGGCTGTAAATGTTGGACACTGGTGGCAATTCACCCTCCCCTCGCCCATCAGCACCCAGAGGGCGAGCAAAGAGGCCTAAGGGTTGCCCATTGGCCCTGCTGAGTAGTAACACTGTAGGGTGGCCACCACCCACCCTAGACTCCAGTTTGGTTGGTTGACCTGCTTGACTGCCATCTTGTTCTCCAGGCCTAGTGGGAGTTGATGCTGGGCTTCCTTCTCCTTTCAGGTTGTTCCCACTCAACTTCATGCTCCCAGGCTGTAGATCACGCTCTCTCAGGGTGGCTTCACTCCAATCAGCCTCCTTCTTGTTTTGACCTCTGACCTTCCCTTCTAGGCCACCGTCTTGTTTTCCATGTCCATTGAGAGTTGACTCTAGAGCTCTTTGTTCCACCAGGTTGTCCCTGTGTGACCTCACGATATTGGCTTGGCCTGTGGCACTTGGGATGTCTCCCAATGGTTCCCATCCAGCCTGGGGTTGGCCTTTGACCGTGTCTCCTTGGCAGCCATGTTGTTGTCCATGTCCATTGAGACCTGACTCCAGAGCTCCTGCTTCCACCACGTTGTCTCCTTGGCAACAACACTTTGTTCCCATTGGGGCATCTCTTAGTCCTTCTGTATCAGCATTGGCTTCAGATTGACTTTTGACCTTCCCTTCTTGGCCACCATCTTGTTTTCTGTATCCGCTGGGAGTTGACGCAAGGTTTGCTGGTCCTACCAAATTGTCCCCTTGTGATCTTATGCTCCAGGCCTGGCTGCCAGGTTGTGTTGTGCCCAGGGTGACTGCTGACCCTTCCCTTCGGCCTCCATCCTGGCCCTGGCCCTGAGGCTGCTGGGACACCCTCTCAACTCGACTCCTCAGCGAGGCTAATTGTCTCCCTTCGTCGCCACATTTGTGAGGGGACAGACATCTTGGAGCTGCCGCATCTCCTGTCTGCCATTGGTGTGGCTGGGATGGCTGCACAGGTGTGGGGGTGGGGGCCTCTGGTGTCTCTGCCCCCAGAACTACGCCCTTAGCCCCGCTGCCCCTGGGGGGTGAGGGTCCGCTCATGGCCTGCCGATAGCTGGCCGGTCCCTTTTGGCTGCTGCCTTCATCCTCCTCTTCGGACTGGGAGGGGGTGGAGTCCAAATGGGGGGCGGGGCACGCCGGGGGGCTGAGCTCTTCCTCTGAGAGGGCTAGGAGACGTTTCTCAACCAGCTGTGGGGAGAGGAAAGGCGGTCACTGTGGGGGGTGGGTTCTGTGTAAAGGGAGCAGAGAGATAACTACTCTCCTTGGTCTGGCTCCTCAGTGGCCGTGTGGGGTGGTACCTGGCTTGGGGTGAGTCCCAGCTCTTGCTCCAGCTCCTCGCTGAGATCCAGGGGGTCACATCTCTTCTCTGGAGAGAGCAGCTGGGCCAGGAACTGGGGGTGGATCACGGCTTCCACCTGTGAGGGCAAGGGGCAAGGGGCAGGGGAAGTGGGGTGAGAGCGAGGCCCTGGTGCGATGCTGCCAACCTGGATGCCTGGGTCCCATCTCCTGTCCTGGTCTCCCCCCCTGTGGGTTGGGAGCTATGGGTCCCCCTTGGGATGAGCACCTTACACCACCATCCTGGACACCTGGGTCCCATCCCTATCCTGCTCTCTACCCACAGGGGCTGGGAGCTATACGGCCCTGCCCTGCCATCCCGGACACCTGGGTCCCATCCCCGTCCCAGTATGTGCCCCCTGGATGCTGGGAGCCTAGGGCCCCGTGGGTGGGATGTGGCGCCCCCCGCGGGAGACACTCACCTTGCAGACGAAGCTCTCGTCCTCACAGAGCTGCTCGACGTACTGCAGTAGTGTGGGGTCTGGGAGTGCCCCCTGTGCCTGGCTCTGGGGCTCGCCACGCCCGCCGGCCTCCTCCTCCCAGCTGGGCCGCAGCCCCTCCATGATCTCGGCGTACTGCCTCACGGCCTCAGGCGGGATCTCCCGTGGCTCCCCTGGGGCCAGCAGGCCGGGCAGGCGGCGCTGACGGCGCCGGGGCTGCCGCCCCTTGGATGCCGCCTTTTTGGGGATGTACACTGCCAGGGAAAGGGAGAGCGCCATGCAGGGACTGTGGGGATGTCCACCCAGTGCACTGTGCACTCAGGAACCCCACCCAGTGACAAGCACCCTGTATCCCCAGGGACGCCCCCACCCAGCACCCAGAGTCCTTGGGATCCTCCACTCAGCACCCAATGCCTCCTGGTGGAGGGATGTAACGTCATCAGTGACCTCCACCCAGCCAAAAGGAACATGGAGTGGCACCAGGCTAGTAGGGAAAAAATGTACAAAGGTTCTGGGTCTGTGCAAAAATATCCTGTGTGAAAGTGCTGGATGTATGCAAATGTTCTAAGTATGTGCAAAAACTGTGCAAAAGTGCTGGGTATGAACAAAAAAAACCATGCAAAGGTTCTAGGTCCATGCAAAAAAAAAACATGCAAAAGTGCTGGGTATGTGCAAGAAATGTGTAAAGTTCTAGATACATGCAAAAATGTGCAAAGGTTCTAGGTATGTGCAAAAACTGGGCAAACGCGCTGGGTATGTGCAAAAACTGCAAAGCTTCTAGGTCAGAGATGGGCAAACTATGGCCCGCGGGCCACACCCGGCCTGCGGGACCATCTTGCCCGGCCCTTGAGCTCCCAGCCGGGGATGCTAGTCCCTAGCCCCTCCCCTGCTGTCGCCACACCCCCGCAGCCTCAGCTTCCTGTGCCGCCAACATTCTGGTGGCGGGGCTACGAGCTCCTGTCGGGCAGCCTGGCGGCATGGCTGGCTCCAGCCGGGTGGCGCGGCTGCCAGTCCTGGTGCTCTGAGTGGTATGGTAAGGGGGTGGGGAATGAGGTGGTTGGATAAGGAGGAGGGGGTACCGGGGGGCAGTCAGGGGACAGGTAGCAGGGAGCGGTTGGATGGGACGGAGGTTGGGGGGAGTGGTCGGGGACAGGGAGCAGGCAGGGTTGGATAGGGAGTGGGGTCCCGGAGGGGTGGTTAGGGGCAGGGGGTCCTGGGAGGGGACGGTCAAGGGACAAGGAGTAGGGGGACTGGATGGGGTGGGGGGTTTGAGGGGGGCATCAAGGGGCAGGAAGTGGGAGGGGGCAGATAGGGGGCAGGGGCCAGGCTGTTTGGGGAGGCACAGCCTTCCCTACCCGGCCCTCCATACAGTTTCGGAACCCCGATGTGGCCCTCGGGCCAAAAAGTTTGCCCACCCCTGTTCTAGGTAGATGTGAAAAGTGCAAACATTCTAGGTACTGTAAAAGGTGCAAAGGTTTTAGGTACATGCAAAAACTGGGCAAAAGGGTATGTGCAAAAACATGCAAAGATTCTAGGTGCATGCAAATAAACATGCAAAAGTGCTGGGTGTGGTATGTGCAAAGGTTCTACGTATTACAAAAGTACAAAACTGCTGGGAGTGTGCAAAAGTCTAGTTACATACAAGAACTGCAAAATGCTGGGTATGTGTAAAAAAGAGAGGAGGTTCTAGGCATGTGCAAGAATCATGAAAAAGTGCTGGGTGTGCACAAAAAAACCCAGGCTAAGTTAGGTAATAATTGGAGACATACTGAACTCCTAGAACTGGAAGGGACCTTGAAAGGTCATTGAGTCCAGCCCCCTGCCTTCACTAGCAGGACCAATTTTTTCCCCCCCCAAGATCCCTAAGTGGCCCCCCTCAAGGACTGAACTCACAACGCTGGGTTTAGCAGGCCAATGCTCAAACCACTGAGCTATCCCTTCCCCCTTGTTGATAGGTACAAGGGAAAAACTGCACAGGTGCAAACATTCTAGGTATGTGCAAAAGCCAAAGGTGCTGGGTGTCTGCAAAAACCATGCCAAAGTGAAAGGCTTGTGCAAAAAAAAAAAATCCAAAAAAAACCAGGCTGTGTGTGGGGAACCTGCAGTCAGTCAGTGATTATCTCCTATCACCTGTGAAGGGGGGTTTCCTTCCCCAGGGTATTGTGGGGGTTTAGGAGGAAGGTACCTTGCTGCTGTCCAGCATCGGGGGCTGGTGGGCTGGGAAGCTTGGGAGGGTTGGCGGGTGGGGGCTGGAATTGGGAGCTACTCAGGAGCTTCATTTTCTGGATCTGCAGCTCCTCTTCAGCCTCGAACTCCATGAACCTGAGGAAGAGGAGGAGGGTTGGGCTCAGAGTTGGGGCGACAGCCCCAGGATCTCCAGCGCAGTCCTCGGGTGGCCAGCTCCACAGGACAAGACTCACTTCTCGGCCATCTCGTAGAAGATCATGCGCTCGAAGTTGCTGCTGCGCTCCCATTCCTGCACGGCACGTGGCACCCCCTCCTCCAGAGCCAGCTCGGGGCGCAGGCGGGTCAGAGACCGCAAGACGGGGCTGTGGGGGAGCCTGGGTCAGCGCTGGAGGGAGCTCCACACTCCCAACCCGCAGCCCCCTGCTAGCCCAGCCCTGGGCTCCCCCAGGAGCTCTTCCGATGCCCCTCCCTCCCGACCTGCAGCCCCCCACTAGCCCAGACCTGGGAACCCCCACCCTCCAGCTGTGCCAGTGCCCCTCACTCCCAACCCGCAGCCCCTGCTGTCCCAGCCGAAGTCTCTCCAGGCTCTCACATGAAGAAGCAGGCCAGCGCCTCGGCGTCGGGCGTCCCCGGGAAGTGCCGCCTGGCCAGGGCTTTGTAGCGCTGCCAGCGCCGATAGTTCTCGTAGACACCCTTGGAGGTGCAGGAGGCGGAGGGGTCGCTGGTGGGGGGTGCCCGGGCTGGAGGGGTTTCCCTGGGTCCTGGGTCCTCCCTGGCTTTGCTCAGCAGGACGGTTCTTATCCCAGCAGCCAGCTGGAGCCGGATGGGGGCCCCGTCCCGCCGCGGGGGGGGCCAGCCCACCGGCGCCCCCGTCAGGATGATGGTCTGTGCCCGGGACGGCTCCTGGGCCCCCTCTGGCTTCAGTTTGACAATGAGCTTGCCCCCGGGGACATCGGGTGAGGTCAGGAGCAGGGCAGCACCAGGGAAGGCAGGCAGCAGGAGAGGGGGCAGCGGGGGGCCCTGGTGGGGCTGGGACGTCATGGCAAGGAGGGGTGAGAGGGTTGGGGAGCATGAGGGGGGAGGGAAAGGGGAGGCCGTTCTCTGCAGAGGGTGTTGGCAGCACCCGCCAGAGAGCAAGGCCTGCTGGGAAACTCACGCCCCAATCTGGCCCTGGGGCCACACTCCCCACCCCACCCCCCAGCTGCCAGGTCGAATCAAAACAAATCCGGAACCCGGAGACATCGAGGTTCCGACGGGGGAGGGGGATTCAGAGCCTGATCCTAAGGTTCTCCTTCCCCAGCTCTGCCAGCGCCCCTCAATCCTGACCGCAGCCCCCTCCTTCCAGACCTGGGCTCCCCATCCCCCCGCTGTTCTGGTGCCCCTCAATCCCAACTCATCATCCCCTGCTTTGCTCCTGTGGCTTTGGGGTTAACATTAGAGCAACCAGGACACCCTGCAAAAAACTCTACCCAGCTGCCAGGCTTTCAGTGTGGCCCCCAATACTAAGGAAAGGAGCCGCATGGACATGACTTTTGCTCATACCCAGGCCATAAGGAATCATCTGTATTACGGTAACTCAGAAAAGGTCCAGCCGGACCTATTTAAGGACACGCTGGGGCCCAACAGATTTCGCGGACCAACATGCTGACACTTTGATGCGCCTCTTTGCTAGAAGACAGTTTTTCACCTGTGCAGAACATGCAGGGAGTCAGTCACCAAAGATCTAAAAACGGAGAAGACTGAAAGTTTGGTAGGGAGCTAGTACCTGCATAAGAATGGCTTGAATGCACAGGACATCCATGTCGGGGGAGGGGGGGTGGATGCTGGGAGATGGTGCCACTGTAAACAATGGGGCTGCCGAATTTAAGCAAGGGCGGATCAGCCCAGAGGATGAGCCAAAGTCAGGACATCCCAGAGATGCTATTACACCAGAGGGAATGATCAACAGTCAGGTGCATAGTTGACTGAAGACTCAGGGACAAGAAACGGGTCAGCAAGGCAGGTGCCCCGAACGTGAGAGCACAATGTGGCGTTTCCAGGAATACTCTGGAGCTTTTTGCTTCTACAAGACGTGTCACCTTCCACGTCCCAGTGGCCACAGCTAGCTAATGCGGCTTTCAACTGCTTCCCGTCCAGCCTCTCCAGCAGATCTGGTTCCCTTAGATGTCCACCTGTTCCCCAGATTGAAGGAGGACCTTCGTGGGTAGCGTTTCAAATCCAATAATGAGGCGGTCGCAGCAGTGGAGGCATTTCTGGCCACGCACGGCAAGCGCTTCTCCAAGATGGGCCCGTGCATTGGTGTCAAGGGGAATTATAATAAAAATAAATAAACAACAGAACGCAAATTGGGTTGTTTTTTCTTTGTAAGGCTAGAAACTTTCTGAACGCCCCTTGTATAGCATGGGCCAGAGAACGTCCCCCAAATAATTCCTAGAGCGGACCTTTTAGAAAAACATCCCATCTTGAGTAAAAAGTCGCCAGCGATGGAGATTCCACCATGACCAGTGGTAGTCATTCCAGTAGCTAATTACTCTCACTGTTAATTTACGCCTTCTTTCCAATCTGAATTTGTCTAGCTCCAACTTCCAGCCATTGGATCCTGTTAGACCTTTGAGCTCATCATCATATTTGTTCCCCTTATAGTACCTATATAATGTCTTTGAGTCACCTCTTTACCTTCTCTTTGTTGAGCTAAATACCTTGAGCTCACTGAGTCTCTCATTCTAAGGCGTGTTTCTAATCCTTCAATCATTCACACACCTGCTCAGTGACTATTCCCTATTTACAGTATAAGGCTAATTAAAACAGGATTAGGGGATGACAATGCTCACAGGGTATTGGGATGGGGGAGATACTACAATTCCCAGAATGCACTGGATGTTAGTACAACCCCCAAGGAGCAGTGGGAGCTAATAGACTTCACATCCCAGGGTGCACTGGGGAGCCAAGAGACTCCAATACACAGGGTGCAGTGGGGCAGCTGAGCATCTGCAGAGTTTGTGTGGGGAGCTAAGAGGGAGTGAATGCACAGGTGCCAACTTTCCCTGGCCCGGGTGGGTGCTCGTGCCCCTGGCCCCGCCCCGACTTCACCCTTTCCCCGGCCCCATTCCAACCCCTTCCCCGAAGTCCCTGCCCCAACTCTACCCCCTCCATGCCCCTATTGGACCCCTTCCCCAAATCCCCGCCCCAGCCTCGCCTCCTCCCCTGAGCACACCATGTCCCCCCTCCTCCCAGCGCTTGCCATGCAAAACAGCTGTTTTGCGGCACAAGCACTGACCAGTGGGGGGGAAAAGTGGAAATGCGGTGTGCTCAGGGGAGGAGGCGGAGGTGAGCTGGGGCGGGGCAGGGAGCTGCCAGTGGGTGCAGAACACACACCAATTTTCCCCTGTGGGTGCTCCAGCCCCGGAGCACCCACAGAGTTGGCACCTATGGGCGAACGGTTTAGGTCAGGGGTAGGCAAACTACGGCCCACAAGCCATTTTAAGCTAGCCCAGCAAGCCGCACCACGTGACTCGGCCCCTCTCTGGCCGGGACGCTGGGTCCCCCTTGGTGCTCCAGCTGAGGCGCAGGGTTGGAGGTTGCACCACGCGGCTCCCAGAAGCTGTGGCATGGTCCCACTCTGGCTCCTACGTGCTCCAATGGAAGCTGCAGAGGCAGTGCCTGCGGGGGCGGTGTGCATAGCTGCCTGGCCACGTCTCCATGTAGGAGCTGGGGAAGGGACACGCCACTGCTTCCGGGAGCTGCTTGAGGTAAGTGCCCCTCTGAGCCTGCACCCCTGAGCCTCTCCCCACGCCCCAACCCCCTGCCCCAGCCCTGATCCCCCTCCCACTCTCCAAACCCCTTGATCCCAGCCCAGAGCACCCTCCTACACCCAAAATTCCATATCACCAACCTCACTCCAGAGCCCGCACCCCCAGCCGGAACCTGCATCCCTTCCTGCACCCCTTCCCCAGCCCTGATCCCCCTCCCACCCTCCAAACCCCTCAGTCCCTGCCCGGAGCTCCCTCCTACACCCCAAAGTCCACATCCCCAGAGCCCACATCCCAACCCCAATTTTGAGAGCATTCAAGGCCCACCATACAATTTCTATTCCCCCATATGGCCCTCGGCCAAAAAGTTTGCCCACCCTGGTTTAGGTCATGGGGCTGGATGAGCTGTATTGGCAGCAGGGAGGTTAGAAGCTCAGAAAGGACATATCACAAAATGCACTGGGGTGCAGAGCATTGGAATACTGGCTAAGAAACTACAACTCCCATAATGCACCTGGCTAGCCAAACAACTACAACTCTCTGAAGGTTTGGGGGGCAGAAAGAGAATGGCTCCCAGAGTTCATTGGGGCTGGAACACACTACAACTCTGGTAGGGACCCTGCAGCTCTCCTAGGGCATTGGGGCAGAGTGCACAACTCCCAGAGTGCATTAGGGTACACACTCTCCATCCCTCCTAGGTCGCTGGGGCTGGAGGTCCCTCTCCTACAGTGCATTAAGGCACAATTCCCAGAGTGCCCTGGGGCAGAGACCCTGCAGCTCCCCTAGGGCATTGGGGCTAGACCGCACTACAACTCCCAGAGTGCAGTGCGGGCAGCGGGCGGTCCCTCTCCTAGAGGGCGTTGGGGCTAGAGCGCCCTACCGTTCCCAGCGTGCGCTGCGCTGGCCTCCCTGCGGTGCGGGGTCCCGGGATCGGCAGCACGTGCGTTGCAAGGCGGCCCGGCTGTGCAGCATGTTCCTGCAGTATTATCTCAACGCGCAGGGTGACAGGGTCTACACCCTCAAGGTGAGCCCCCCTCCCCCCGGGGTGCGATCCGGATTGCAGAGCTGGCGACTCCCGTCCCAATCCGGATCCTTCCGAACCTTTCCCACTGTCCCTGCTCCCGGCCCCGCCCCATCCTACCTGGTGCCTGGCTCCAGGGCTCGGCAGGCACTAGCTGGGGAAGCCCAGGGCTGGGCTAGGAGGGGCTGCGGGTCAGGAGTGAGGGCACCAGCAGAGCTGGGAAATGGGGGGAGGTCAGGGCTGGGCTAGCAGTGGCTGCGGGTTGGGAGTGAGGGGCACCCGTAGGGGCTGTGGGTCGGTGGCGGGGGGCACTGGCAGAGCTGTGGGGGAGCCCAGGTCTGGGCTAGCAGGGGGCTGTGGGTCAGGAGTAGGGGGGTTCCGGCAGAGCTGGGGGAAGTCTAGCCCAGGGCTGGGCTAGCACGGGTTGTGAGTCAGGAGTGAGGGGCACCTGCAGGGCTGGGGGGGGGCAGGACAGGGCTAGCAGGGGGCTGCCAGTCAGGAGTGAGAGGTTCCGGCAGAGTTGAGGGGCGCAGGGCTGGGCTAGCAGGGACTGCGAGTTGGGAGTGAGGGGCTCCCGTAGGGCTGGGCTAGCAGGGGGCTGCAAGTCAGGAGGGGTGGGCACCGGCAGACGTGGGTCAGGGGGAGCACAGGACTGGGCTAGCAGGGGGCTGTGGGTCAGGAGTGGGGATTTCCGGCAGAGCTGGGGGAAGCCCAGCCCAGGGCTGGGTTAGCACCAGTTGTGAGTTGGGAGTGAGGGGCACCCAGAGGGCTGGGGGGGCAGGGCAGGACTAGCAGGGGGCTGCCAGTCACGAGTGAGGGGTTCCGGCAGAGTTGAGGGGTGCAGGGCTGGGCTAGCAGGGGGCTGCAGGTCAGGAGGGGTGGGCACCGGCAGACGTGGGTCAGGGGGAGCACAGGGCTGGGATAGCAGGGGGCTGTGGGTCAGGCCCGGATGGTTCTAACATGTCTTGTCCTTCCTGTATCTTGTCCCTGGCAGAAAGTGGACCCCTCTGGCCAGCTGACTTGCTCTGCACACCCTGCCCGCTTCTCACCGGATGACAAGTACTCCCGCCACCGCATCACCATCAAGAAACGCTTCGGCGTCCTGATGACCCAACAGCCGCAGGCCATCCTGTGAACCGAGTGCCCAGCCTACTGGAGCTGCGGCTGAGCTGAGATGGGGTCTAGCTGCTCCCTGAATCCAGCCCCTGGCTCCCACAGACCCTGTGCTCTGCCCCTCTGCGAGAACCCGGGTTAATTGCCCATATTGAGCTCCAACTGGATACACTGTTCCTCTGGGGTGCAAATAAATTGTCTTGATCCCACATCATCTGTCAGGTTTTGATCATAGACCCCTAGATTTCAAGGCCAGAAGAGATGGTCTAGTCTGGCCTCCCAGGTAACAGGCTTGGGAACACTCCTAAAATAATTCCTAATAAACCTGCCTAGTGGTGATGCCGGGCCAGTCAGTTTCATGCTAGGGGATCTCTGCTGTGTCTAGCTATGGGTGGGCCTGCAGGGGAAGGTGTAGGGCAGAGGGGCTGACTTTCTGGCGAGCATTATAGGGAGACAGGGTTGTTTTTCACAGCAGATCTGCTGCAGGTCAAGCAAGAATTAATTCTGCCTGCGTCACTGGTAGGACTAGACCAGTGGTTCTCAGACTACTTTGGAAAGTAGTCTGATTTGTCTTGTATACCCTGCAAGCTACACCTCACTTGAAAACTACTTAGTTATAAAATCATACATAAAAATACAAGAGTGTCCTAGCACACTATTACTGACTAATTGCTGACTTCTTCATTTTTACCATATTATAAAATCATTTGGAATATAAATATTGTACTTACATTTCAGTGTATAGTATGTAGAGCAGTATGAACAAGTCATTGTCTGTATGACATTTTAGTTTGTACTGACTTCGCTAGTGCTTTTTATGTAGCCTGTTGTAAAATGAGGCAAATATCTAGATGAGTTGATGTACCCCCAGGTGTACATGTACCCCTGGTTGAGAATCACTGTACTAGATGATCACCCTCTGTAGGAATCGCTGATCTTGGCCTTAACGCTTAGAGAGACGGGCAGCGTGTGCAAGCAAATTTGAAACGGGAGAGGTACTGGCAGGGTAAGGGGGCTGGGGGGAGGGGCTGGTTTGGGGTGAGGTGGCTGCAGTGTGGGACCACTACTGGGGGATCTATGGGGAACGCTACAGGCCTGCTGGGAGGGGAGGCTGAGGGGCGATTTGGATAGGCTCTCTGGCTTGGCTTATTTAAATTGTGGAGAGCGGAGTAACTTCATCTCCATGCCCAATACCTCTTGGGGAACGATGGCCCCCAGCATCCTGCAGGGGGCAGCATCTGCCTGGCATAAATGGAGATGGGCTTTTTGGGCAGAGCACCAGTCGGGCAGTAGCAGCGTTTGAAAACAAGTCCTGGGTTGCTGGTGACACAGGGCAGATTAATGTATGGCAGGGCACAAGATGGAGTAGGAGTGAGCATGGAAAGCGCTGCTTGATCTTCTGCCAGGATGGGGAGAGAACCTAGGAGTCCTGGCTTCCAGCCCCCTGAGCTGGGCAGGAGACCCTGCTCCTCTTCCCAGTGCAGGGAACACAACTGGACACGTCCCACATGCTCCGTCTGCTCCCTCTGGCCCTGGGCGAGCTCTGCCCACTTCACAGGCAGCATCGAGGGGACCAGGGCTTGGCAGAGGATAAAGGGGCAGCACCTTGGTCCCCGCACCATACCTGGCACCAGAAGGCTGCAGAGCTGTGGGGAAAAGCCCAGGGCTGGCATAGTGAGGGGCTGCAGGTTGGGAGTGAGTGGCATCAGCAGACCTGAGGTGGGGAAATTACAGGGATCTGTGGGGCAAGGCAGAGCTATGTGTGTGTGGGGGAGATTGGGGTTGACAGGGGCCGTGCTCCCTGCAGTTACTTGCACAGGGCCCCAGGACAGCCTTTGATGGCCAGTTAGAGCTGTTGGAGGGTTCAATGCCTCGGGCCCCTCGGCGAGCACCAGCAGTGGAGGTGGCGTGTCAGTGGCCCTGCGGGCTGTGCCAGTCCGGCTCCTGCCAGGAGAGGAGTGAGGGCGGCATCCATCCCTGGCATGAGCGGGAAGGGGCTCAGTCTGGGGGCCCTCATGGGACAGCTCACATCAACAGCAGCCTGATCTCTGGAGAGACCATGGGAGCTGTGGGGGATGAGGGCTTTGCCATGGGGAAGGGAGCTGGGGGTACCACTCCCACCCTCCTCTGGAGGTGTGTGTGTGGGGGGGTATCAAAGCCCTGTCAGGCTGGAGGCAGGAAGTTGGGGTGACCCCCAACTACTTTCCCCTCCCCCCACACCTCCAGAGACTGCCAGCTCCCCGAAGCCCCCACGTTTGCCCTTCCCCTCCTCTGTCCCCCAAATAGCCCCTTCTGCACAGTTACCCCATCTCTCCTACTGCCCCTCACCCCCAAACACCCCCTCCTCCTGCATTTGCCTTTCCTATCCCTCAAATGCCCCCTCTAATTTGCCCCAGCCCCAATGCCTCAAATCCCCTTTCCCCCCCACATTTGCCCTTGTAATGCCCACCCCTGAATTTGACCCTCCCCTATATTTGCCCCTCTGCTGTGCATCCAAATGCCCCCCAACATTTGCCCCCATTCATCCTGACCCCTAATCCCCCTCCCCCACATTTCCCCCTTCAACATTTGTCATTTCCCCTAGTTCGCCCCCCTCCCTTCAGAAAACTACGATTCCCAGCAGTCCCCGCGCTGTAGTATTCCCCCTCCACCCGTGACCTCTGACCCCGCTCCTCCCCCTCCCATAAAGAACTAGACTGAAGCCCGCTAATAGCCCTAGCTCTTTGGGTCTGCGCATGTGCTGAGAAAGGGGCGGGGGAGGCGCGCTTCCACCGAACCACCCCCTCCTCCACTAAAGCCGGCAGCTGACAGCGCGAGCGGCAGCAGGAGCTGCAGCCCCGGCGCGCGGGGACCCTGTGGAACGCTGGGGAGCAGAAGCCGGCGCGCGCCACAGGTAAACAACTCACGGTCCCCAACGGCTGCCTGGGTTTTTTTTCCCGCGCTTTCGGACGAGGGGGCGCCGCGGGGCGGGGGGCTGCTGCGCACGCGCAGTGTGAGTCTCCCATAAACAAGCGGGCAGTGTAGGTCTCTTCCCCTCCTCACACCATTGCCCCGCCCTCGGGGGAGGTCTTGTACACCCCTTGCACGACTGGCCTGGTCACAGACTCTTGCATGCCCCCCCATTGCACCAACATGGGGCTCTCACATCACTTGCACCATCAATTCCCCATATGTGATTGTGCACCCATTGCACCCTCACAAGGCTCTTGCATGCTCCTTGCACCAATGACCTGAGTGTGGAGCTCTTGCACACCCCTTGCACGATCACTTCCCCATATGTGGCTTGAGGGCCACTTGCACCATATCCCACCTCACAGGGCTCTTGTGCAGCTTTTGCATCAGTGATTTGCACAGGGGGTTCTTACATACCCCTTGCACCACCGGTTCCCCCACATGTGGCTTGTGCATCCCTTGCCCCATTGCTCCCTCACAGGGGTTTTGTGCACCCCCGCACTATGGACCTCTTGCACCACTGGTCCCCCTCCCCTCCCCCGTGGGACTTTTGCATGCCCTGATACCTATTCACAGGAGGCTTGCCTGCCTTCAGCACCATTGGTTCCACTTATGGGGCTCACACAACAACCTTCCAATAGTGACTTGAGAGACCCATATCTCTTGCACCATTATTTTCTTCAGAGTTTATGAATGCCCTTACACCAGTGATTTATTCGTAAGGGTTTTAAACATGCCTTGCACCATCATTCCTCCTCTTTGGGGATCGAGCACAATCATCCCACTCACTAGGATTTTGTATATCCCCCGCTCTATTGTTGCCCCAACACACTGGGGGTCTTGCACTATCATCCGTGTCCTGCAGTGGGTTTGCATGCCCTTTTCTCATTGATATATTGGTGATATGTATGCCCTTGCATAATTATATCCCCTGTATGTGGACTATATGGGGGCGTCACATGTTCACATGTGGGATTTTCTCACCCTTGCACGACTGCATGCCTTCATGTGAGTTGCATCAGGATCCTGTAGGGAGTTTGTGGGCCTTTGCCCTAGGATCCTCTGGAATAGCCATATTGCCTTGTGCTATTGTGTGTCCTTGCACTAGGCTGCCATTTAATAGTTGTCTTCTCACCCCAGGACCCTGTTGAAAAGTTGTATGTTTTTGCAGCAGGAATACTCCTGCACCATAACCCTACCAGGACCTCAAGGAATAGTTTCATATGTCCTTGCACCAGGACTCTGTGCAATAATCATCTCCTTGGACTAGGATACTCCACCTCCTTGTACCAGAACTGTGTAGAATAGCTACCATCCTGCACCAGGACCCTTGAGCTATTTCACCTTCTTGTTGCACCAGGATCACGTGGGATATTTGCAGCAGAACTCTTTAGGATACTTGCTTTCCTTGCACATTACACCAGAAACCGGTGGGTAATTCTCCTCCTTGCACCTGGATCTCTTGTTCTCTTCTGCCTCCATCGTTGCACTAAGACCTTGTAAAATTATTTTGCCTCCTTGCACTGTCTCATTTCCATAACCAACAGACCCCTTCCTCGAACCACCTTCCCTGCAGGATATTTGCAAACAAGTGCTTGCCCCAGGACTTGTGAGACATTCTCCTTGCACATACTGGCCCTGCAGTGCACTTCTCCAAGGATTGTCTGCATGCCAAAGCCTCGGGCTAGGGCCTCCGACAAACAAATCATTGACTAAACCAGACAGCTGTGAAATATTTGCACGGTAAACCATGGGTCAGCTCCCGTGCTCCACCTTTAGCCATACCTGTGGAAAACTCACTTGATAACCACTGGATGTCTGGGCACCACATTGCACCAGACCACTGAGAATCCACCCTAGATATGAATCCACTTGGTGGTGGAGCCTGCTGTTACCCCACTCATTTCGTTACCCTCCTAAATTATCGTTTCCCTTCTATTTGTTATTGTTTCTGGATTATTAGAATTTAAAGCCTCCAGGAAGTTATTAGATTTCTCCACGCACACATGCACCAACACCAACGGTCTCCTGCCAAAATGGCTTCCGTCCGGTTCATGGTGACCCCTACAAAAATTGACGACATCCCAGGCCTATCTGACACCAGTCCAGACCTCAGCTCCCGCTCCAGCTCCCGGGTCCGCTTCAGCTCCCGGGAGAGTGTCCCTGAGACAAGCCGCAGCGAGGGCATGAGTGATTTCTCAGGGGCCACCACCTCAGTGGCCACTGTTGCGGGTGAACCGGCTAGCGACAGGACGTCCAACCCCCATGACATGGCAGAAGGTAGGTGGTACGTGGCCAGTTATGTGCATGAGCACGAGAAGCTGGGAAGTCACCAATGTTGATGTGGCTACCACTGTGGTGGTTTGGCTGGTGTGGGAGGGTGGATGGAGACTTGGGTGCATTGGAGGTGGACATCTCGTGGGAGAGTGGTGAGAGACATGGATGCAATGGAGGTGGACAGGTTTTTTTGCATTGGCACTAGAGCAGGACATCTCCAGGGGATGTTGGATGCATCCACTGCAACTTAACGGCTGCATTGGAAGTGGAGAAAGAAACTTTATGGGTGCATTGGAGATGACACACTCAACTTGCAATGCACTTATCTGTTGGCCAACTTGCAGTTGCGCAACGGCTGGGTGTGCTGAAGAAGGAAGGAGACCTCTTTCAGCTGCATTAGAGAGGGATGACTCATGGGTGCGATGGAGATGGAGGGGGATAAGTTATGAGTGACTCCACAATAATTCATGGCTGCAGTGGGGTGGGCTGGTTCATGGTGGCTAGTGCATCACCAGGTGCAGTTGTCTTGCCAGTTCTCTGTCGTTGCCCATCAGGTGCCTCCTAAATGCTTTGGTCTTTCCACTTGCCCACAACAAACGGGAACACACGTCCAGCTTCCATTTTGGGGTGAAGTGTCTTGGTTGCCAGCTTTAAGATAGGTGTGGCTGGATGGGGGGGTGTTTTTACAGAGGGTTATAGTGCATTGACTCTATTGCTATCACTGACTCAGCCACTATCCTTATTTCTTCAGCCTCTTTCCTGCATGGGAAATGCTGAGCAAGGCTCAGCGGAAATGACTCGGGAGAATTGAACTTCCCTTTAATCCTGTTGATTCCCTTGTTCATGCAGACTCAGATGAGAGATGAGTCCTAGAACTTGGTGGTGGGGCTTCGGTCGCCACTGATTCAGAGTCACGGCTCCTCTCGGGGCCTCCCAGCATGGGTTATGTTACAGGCCTGAAAATGCTGTGGTCTGCAGTACGTGCACATAAATGCCGTGTTTGTCTCATAGGATCTGTGCGCAGGGATTGCTCGCTCAGCACTGAAATGCGTCGACTTCTGGGGTGAAGCAGCTGTGTAACAGTGCCTAATGATGCACAGTGCTGAGATGCAGCTGCCTCTGGTGTGGAGCATGGCTGCTGCTTTAACAGCTCCAAGAGCGAAGAGTTTAGGACAGGAAGTGAAGGAGGACTTTGGATTGGATTGATATTGCAAGGAGAGATTTAAAGGAAGTAGAGGTGACTCTTTAGAGCTGGGATTTTCTGGGATGCTGGGTTCATTCCCAGCTCTTGCAGTGAATATGAGTGTGCAATTGTGAGTCCGCCTTGGCACCAGGTGTGTTCATCTCCCCCTTGTCATAAGGGGCTCATGGATGGCCATGCTCTGGGGCAAAGCTGATCAGCCTGGGGTCAGGAAGGGAGAGCTGGTTTATGGATATTGTCCAGCTCATACTCACATGCCTATGAGCCTTCTCCACTGGAGCACCCAAGACAGTCCTGTGCTCCCCGTTCTGTCTGTGGGATCACTTGTGGGACAGTACCCTGGTGATGTCACAGACATTTCACAAGCCATCAAGGCCGCTGTGTTCCTCGAAGGGGGTCCTTTTGTTGTCGTCAGAGGCCTGAAGCCCAGTGAAGCAGCAAAACAGGCACTGCAGGAACTGGAGAGCACGAGTGTGTGTGTGTGTGTGTGTGTGTGTGTGTGTGTGGCAGGCCTGCAGCAGGAGGACAGATCGAGCAGACAGCTAGCGCCTCGGGGACTTAATGTCCCCAGCACCTCAGCTGTTTATCTCCCGGGAGAGGCTGGCTGTGCTTTCCGAACGTCCTTTGTCCTTGGGCAGAGAGAGAGCGGATGGGAACTGGGGAGAAGGTTTCTGCGTGACCTGATGTGGCCCCAAGGCTGGGATGAGTGAGAACACAGACAGACACACACACAACTTCCTTGATTTTTCAGTACATGCACAAAGACACAGATGTATAAGCTCACACATGTGCATGGGCTTGACTTGTTTTCAACAGCGGCTCATGCATGCACAGAGACAGGTGCATAGATCTTATGTGATCTTACACACCCACGCATGCGTGTAGTGCTCTGCTGCTGTTCAACGCACACTTGTGCGTGGGGGCCGCTTGATCCACCAACACGAGTGCCTGCTGCCCTCCCTGCTGAGCTGTCTCCCCACTTGTTTATTTCACCCGCAGTCCCTGTCTCATGCAGCCCCCTCCTTCCCATCATCCCATGACAAATGGCCGTTTGCGGCGCCCGCCTACGCCTGTTCTCTGTTCCTCAAACAGTCATAGGGCTGGGAGAGCTCGCAGCCTGTGAGGGTGGGGGTGGAGTGCTCTCCTGGGCTCCCTCTGTGCTAGGGGCTAGGTCT
The DNA here is from genome assembly GCF_020497125.1 of Mauremys mutica. NCBI lineage: Eukaryota > Metazoa > Chordata > Testudines > Geoemydidae > Mauremys > Mauremys mutica. Next base: position 54,490,986 of record NC_059084.1, on the reverse strand, counting down.
TGATCTCCCCACCCCCATCCCAGGTGCTCACAGCTGGCTCTCTGGCCCTCCCCATCCATTGATTCCTCTGTCCAAGCTAGATGGATGTGTGTCCTTTCTGTGGTGCGAACAGAATGGAGTCAGGTCTCCACTGCGGTCAGGGGTGACTCTGGATTGACTGCAGGGGGAGCGGAGCCTGGAACCAGTCCTGATTCTGTGGCAGCCGAAGAGAAACCCCGGGGGGTGACTCCAGTTCTGCCCCGTAGTGTGTGCTCTGACCTCAGCCCCCCTCTATTCTAGGGCATCACACAGCTGTGGGGGCATGCACGGCTGGAGCAGAGAGCAGCAGAAGAGGAACTGAAAGGGCATAACTGGAACAAGAGGTGGGGCTCTGGGTCAGGACTAGAGGTTGTAAGCAAAATTACTCCCAGCCCCCAACTATCCCAGCCCTGGCCGCTGGCCTCTCCCTCCCGCACAGCGATGCTGGTGCCCCTCAGTCCTGACCCACAGCCCCTTGCTATTCCATCCCTGGGCTCCCCCACCTCTGCTGGTGCCCCTCAATACCCACCCACAACACCTGCTGCCCCAGCCCTTGTCTTCCCCCAACCCAGTAGTTTTGCTGGTGCCCCTCAATCCTAACCTGCAGCCCCCCTGACTGTTCCACTTGAACATATACTGTGGTGTAATGTGTGGTTTGGCCTGTTGATGGCAGCAGAAATAAAGTTAAAAGATGCCTAACGGAAACGTGAATTGTCCCTAATAAGGGAACCGAGGCCAGGTCTATGCTACATAGTTAGGTGGACGTAAGGCAGCTAACGTCGACCTAATCATGTCTGTGTCTACACTACAATGGTGCTTCTGCCGAAATAAGTGAGCCCACTACACCGACGTAATAACTGTACCTCCACGAGAGGCATAGGGCTTATGTCGATGTAGTAAGGGTGATGTAGTGTCTGTGTAGACGCTGCGTTATTTACATTGGCTGTCAGCCCCAAGCTGGGCTGACAGCTGTTAGCAACCTTCAGCCCTGCTGCCTCCCCCTGAGGGATTGGAGGGGTGGGGAAGGAAAGCATGATCCTCGCCCCCTCCCCCAGTCTCTCACTGGGTGGCAGCAGGGGGGCTCCAGCTATCAGCCCCAGCAGTGGGGGTCACAGTGGGAGGCTCCCCCAAGGCTGACAGCCAGAGCTGTGAACTTGCACCTGTCTCTGTTTCACACCAGGGAGCCTACCAGCAGTGAAATTGACGCTGCTTTTATTTCCCATTTCCTTTCTGTCTCCCTCTGTCTGTCAGCTCAGGCGGGAGGGGACTCCAGCTGTGAGCTCCCCACAGGCTGACATCCAGAGCCCAAGCCAAAAGTTGAAATAATAGCAGCCGTGAAACTGACAATAAGGTCAATTTCACTGCTGCTGGGCTCCCTGCTGTGCAACTGAGCCCCCTGTGGGCTCACAGTTGGGGCTGTCAGTGCCAGGGTGAGGGATGGCCCAGCTGGGAGCCCGGCATCCGCCTAACAGCTAGGGGAGGCGCAACTGTGAGCCCCGTGCCTACAGTTGAGGCTGTCGGCCCCAGGGTTGCTGGGCTCCAGCTGTGAGTATCTAGCAATGCCCCATTTCAATCAGTGGAAGCCCCCCTGGTGAGGATGTGAACCACCGCTTTAAATACTGCGGTGGCTGTATGTCCACTTAATGTAAGTCGACTTCATTTTGTAGTGTAGACGAGCCCTAGGTCGCTCTGTCCCTAATCCCTTTTCCCTGATCATCTCAAAGCAGTTTGCAAAGGTAACTTAGTCACCTGAGCCAGTGCAGGGAGTGGGAAGCCTCAACAGAGAACTGAAGGGGCCCCTGTGCCAGGGCTCTCCTCTGCTTGCTCAAGGGGTCATTTCAGGGCAGTGGGGTGTGGCTAACCCCGTTCTGGAGCGGGAAGTGCTGTGGGGCCAACCCAGCGTTTGTGTCATTCACCCTGGCCTGGAGTTCCCCGTTTTAGGCATTTCCTAAACTGATTAAGACCTTTTCCCTAATCTCTGCTCCTTCTTGGTATAAATAGAGAGGGTGGGGTATGTAGGGAAAAGGCCACCATGAGCTGGAGTTTGCCCAGCTCCACCTCTCCTGCTGTAACCCACTAGCCCCAGTCCTCTCCCAGAGCAAGGATAGAACCCAGGAGTCCTGCCTTCCAGTGCCCCTGCTCTAACCCACTAGCCCCACTCCTCTCCCAGAGCTGGGGATAGAACCAAGGAGTCCTGATCTGACTCCATCCTGCCTCTCAGAAAGCCATGCTACAGCTCAGGGGGCTACAGACTTCTCCATCCAGACAGCTGTGGGGCTGTTACCCAGAGCTGGCTGCATCACAGCGTTGTGCCCGTCCCTGCCTCTCCCAGGTTGCCTGCTACAGTTCAGCAGGAGAGTGGAAGCGGTTGTAGGTGGAGCAATTAATCCTCTTAGTGCCAGTAATACACACACAGCAGGGGAGGGCGTGTTCCCCCCCCCCCCACACCATCCCGCCTCTTCCCCTGGAGCCTGCCGGTCACCTGATCCCGGCGCTTCCAGTCCCTTTCGTTGCTGGTGCTGGGGGAAAAGTTAGTCCAGAAAATGCCTCACTTCACTGTTACTAAGGTGGAGGAGGAGGAGGAGGGTGGGGTGGAAGAAGGGTCCCAGGAAGGAGCCAACGGGGCTGGCATCTGGATGCCCAGAGAGATCATGGTATCAGGTGAGCCGTCATGTAAACACGCCACATTAATCTGCTTTACCTGCGTCTGTCTCTTGGCTGCTCCTCCCCTACCTGGGCTGCCCCCTCTGTCTCGGGGGTATGGGGTATGGGGGGCAGTGTCTCTTTATTGTCCCCTGCCCCCTGATTGCCCCCCAGATCCAAGCAGCCTCCCCAGCCTGCCTTCCTCAACCATCATAGCAGCCTCCCCTGGGCTCTTCCCAACCTGTTGCATGATCTTCCGTTAAACACCAACCACAGCTCCGCTCCTGATTAGTGAAGGAAGTGCGCTCCAGTGGTTAGAGCAGGGGCACTGGGAGCCAGGACTCCTGGGCTCTGTTCCCACCACTGGAAGGGGAGTGGGGTCTGGTGGATTAGAAAGCGGGGGAGCCAGGACTCCTGGGTTCTTCCTCTTCGGAGCTGTGTGCTTTCTGTGCTGCTTCTTCCCCTGCCCTGGGCCTCACTTTCTCTGCTGTGTGAGGCTGGGGGGGGGGGGGGACACGGGACTGTGGAATGTGCTGCAGGGCCTGATCCTGAGCCCTCCAATCTGAGTGGAACCTTTCCATGGATTTGGATCAGGCCAGGAGACCCTGACAGAGAACGGGCCGTGGGAAGTGCTGTTACGCTGTACAGGGCTGGTGTGCATTTGGGTCCAGTGTGGATCTGGACAGGCAGTTTTTGGGAAGGGATCTGCGGGGTGACTGTCCCCTTGGGGACTGATGCAGCTGACGATGGGCACTAGGGGATCCTGTCATAGTGGGGGTGATGGGGGTAAAGGGGGGGGTGCTGTGTTTGCTCAGACTCTAAACAGCCCCTGCCACCAAGAGAGATGGAGCAAACCCCAGTGTCCTGGCAAATTCAAGCTCTGCTGATTCTGTCCTGGTTCGAGCCACATGGCACCCTCCTTCACTGTCTGCCCCAAACCTACAGGCAGTGCTGTGTGGCTGTTACTCAACCACTCCCACCCCAGAGGTGGCCGCATCTCAGTCCCAGGCGAGCCATTTGTGTGCAGTCTCACTTTGCAACTGTTATGTAGCTGTCAATTCACACCCCAGAATCTGTAGAATCTTAGCACTGGGCGAGCGATCCCGGTGCAGCGTTGCTGTGTAGCTGTTACCCAGCTGCCCCACCCCAGAGGTGGCTGCATCTCAGTCCCAGGCAAGCCATTTGTGTGCAGTCTCACTGTGCAATTGTTATGTAGCTGTCAATTCACACCCCAGAATCACCCCAGCACTGGGCGAGCGATCCTGGTGCAGCGTTGCTGTGTAGCTGTTACCCAGCTGCCCCGCCCCAGAGGTGGCTGCATCTCAGTGATCCCAGCAGTGTTTTTATATCCCTCCATGCGTGTGAAGCTGGATTGAGTGAGAACCTCATTAGATGGCAAACACCACCCGCCCCCGCACCCATGTGCTTAACCCTTTCCTTTCTGCCTTGTTCCCTGTGGTTCCTAATCAATAATCAGTTACGCTCAGTAGCTGGAGCACTGGGTTTGCACTTACTTTTGGCACAGAGACTGGCCTCCCCTGTCGACCTAGAAGGGGTGCTCCTGGGAGAGGGTGTACATTGGGGAAAGCTCTCGCTGCATCTGCCCCTGCTCTGGGCTTGCACAGAGGAGTCGCTGCTGGCTTGGGTCCTTCGCCTGGCAGGGAATTTCCTTCCATCTCTCTGACATTTTCATTCTTCCCTCCTGTCTGACTTTTTCATTCTTTCTTCCTTTTTCCCTGCCCCCTCCTGGCCAAAGCAGGCTCTGTGTAGCCTGGGAAATACTCCGTGCAGCATCTTCCACCCCCTGTGCCCGGATCTCAGTTGGGCATTGCACATGGCGGAAGTGACTTTTCTGAGCTGCAGCTGGAAGAGGGGTGTGTGTTAATATACCACCCACTTTATACAAGGCCCGTGTGTGAATCCAGCTCCCTAGTCAGGACTCCTGAGCTCTCACTGTGGCTCTGGGAGAGGAGTGGTGTCTAGTGGTTGGAGCAGGAGTGGCTGGAGAGGGCTGGGTGCCAGGACTCCTGGGTTCTATCCCAACCTCTGGGATTAGGGAGAGGGGGAATGTCCAGCCATTCTCCCACCCTGGGGCTGGATCGGGGCAAGTGCCCCCTGAAGGGGAAAGGCCCCGTGTTCTTAAGTATGTAACCACCCACCCCACCCCCCTGCCCAGTGGCTGAGCAGGAGCAGGCCTCGTGTCACACAGCAGCCCAGCTAATTCGATTTAGCTCCAGCGGGGAGGGCAGCGTCAGGGATTATATCCCAAGCCTAGCCCCTGGCTTCCTGCCAGGCCGCCCTCTGCGTGTCAGGGCTCATGCTGCCTGTCTGCTAGATGGAGAGGAGATGGTCTATGAAGGTGCTCCCAGCTCTGGGCAGCACAGTTACAGCCACTCAGATGGCGTGCAGAGAGCCAGGACTCCTGGGTTCTGTTCCTGCTCCCAGAGGGCAGAGGGTCTAGTGGTTAGAGCCGGAGGGGCTGGGAGTCACAACACCCGGGTTCTTTTCTCAGCAGAAAATATAAATGTGGGATAGAGGGTCAGTGACAGAAAATCTACCTAGCTCCGTGGAGTGGGAATGTAATGCAGCTCAAGCACTGGCCACAGGATCAAGTGTCTGTAAGTAGGGTAGAACCCAGGAGTCCTGTATGGTGTCCTAAGGCAGTGACCCCTGGTATTGAGGGACCCTTTTCCACACCCACAGGTGGTCCAAGGCCTTGCTTTTCTCTCTCCCTGCTCCCGAAACAGGACCACCTCTGGGGCAGCGTGGGAACGGGAGCGGGGCCAGCGTTGAGACAGATCTGTTCTCTGCGTGGCTGGAAAGGGCAGGATCCCAGCTGCTTCCATGTAATCCCCAATTATCCTAGGCCGTTTCCCAACCCACCGAGCAGGGTTAAAATCCCCAGTCTGGCGCCAGACGCTGGCTCATCAGCTGAGCAGCAGGGGCAGGGGACAGACACAGCTGGGGGAGCTGTGGGGCTGGACTCTTTCTCTCTTTCCTATCTTTGTCTCTCTTTTCCCCCTCCTGGCAGTACAGGGGCTGTGGTGAATCCTTCTTCCAGAGCCCCCGGCTGGCGGGGGGGCTCAACAAAGGCTTGATTCATAGCCTGACCCAGGGCAACCGTCGCCCAGCCACCCGCCTCGCTCAGTCACGTTGCTCTCTGCTGCTTGAGGGGTTAGGTGACAGGGAAAGATCTGAGGAGACTGGCACTTTCTGCCCCTCGGGGGTCCAGCCTGTCGTGTGTGTCTGGGCGGGAGACTGACAAGTTTCCTACCCAGGCCGGAATCGGTGCCCACGAGAGGGAAAAGGCCCCATCTCCCATTCCTGACCCCCGGGAGCCAGACAGCCAGTCCCCCGCTCTGGGGTCAGGGTGGAGCTGGTGCCTGTTAGAGGAGAAAGGCCCCATCCCCCTCTCCCTGAACTCTGCTATATAATTGCACTGGTTTCTTTTTATATTGTTGCAGCTACTTTTTGGTTTTGAAATCATGCTCTAAAACCCCCAGAATCTTTGCTCATTTCCCTTTCTTTGCCAACATGTATCAGTGGGAGGAAATATATTTTATCAGAGTCTTTTTTGTTTTTCATTCCTTTTTTTTTTTTTCTTTTGTGATTCATTTTTTCCCATCTTCTGTTTGATTTTCAGACGTGAGTCAAACCTCCATCACTGGGGAACAGTGTCAGCTCTTAGGTACGGTATTGCTAAGGAGTCGCGTGTGTCTCTCTCTCCTGGCCAGAACGAGCCTGTGTGTGTGTCCGTTTGTGCCTCTTGCTGGAGGGGATGAGCCCTGCTCTGTGTGTGTCTGTCCCTGCTGCCCCCCTGCCGAAGCCCTGCTCTGTGTGTGCATGTGTGTTTCACCCCTGGATCAGACTACCCTAGGGAGAGGGTAATTTACATACCCCTCGCTACTAATTCCCCTCTTTCCCCATCTGCTGATCCTTGGATCATCGCAGGCACCTGCAGCTTGAGCGCCAGGCCCAAAACTGAGGTGTGGCTTTGTCCGTCGTCCTTCTCAGCCCGATTTCACAGTCAGAGAGGAGGTCTGGTCTGTTGGAACTGGGTGACAGGACTCCTGGGTTCTATTGAAGCCACTCGGGTGTTGGGGAGAATGCCCCTACGAACCCCGCTCCCTGCAGCACAGTGCCCCCAGGGGCCAGCACTGACTGGGAGGGGAGAGCGCCCCCTGCTGAGCCCCCGCTCTCTGCAGCCCAATGCCCCCTAATGCCATGCTGAAGTAGTCTACTTTGGCTTTTCCTGCCGGGGAGCCCCCAGCCCGTGGATCGGGTGCCGTGGGGCTCACTTGTTAGTACCTTGTTCTCCGCTGACCTTGTCCCACCTCAGCGGTTGGCTGGTAGCGTGGCTTTCCCTGTGCTGTGTACAAAGCAAACACCGAGGCCAGCTGAGCTGCTCAGGCCCTGCCAAATAGCAGTGCCCATGGGGGCGGGGGGGTGACATTACGCTGCCCAGGAGTGGTGCTAGGGGTGCTGTGCTCTAGGGAGTGGGGTGGGAGCTCTCCCCTGGTAGTCAGCGCTGGCCCCAGTTCCCCAGTGCGGCACTGGGGGGCGCTGTGCTGTAGGGAGTGGGGTGGGGGTTCTCCCTTGGCAGTCAGCACTGGCCCCAGTTCCCCAGTGCGGCACTGGGGGGCGCTGGGCTGTAGGGAGTGGGGTGGGGGCTCTCCCCTGGCAGGCAGCGCAGGCCCCAGGTCCCCAGTGCGGCACTGGGGGGCGCTGGGCTGTAGGGAGTGGGGTGGGGGCTCTCCCCTGGCAGTCAGCGCTGGCCCCAGTTCCCCAGTGCGGCACTGGGGGGCGCTGTGCTGTAGGGAGTGGGGTGGGGGTTCTCCCCTGGCAGCGCTGGCCCCAGTTCCCCAGTGCGGCACTGGGGGGCGCTGGGCTGTAGGGAGTGGGGTGGGGGCTCTCCCCTGGCAGTCAGCGCCGGCCCCAGTTCCCCAGTGCGGCACTGGGGGGCGCTGGGCTGTAGGGAGTGGGGTGGGGGCTCTCCCCTGGCAGTCAGCGCCGGCCCCAGTTCCCCAGTGCGGCACTGGGGGGCGCTGGGCTGTAGGGAGTGGGGTGGGGGCTCTCCCCTGGCAGTCAGCGCTGGCCCCAGTTCCCCAGTGCGGCACTGGGGGGCGCTGTGCTGTAGGGAGTGGGGTGGGGGCTCTCCCCTGGCAGTCGGGAGCTGGGGCCAGCACTCAGTGCAGCACTGGGGGGTGCTGTGCTGTAGGGAGTGGGGTGGGGGCTCTCTCACAGTGAGAGCCGTGCTAGGTGAGCTGACTCTGGGCAGTGTTCTGCCAACTGCCCCAGAGGCCCATCCCGAGCTGTGAGCAGCAGAAGGGGCCTGGGGAGCTCCCTACTACCTGGGAGGCCAGGTGCCAGAGAGTTGTTATTCCTGTGCCGCTGCCTCTCGGCTGAACATGCAGAGGCGGCTGCAGGTTCAAACTGCTGGGGGCCTGGGCTGGAACAGGTGGTTATTGTGCCCAGCCCAGCAAGGAATCTTCCTCTGAGCAGGCAGCAGCCTGACTGTTGACTCACCTCTCGCCAAGGGGCAGAGAGAGGGTGAGACCACAGGTTAGAGCCTGGGGGGCTGGGTGCCAGGACTCCTGGGTTCTATCCCCAGCCCTGGGAGGGGAGTAGGGTCTAGTGGGTTAGAGCAGGGTGGGATTAGGAGCCAGGACTCCTGGGTTCTATCCCCAGCCCTGGGAGGGGAGTAGGGTCTAGTGGGTTAGAGCAGGGTGGGATTACGAGCCAGGACTCCTGGGTTCTGTCCCCAGCTCTGGGAGGGGAGTAGGGTCTAGTGAGTTAGAGCAGGGTGGGATTAGGAGCCAGGACTCCTGGGTTCTACTTTTGATGCTGTGCCTCAGTCTCCTTCCATTCCAGAGGAGTTGTAGAGGTGTGTGTGTCTGTACATTGGTGCTGCAGTCCCCCTGCCAGGAGGGAGCGGTGAATGGCTGGGCTCTTGGAGAACCCTGGTAAGCTGGTACAGGGCTGAGACCCCCCAGCTCACTGCACCTCACACTGGCATCTCCCTGTCCCACTTGTCTCTCCTCAGACCCCGGGCGCAAGAAAGACGTCTATCTCAACAACACCAGCTACGAGGACGGGGATGAGTACTTCGACAAGAACCTGGCGCTCTTCGAGGTACCCCCGGGGGAATCTGCCCCCCGCAGCCAGGGAGGAGAGGGCAGAGTGGGGAGGTGGACATTTGCTGCCCCCTGGTGGCCAGTGCTGGGAGTCTGAAACGTGGTTCATGTCCATCCAGGAGCTATGATGCAGCCCTGCCCTCCGATGGGGTAACGGGGCCTGGCGGTTTGTCCCTTCCCCCAGAACTAATCCAGCAGCCAGGGTCCGCTGTGCTCTTCCTCCGGCTGGTTCTCCCCTGCTGGGATAGGGGTGGCGGGGCTTCAAGTTCACACCCCTTTGAGACGCACGTAGGCAGTTGACACCTCTTGGAGCAATGGGCTCAGGCTGCATCTCAGTAACGGGCTCAGGCTCTCTGCAGACTCAGGCAGCAGGGACAGCTCCCCATTTCACCCCCTCTCGTCCTGCAGGAGGAAATGGATACCCGGCCCAAGGTGTCCTCCCTGCTTAACCGCATGGCGAACTACACCAACCTGACGCAGGGGGCGCGGGAGCATGAGGAGGCTGAGAACATTGCAGAAGGCAAGAAGAAGCCCACAAAGGTGAGGGGCTGCGGGGTGGGATTGAGGGGCACTGGCCGAGCTGGGACCAGGCTGGATCGATCTCAGGGTTGGGATGGCCTGGGGCTGAAGGGTGGGATGGAGGGGCAGGGTTGGGGGGCAGTGCGGGGAGCCCAGGGATGGGATAGCAGGGGGCTGCGGGGTGGGATTGAAGGGCATCAGCCCTCTTAGTCTATCCCCTCCCAGAGCAGAGTCCTGCCTCCCGGCACTCCTTGCCCTAACCACAGTCTCTCTCTTTGCAGACGCCGCAGATGGGCACCTTCATGGGCGTCTATCTGCCCTGCCTGCAGAATATCTTTGGGGTCATCCTCTTCCTGCGCCTCACCTGGGTGGTGGGCACGGCCGGAGTGCTGCAGGCCTTCGCCATCGTCCTCATCTGCTGCTGCTGCGTGAGTGTCTGCCCTCAGGGGGCACTAAGGGGCAGTGCTGACCCTAGCGTGGCACTATCGGGCGCTGTGCTGCAGGGAGTGTCCCAGCTAGAAGAGTGTAGTGAGCTCCCTAAGGATTGTGAACCCTGGTGTCCTACCCAAATCTGGCCTCAGTCGATACAGTTCTGCTTCCCCAGGCCCGCCCTGCATCTGCCATTGGCGATGTCATTCTCCACCACTTCTGGTTCTAAGTCCTTGTTCACTGGGCCTCTCCAGCTGCCTCATCCCACCCCAGAGGCAGCTGCATTTGGTGCAGGCCATGTGAACCTGATGTCTGCTACCAATTCAGTGCTGTTCCTCTAACAACACCCCCTGCTGTCCTCTTTCACCTTCTCCGCAGACGCTGTTAACTGCCATCTCTATGAGTGCCATCGCCACCAATGGAGTCGTGCCGGGTGAGTGGGTCAGGCCATTCTTCTCTCCTGGATTGGCCAGCATCCCTATCCCCTCAGCTCTGGATTGGGCCCATCAGCCAGGCCTCAGTTCTTCCCTGTGGTGGTTGGTTCCTTCCTGACCTCCATCTCAGGGCATCTCCTGCCCTGGCGCCTATGGATGGGGAGCCCTTGGGACACACCCCAACCTCCCTAGCTGCTCCCTGACTCTCTCTGTCCTCTCTCTCTAGCTGGGGGCTCCTACTTCATGATCTCCCGGGCACTGGGCCCTGAGTTTGGGGGTGCTGTGGGGCTCTGCTTCTATCTGGGCACCACCTTCGCCGCCGCCATGTACATTCTGGGAGCCATCGAGATCTTCCTGGTGAGAACGCTGCCCCCTGGGGGCCTGGGATCTGTGTGGTGTGTGTGACATGTCCCATTCCCCACCCCCATGAGCCAGCCGGCCCCCCGCCCTGGGGTGGCTTGGAGCCGGCGCCTCCTGGAGGTGACATCTCTCTCTGTGCCCCGCACAGAATTACATCGCTCCCGAGGCAGCCATTTTCCGTAGCACCGACGCGCTGAAGGAGTCGGCGGCCATGCTAAACAACATGCGGGTCTACGGCTCGGCCTTCCTCGTACTTATGGTGCTGGTGGTCTTTGTCGGCGTGCGCTACGTTAACAAGTTCGCCTCGCTCTTCCTCGCCTGCGTCATCGTCTCCATCCTGGCCATCTACGCCGGGGCCATCAAATCCTCCTTCGCCCCACCCCGCTTCCCGTAGGTGCTGGCAGGCTCTGCGGGGGGGCTGGCAGAGGGCGCGGGGGGATTGGCACTCCTCGGGGGTGGGGCTCACCTCGGTTAGGGGCGCCATGGGGGGCTCTATGCTCTGGGGCTCTGTGTCTATCTGCCTTCCCGCCCGGCGCAGGGTCTGTATGCTGGGGAACCGCACCCTCTCTGGTCGGCACATCGACGTCTGCGCCAAGACCCAGGAACTGGGCAACTTCACGGTGCCCACCCAGCTCTGGGGCCTCTTCTGCAACTCCAGCAAGCAACTGAACGCCACCTGCGACGAATACTTCGCTCACAACAACGTCACCTCCATCCAGGGCATCCCGGGCCTGGCCAGCGGCATCATCACCGGTGAGGGCCTAGTGCGGCTGGGCGGATCCGCCCACCAGCCGGTGGTGAGGGGAGCCTGCCATGGCTGCAACCCTGTGCCATCTGGGCATGAGCTCCGTCAGCTACGGAGCCTCTCAGCCCTCTTTCTGAGGCCCTCGGACCAGCACTGGCCCCCAGGACACTCCAGTAGCTTAAATGCAGACACTGCAGCTCGGGAGATTGGGAGGGAGAATGGGACCCAGGCATCCACAATGGCAGCATGGGGCACTCCCAGAACCTCGGCCAAACCGTGAGCCGGCAGTTTGCATGGTACCGGCTAGAATTCCTGGGTTGTACAGACCGACGCCCTGGTGCTGACTCAAGAGACCCTGGTGGCTCTGGGATGGGACAGTCCAACCCCCTGTGGCTTCACCCCGTGGCCCCAGCCCTGCTGACTAGCCGCTTCTCCCTACCTGCAGAGAACCTGTGGAGCAGCTACCTGCAGAAGGGGGAGATCATCGAGAAGCCCTCGGCCCACTCTGTCGACGTGCTGGGGGCCATGAGCCAGGAGTATGTGTTAGCCGACATCACCACCTCCTTTACCCTGCTCGTGGGCATCTTTTTCCCCTCCGTCACCGGTGAGCACTGCTGCCGTGGGGGATGGGAGCTGGGGACCCTGGCGTCCGAGAGGGTAGCACAGGGCGATCACCCCTAGGGGGCCCGGCAGGCTCCCACTGCTAGGGAATAGGACCCTGGGGTCTGGGACAATGGTGCAGGGTGCTCACCTGGCAGCCGTTTCTCCTGTGCTGATCTTTGCAGGGATCATGGCTGGCTCGAACCGTTCTGGAGACCTGAAGGATGCTCAGAAATCCATCCCCATCGGCACCATCCTGGCCATCCTCACCACCTCCTTCGTCTGTATCCTGCCAGGGCTAGCGTGGCGGGGGGCGGGCACGGACGGGGCAGGGAGGGACATGCCTTGCTCATGGTCAGAGCATGCCAGAGCCCATATGAGGCCGGGTGGAGAAGGGCCCCCCCGTGGGGCGAGGCGGGGTGGGGGTGGGGGATCACTGACCACCCCGCTGTGACCTTGGGGCCATGGCCGCCTTGACTCCGCACTGCCATAGATCTCAGCAACGTGGTTCTGTTTGGGGCCTGCATCGAAGGGGTGGTGCTGCGGGACAAGTGAGTATTGGGGGGACCTGCCCTGTGGTGCTCGCCGGCACCTGCCGCTGGGGCTGCCTGTCCTCCCCATAACGCCGCCTCCTCAGGGGGCCTGGGTCCCCCTGCCCATAGTCCTCTTTCCGTGGGGTCCCCCCAGAGCACCTCTCCACTGGGTTGTTCCCCACTTGGGTCCCCCAGTGCACTGGGTCATCCCCAGCCCGTGACACCCCTCCACTGGGTCCCTGCATCCCCACAGTGCCTCTCCATTGGGTCTCCCCCAGCCTGTAGTACCCTTCCGCTGGGTTCTCCTGTTCACTGGGTCCCCATAGCTTCCCTCCACTGGGGGCCCCCTAGCCCATTATGCCCCTCCACTGAGTCCCCATTGCCCCCCTCCGTGCAGTCCTCCTGTCTATAGGCCCTCTCCTGTGTCCAAGGCTCCTCCATGCCTGGTCCCCCCCCCCCCCGGCTGACGGTCCCTCTCCCGCCGGCAGGTTTGGCGACGCTGTGCACAGGAACCTGGTGGTTGGGACGCTCTCCTGGCCCTCCCCCTGGGTCATCGTCATCGGCTCCTTCTTCTCCACGTGCGGGGCTGGGCTACAGAGCCTCACTGGCGCCCCCCGCCTGCTGCAAGCCATCGCCAAGGACAACATCATCCCCTTCCTGCGGGTAAGAGCGCGCTCCGCTTCACTCTCCCTCCCACAGTACCCAGCCGCCCCGCCCCAGAGCTGGCTGCATCTCCACGCTGGGCGAGCCATCCTTGTGTGGCTTTGTGTAGCTGTCCCCCAGCTGTGCCCCTCTGTCCCCGAGCTGGCTGCATTCCTGCCTCCCTGAAGTGGGTTTCCTGTGTGCTGTCGCCCTAGGTATTCGGCCATAGCAAAGCCAATGGGGAGCCGACGTGGGCTCTGCTCCTGACTGCGGGTATCGCCGAGCTGGGCATCCTCATTGCTTCACTGGACCTGGTGGCCCCCATCCTGTCTATGTAAGGTTCCTGCTGAGCCACGTGGGGGCGGGGAAGGGGGTGGGCAGGACTCTGTGGAGGGGGCAGATCCCGCTCCCAGCTGGGATTTGGCGTTCGCATCCCAGAGCGGGGAATCTCATGATGGTATATCAGCCTGCACCCAAGGGGGAGCCCCCAAGGCACCACCCCCCGACCGTCTCTTGTCTTTCCGGGTCCGTAGGTTCTTCTTGATGTGTTACCTCTTCGTCAATCTGGCCTGCGCCTTGCAGACCCTGCTGCGCACCCCCAACTGGAGACCCCGCTTTCGCTACTACCACTGGTAAGGGGTTCTGCCCCAGCACCGGGAGGAGAGTGGGGTCTAGTGGCTAGAGTAGGAGGGGCTGGGAGCCAGGACACCTGGGTTCTATCCTAGCTCTGGGAGGGGTATGGGTCTAGTGGGTTTGGGAGGATGGAGTGACAGGACTCCTGGGTTCTCTCCCCAGCTCTGGGAGGAGCCTGGTGGGTTGAAATGGGGGTCTGGACTCCTGGATATGTGTGCTCTTTTTCTCTCTCGCTCTCCCTCCCTGCAGGGCGCTCTCATTTGTGGGCATGAGCATTTGCCTGGCGCTCATGTTTGTGTCGTCCTGGTATTACGCCATCGTCGCCATGGTGATCGCCGGCATGATCTACAAGTACATCGAGTACCAGGGGTGCGTTGTCTCCTGCAGGGTCTGGCACCCCTGGGGCTGGACGGGCTGCCCCTGCAACTCCTGGGTTCACCCATTTTCCTCCCTGACCTTGGGGAGTTCCCCACCCCCTCTGCCTCGGCTTCCCCATCTCCTGCCCGCTAGGGAGCAGAGTGGGGCTTGGGCTCCATGGGGAAGGCAGCCCTCGCCTTCCCTGGGGGCCGCCAGCCGGGGCCTGTGGGCAGCTGTAGCAATGGAGGAGACACCCTTCCCCCAGTGGCCACCCTGCTGGGATGGAGTGCTGTGGCTCTGTACAGGAAGACCTGTCTCATGGGTTACAGCTGAGGGAGCTGGAAGCCAGGACACCTGGGTTCTGTCCCAGCTCTGTGGGGGGAGTGGGGTCTAGTGGTTGGACAAGAGTGGGCTGGGAGCCAGGACACCTGGGTTCTGTCGAGTCTGAACTTGGCCAGGTCCCTTTCCCTGCCTCAGTTTCCCCAGCTTTCTCATGTGACCCCACCTCCTCAGTGCGGGGTGGATAGCTTTCGGCTGAGCACCGTGTCTCTGCCCCCCAGAGCCGAGAAGGAGTGGGGCGACGGCATCCGGGGCCTGTCACTGAGCGCTGCCCGCTTCGCCCTGCTGCGCCTGGAGGAGGGCCCCCCCCACACCAAGAACTGGAGGTAGGAGAGCCCCCCCACACCCCGCTGTTCCATGGGGTGAACCCCTCTGGCCCCCCCGTGACCCCTCGCTCCCCGCAGGCCCCAGCTGCTGGTGCTGCTGAAGCTGGACGAGGACCTGCACGTGAAGCACCCGCGCCTGCTGACCTTCGCCTCGCAGCTCAAGGCGGGCAAGGGCCTGACCATCGTGGGCTCCGTCATGGTGGGGAACTTCCTGGAGAACTACGCCGAGGGGCTGGCGGCTGAGCAGGTCAGGGGAGGGAGAGAGCAGCCCCTGCCGAGATCCACCCTGCTGCACGGTGCCCCCTCCCCCCCCAGCAGCATGGTGCCTGCTCCATGCCACACGGTTCCTCCATTCCCCACCGGCCGCCCGGTGCCCCCTCCTGAGCCCCTGCCCCCAGGCCCTTGCTCTGTGTGGCACAGTGTCTCCTGCCAAGGACCCCTGGCCCCTGCCATGTCACACCCCACTGCACGATACCCCTTGGCAAGCACCCCACCCCCTGCTCTGTGTGGCACAGTGCCCCTGCTGAGAGCCTCCCCCATGCCAGCAGTACGGTGTCCCTTGCTGAGCCCCAGGACAGTGCCCCCTCCCCCCCCCCCCCCCGGCTCCTGCTGTGTGGGGCACAGCATCCCCTGCCACGTGCTCACACCCGCCCCGTGCTGAGCACCCCGGACCCTGCTCTCTGCGGCCCAGTGACCCCACCCCCCAGTGCTGTGGCTTCCCTTGAAGAGGCTGTCACCCCCCAGCAGCACAGCGCCCCCTAGCCGCTCCCGTGTGTGTCTTGCAGACCATCAAGCACCTGATGGAGGCAGAGCGCGTGAAGGGCTTCTGCCAGCTGGTGGTGGCAGCCAAGGTGCGGGAGGGCATCTCCCATCTCATCCAGTCCTGTGGCCTGGGTGGCATGAAGCACAACACGGTGGTGATGGGCTGGCCCAATGCCTGGCGCCAGAGCGAGGATGCTCGCGCCTGGAAGACCTTCATCGGTACGTGGGGGTGTGGGCTTGGGGGGTCCTCCCCTTTCCCCCACTGGTGCCCTCTGACCACTTTTGTCACCGTAGGCACCGTCCGGGTCACCACAGCCGCTCGCCTGGCCCTGCTGGTGGCCAAGAATGTGGCCTTCTACCCAGGCAACGCGGAGCCCTTCCTTGAGGGCAACATCGACGTGTGGTGGATCGTCCACGATGGGGGCATGCTCATGCTGCTGCCCTTCCTGCTCAAGCAGCACAAGGTGCCAGTGGGGGCTCGGCCTGTAGCGGGGGGATTGGGGCGGCAGGACTGGGGAGCTGATCTGCAGGTGCTGACCCATCCAGTGCTTGGTTTTTCTCTCTCTCTCTCCCCCCCACTCCCCCAGGTGTGGCGTAAATGCAACATCCGCATCTTCACGGTGGCCCAGCTGGAGGACAACAGCATCCAGATGAAGAAGGACCTGGCCACCTTCCTATACCACCTGCGCATTGAGGCGGAGGTGGAGGTGGTGGAGATGGTGAGAGACTTGAGGGAACGGTTGGCGGGGAGAGGGCCATGCTCTGTGGCCCCTCTATGGGAGTGGGGGAGGCTGCATATGAGCAGAACGGCCCCTAGGGGGCAGCACTGCAGCAGCTGAAGAGTGGAGCCTCTCTTGGGGGGCCCAGGTATAGGCCCTATCTCTTCACATGGGACAGCTTTGTCCAGGGCTTGGAGCGGGAGGGAGCCAGGACTCCTGGGTTCTATGCCAGTTCTGGGAGGGGGGTGGGGCAGGTTGCACCTCTGGTCTCAGCTCACCCCACATGTGCCCCATGCAGCACGACAGTGACATCTCAGCCTACACCTACGAGCGGACTCTGATGATGGAGCAGCGCTCCCAGATGCTACGGCACATGCGGCTCTCCAAGACTGAGCGGGACAGAGAGGTAAGTGGGGACTGGGGGGTGGGGGTAGGCTGCTCCCCTTCCCCATGGGGCACTCCCCCACTCACCCCCTGGGCTTCCTGCAGGCCCAGCTGGTGAAGGACCGCAACTCCATGCTGCGCCTGACCAGCATCGGCTCCGACGAGGACGAGGAGACGGAGACCTACCAAGAGAAGGTGCAGATGACCTGGACCAAGGATAAGTACATGGCAGCCCGCGGGCAGAAGGCCCGGACTCTCGAGGGTATGCAGGACCTGCTCAACATGAAGCCGTAAGCCCCTCTTGCTTCCCATCAGCCCCTGGGGACTGCCCCCCTCCACCTCCCATCATCCTGGAGGTGGTGGAGATGCCCCAATGTGAGGCTAGAAATGCTTTCCTCCACCCCATGGGAGGCATCCCGATCTCCTATGGAGCCACTCTGCATTGTCTGGCCCTCCCCCAAGCCAGTGTCCGTCCCTAACCCTCCCGCCCCCTGCAGGGATCAGTCCAATGTGCGGCGCATGCACACAGCTGTCAAACTCAATGAAGTGATCGTCAACAAGTCCCACGAGGCCAAGCTGGTCCTGCTCAACATGCCGGGGCCGCCCCGCAACCCCGCAGGTGATGAGAACTGTATCCTTGGCGTGGGGAGCCTGGGGGGGGTTAGGTGGGGGGAGCGCTGTCTATCTGTCTTGCCCGTGTTGGCTCCTTAACCCACGCCCCAGACATGGAGTTCCTGGAGGTGCTGACTGAGGGGCTAGAGCGGGTGCTGCTGGTGCGGGGGGGTGGCAGCGAGGTCATCACCATCTACTCCTAGAGCACCCCCTCCACTGGCCCCTGCCACTTCGTTCCACTGCTGCCCTCCAGATGGGCTGGGGACAAGGGGCACGCCAAAATCCAGTGGGGGCACACCTCCATGGAGCAGTTACCCCACTGCTCTACCCCTACAGGGCAAGAAAGGGGGTGGCACCAAAGGGACTGTAGTATTAGACCCACCAGGGCAGGGTCACCAGGGGGCAACCCTCACAAAGCAGGGCTGGGAGAGATTTCCCAGGGTGCCCGTCACCACGCAGTGCCAAAGCTGCTTTGCTTCCTTTCAAGCTGCTGTGGAAGGGTGGGGAGTGCAGGGGGGGGTTGTGGGCCTCCTCCCTTCTCCCAACCTTTTGTGTGCAAGCAGGGTGGTTGCTGTAATGGGGCCTGCTGGGGGCAGGCCAGTGCCAGTCACTGATCCAACTTCCGAGGCCTAATGGCCAGGGTGCCCATTGCAGGGGCCAGAGTGGGGCTGAGAACCACAAGAAACCACCAACTTATCACACATGTGGCTTAACTTTTTATTTCACATTCACTCCTGCCCCATAGCCCTAGGGCTGAACTGGGGGTGGGGTTGCTGGATCAAGAGAGGGCAGGGACATGAGGTCCCCACTGTCCCCTTCTCCCCCTCCCTGGGCTGCTGTTGTCTCTCAGCATTAATCATGGCAGGCTGGACAAGTGGTTGCTGGAGCCCCTGGCCCCCAGGGCAGCCTTGAAACAGGTAAACCCTCTCCCCCTACAGCTTCAGTTGGAAGGCAGGGCCTGGCAGCCACTACTTGATCTTTGCGGGGAGGGGGGGGAGGGCTTTTAATTTATTGGGGGTCAAGCCCCACTTCACAGTGTTGGGGGTGAGGAGGGATTTTTTTTTTTTTGCTCTGTACCAGAACTGTGTAAAGAATAAAATTTTGTACATTAAGTGTAGCTGTGGGGGCCAGAAGGCAGGGGTGGGGGAGAGAGCACAAGGGCTGGTGCTTGCACATGGAAGGGAAAATCCAGACTGTGCTTGGGGGGGTGCACTCTGCCTCCCCCCCCCCCCCCCACAGCAGGCAGTGGAGCCACCCCTACACAGCAGCTTTATTTACCGCTCCCCCTGAGGGAGGGGGAGGCTTGGAGAGGATGGTGGGGCTCAAAGCCCAGCAGGAGGGGTGGAGACTCCCGGTCCTCCTGGAAGGCCTGCGCTCACTCCGGGGGCGAGGGCTGTTGTGGGTCACAGCAGCAGCCCCCCGCCTGTGTACTCCATCCGCTGCAATGAGAGAGGAGAGGAGGTCAAGTGCAGCCCTGCCAGCCCCCCCCCCCTCCCCACTGCTCAAAAACCTCTACACTGTCCCCAGGAGCTGAGCCCTCCACCCACCCCAGCCTTCCCCCCTCACCTCAGGGGGCTCAATGAAGGCCAGCCAGTCGGAGGCGTGGGTGGGCAGCAGCCCCATGGACTGGCACTTGTAGACAGCCAGCGCCAGCCCCAGCAGGTTCCCGATCAGATACACCAGCCCCTGCAGGAACTTCTGGCTGGAGCTCTCCAGCAGCTTGAAGGCTGGAGGGGGGAAGGGAACCGAGTCGGACTTGGGGGGCAGGAGCCAAGGTTGTGGGGAGGCTCCAGACACCAGCCTGGTGGGGAACCTGGAGCAGGGCAGGGTTGGGGGAGAAGAGCTGAGACTGCAGGGTGTCACTAATGTCCTGGATGGGGGAAGTGGCAGGGGGTTGATACCGGTTGAAATAGGTATGGGAGGGGGTGGGGGGAGAGGGATACTCACTGGCAGAGATGTGGGGGGGGGGGGGGGGTTGCTGAGAGCAATGGGAACTTCAGGGGGCAAGGAGGGGGAGGAGCTAGGGGATACTCACTGGCAGAGATGGCCATGAGGGCCTGCAGGGGGCGCCAGGCCATCATACACACCATCATGGTGGGGAAGATGGAGATGGTGTTCCCAGCCATGTACATGATGAAGAGGTTCATCGGGATCTGCTTCAGCGGCCCCAGTGCCACATCCCAGCACCGCTGAGGGGGGAGAGAACATGTGTCAGAGGGGCCTTGCCCACCCCAACCAGCATCCTACTCTGAGGCCCCCACCCCATCCGCTTGGAGAGAACCCAGGTGTCCCACCCCCTTGCACCCCACATGTGCAGACAGAACCCAGGTGTCCTGGGGGTTCTCAACCCCCACTGTACCTTCTCCACCAGGATACGGTCGGTCTCCTGGACGCTGGTGTCAGGGACCTGCTTGTCTGAATAGCCCACGGGATAGAGGGATTCGCCTTGGCCACTGCCCCGGTCGTTGCGGCCCCTGGGGAGGGAGAGAGAGGAGGCGGCGGGAGGTTTGTGCGCCTAGGGGACTGCAGCCAGCTCTGGGGGGGAGCAGCTGGGGAACAGCCACATGTAACACTGAAGGGGCACAGCTTGCTTGGCACTGAGATGTAGCCACTAATAAACTGGGGTGGGGGGGCAGGGTCCCATTTCCTAGCGAGACCCACCCGCCCGTCCAGCCCCTTGCAGGCTGGGAGGAGATCCCAGCCTCTGGATCATCGCACAGGGTGTTTCAAGCTCCTGGAGCCTGGTCTGGGGGGGGTCCCCGGGCACAGCTCCTCGATCTGCCCCCCCGCTCCCAGGGAAGGAACCTGCTGCCAGCCGCCTGGCCCCACACCCCCCGTAACAAGCCCCCGGCCGGCCCCAGCCCCTCACCTGCCCCCGCTGCCCGGGCCGCCCAGCTCGATGGCCCACTTGAAGCGCCGGCCCCGACTGGCCACCAAGGGGGTCCCCATCTCCGCCTGCAGCCAGGGGAGAGTCAGAGACCGAGCCGCAGGGAGCCCAGGCGTCCTCCCCCGCCCCACGGAGCCCAGACACCCGCCTCCCCCGGGAACCCAGGCGTCCTGCCCGCCCGGAGCCCTGACACCCTCCTCCCGTCTCCCCCGGGAACCCAGGCGTCCTGCCCGCCCGGAGCCCAGACACCCTCCTCCCGCCTCCCCCGGGAACCCAGGCGTCCTGCACCCCCCGGAGCCCAGACACCCGCCTCCCCCGGGAACCCAGGCGTCCTGCCCGCCCGGAGCCCAGACACCCTCCTCCCGCCTCCCCCGGGAACCCAGGCGTCCTGCCCGCCCGGAGCCCTGACACCCTCCTCCCGTCTCCCCCGGGAACCCAGGCGTCCTGCCCCCTCGGAGCCCAGACACCCTCCTCCCGCCTCCCCCGGGAACCCAGGCGTCCTGCCCGCCCGGAGCCCAGACACCCTCCTCCCGCCTCCCCCGGGAACCCAGGAGTCCTGCCCGCCCGGAGCCCAGACACCCTCCTCCCGCCTCCCCCGGGAACCCAGGAGTCCTGCCCCCCCGGACACTCTCACCCGGCCCGGCGCCCCCTTGGAAACAGCTAATTTCCGATTACAAGAAGCGACTTCCGCCTCTGTACTGTACGTCACTTCCTGTCGCTGGGGCAGAGGCCGCCCCTCCTCCCCCAACGGGGCGGGGCTGCCTGGCCAGAGTGAAGCTGGGGACCTGGAACCGCCCCGTCCCCAGCCCGCGGGCCTTAAAGGGGAGGTTGGGGGAATTAAAGGGGAGGTTGGGGGATTTTCAGGGCATTGGGGGGGGGTTGAAGGGGAGGCTGGGGGGAGTTCAAGGGGGGTGCGCAGAGCCGCAGGGGAGGGGGGATGGGGAGGGCATTAAGGGGCTCTGAGGCTGTGATGGCCACTAACACAGGTTGTGAGAACACATCTGGGGGTCTGGGCAGCTTGTCAGGCTGTGTGTGTGGGGGAGGGGGGCATGAGGCGATCCATGGGGTGTTTATAGCCCTGCCACCCACCCCCACCCATGACAATATGGACCCTTCAGAGCAGAGACACCACCATGATCCCCTGCAGAAGGGGAGGCAAAGGGAAGGGATCGGGGGATGGGTGCACCTCTGTCCCCTGGTCCAGCTCCACATAACACCAGGCGTCCCCTCCCGACAGCAGGGAGCACTGGGCGTGGGGTGGGGGTCTAGTGGTTGGAGCAGGGACATCTGGGGGCCAGGACTCCTGGGTTCTCTCCTGGCTCTGGGAGGGGAGTAGTGTCTAGTGGTTAGAGCGGGGGGTGGTGTCTGAGAGCCAGGACTCCTGGGTTCTATGGCTCTGCTGTGTCATTTCCCCTCTGGTGCTGCACAGTCATAGCTCCCAGCTATACACAGAGGCTGCCTTCGTGTGGTCACAGACTCACCAGGGGGCTTCTCAGAAACCCTCCTGCCAGGGTCGCTATGATCGGGGCCCATGGCAGGTCTGCACAGCCCCACCCTGCTCACAGCTGGGCCACCCTGAGAAAGATCAAAGGACCACATTCCTACCCACCAGCCAGATCAGTCGCTGTCATACACAGCCCCCAGCACAGAGACATGGGCAGGGAGCTGAGCGAGGATGGGGCCAGGTGAGTAAGAGCCCCAGATGTGCCCAGCTGTGAGCCAGCACCCAGAGCAGCCCTGGATCCTGCAGGACACATCCCCGCACTGGGGACTTCTCTGTCCATCATCCATCCAGCTGTGCAGGGACCCAGTTGCTGGGCTGATGCACAGCCTGTCTTTCCCCGCAGCCTGTGTGGTCAGCTGTGGTTGAACAGAGTCTGAACCTGCCACTCAGATGAGCGTGTATATGTAATCTGCAGGTTTCCTGCTGGGTCTATAAATCACCTAGGGCTGAGGCAGATGCACAGTCCCCTTCCCTGGATGGCTCTGATAATGCAGCTTCTGCTCCTGCTCCCCACGGCTTTTTTCCTGCCCCCTGGGGCTCTGGCCGGTGAGTACGGGGGGAATCGGGACCCGTTCCGTGGTGTTGTGGCTGTTACCACATCCTGGCTCCTCCCCAGAGTCAAACGCTTCTGCCTTGGACATTGTGCTCACCCTAGGACCCAGCTGGGATGCCATGGGTTGGAGAAGGCTGGGGCCAAGTTGGTGCCATTGCTAAAGTTGCTTAGCCACAGGGGGAGATGCAGGGCCCGTGTCCACATGGACACAGCAGAGGTGTGCATTGTTTTTGAGTCAAGCTGACCTGCCCAGAGGCTGACATTAAACCTATCCTGATGTGGGGATATCTCCGCCAGGGTGGATCACTGGGGGAAAGGAAGCCCGGGCTCACTCCAAACCCTACATGGCTTTCCTCAACATCAGCGTGAAGGATGGGCACAAAAGGTGTGGAGGATTCCTGATCCAAAAGGACTTTGTGCTGACGGCTGCCCACTGTGACCAAGGGTAAGTGCCTGCTTCTTGACCCTCAATTTCAAAGTTGTTGCCTCCTGGGGAATTCCCCAAAAGAGGTCAGCTGTGGCTTACTGCCCGTGGGAATGTTTACACTGCCTGGGTGTCCACTAAAGTGGAATTAAGTGCTGATATTTAATTTGTCACCAGTAGGGTTCAGAGTTAACAGCCTGGCTGAGATGAACAGAGGCAGGGCTCTCGTTCCAGGCTGTCTCTGTGGATGTAAGTCAAGCTCATGGGCAGGTGTTTTTAAGCCATCTAGGGGAGCTGGACAACTCATTCCCATTACGCCAAACCGGAAGGGTCCAAATCCCCAAATCTCAGCCACAGAGTTCTTTGTCCCCCCAGTCCTAGGGAGGACCAAGAAGTGTTAATAAAATGGAGGACTTAAGGATGTCTTTGCAGCTGCTGGGGCTTGATGGTTAAGGTTTTTTTAATAAATGGCAGTTTGCTTGATCCTGCTGTTTCCCGATTTGCAGGACACCAACTGCATGAATTTTGCTTTTCGAAGAGATGAGATGAGATTTTCAAAGGTGCCTAAGGGATGTGCGTGGCCAATCCCCATTAAAATTAAATGGGGGGGCCTAAAATCCCTTGACAGATTTGCAAATCTCAGCCCATGTGAGGTTAATTATAAGATCTAGCTCTTGCTATCTGGAGATCTCAAAGCACTTGGCAAAAGGGGTTGGGATCATTATCCTGGGGATGTAGAAAAAGGGGAATTTCGAGTAGGAGTAGAGGGGTTATTTTACCCCTGGATTTGGCCCTGATGCAACCACTGCTGGGATCCTGTGTCCAGTTCTGGCACCCGACAATTCAGGAAAGATGTTGACACATGGGAAAGGGAAGAACCACAAGAATGATTAAAGGATTGGAAAATCTGCCTTAGAGTGAGTGACTCAAGGAGCTCAATCTGTTTAGCTTAACCAAGAGAAGGAGGTCAGACTAGATGACTACAGTCGTGCCTTGTGGCCTTGGAATGTACAAATCCCCATTCTACAGATGGGGAAACTGAGGCAAAAATGGGGCAGTGACTTGTCCAAGGTCATCCACCAGGCCTGTGACTAGAACCCACGTTTCCTGAGTCCCCCTCCAGCACTCTACCCACCAGAGCACACTGCCATAGGGTAAGTCCTCGTGCATGACTTGACAATAATAGCTCCACCCTCATTCAGCTCCATGGAGATGTTAATTCTGAACCCTACTGACACCAATTCCTCTCTCTGTACATAACTGTTTCACTGCCGCTGCTTTTAGTGGCTTTGAAAATCTCAGGCTCTGGTTCCTCTTTTAACACCCCAGAAGGTTGGGGCAGCATGGATGGCTTTTGGGTAGGGGAGGCAGGTGGGATCTAGGAGCACCCAACCCTACCCCATTCCCAGCCATGACTCTCCGCCTTCCCAGAAAAATCGTGGTGTATCTGGGAGCTCACAATGTGACCAAGCGGGAGCGGAGCCAGCAACGCCTGGCCGTCCGACGGAAAATCCCCCACCCGAAATACAAGACATGGGAGAACGACCTCATGTTACTCAAGGTACCAGTGACTGATTTTCTCCTATTACGTCCCTGTCTGTCTGTCTCTCCTTCTGGTGGCTCTTGTCTCAGAGCGTCAGCTCCTTGAGGCATGGACTGTCGCTTTGCTCTATGTTTGTGCAGCAGTGTGCTCAGGGGTCGTGACTGGGGCCCCAGGCGCTACCGTAATACAGCTAATAAATAATGGACAGCACCTGGCACAATGGGATTGTGGGTCATAACTGGGGCTCTAGGTGCTACCGTAATACACCTAATAAAGCATAATAATAATGACCCCACATTCAGGGTATTTAAATTTTTACTCAAGACCTTTTTGGTTTGTTTGTTTTTTGGTCAAAAATGGGGGTTTTGCATAACTGCTCCCGTAAAAAAAAAAAATCAAAATGATAAAATTACAAAATAATTTTTTTCTATTTTTTTTATTGTTTTTTCAAACACTGGAGAAATTTTCCACTTTTCACTCCCCTGCCTCCAACACTCAGTTAGAGATAAAAGATAAAAAAGTGAGAGGGAGTAACAGAGAAAAAAAATTCTCTCTCTTATTTATTTTTCCCCACTGACAAAAAATTGTGATGAAGTAAAAAACAATAGGCATGTTTTCTTTTCCCTCTATACTATAAAAATGTGGGAAAAGTGGGGTCCCCCCCCACATTCCCACACTCGAGTCCTTTTTGGTTTCTTGTTTTGCTTTTCACTGCAAGAAAAAAGTTCAAAGCGACAGAAAGAATCTCTGAAACTTCAAAATAGATTTTTTTTAACTGAAATTTTTCATTTTGCATCCGATTTTTTAAAAAATATGAAAAATTCAGAATGGGATGAAATATTGTTTTCCCCCGTGTAAATTGATCAGTTATTCCCCTCTCCAGACATATACCGGGCAGGGATCTCGTCCCCTCCTGCAGAAGGGAGCGGTGTCTGTCTCACATACACACAGTCTTGATCCCCCCCTAAAATAAAATCCTTCAAAAAATGTGGTTTCAGAAGTTGTTTGTATTATGGTGGCACTTAGATCAAATTCAGGGCCCCATTGTGCCGGGTGCTGCCTAGACCCCAAACGAGATCAGAACCCCATTGTGCTAGGCGCTGCACAGATTCTGACCGAGACCAGGGCCCCATTGTGCCAGGCACTGCCCAGACCCTGACTGAGATCAGGGCCCCAGTGTGCCAGACACTCCACTGACACAGTGAGGCACAGCTTTGCCCCAAAGAGCTCACACTATAAATAGACAAACAGTTGGCAGGGAAACTGAGGCACAGAGCGGGGCCATGGGTCGTCCAAGAGCATTGGAAGAGCCAGGAGCAGACCCCAGGTCTCCTGGCTCCCAGCCCAGTGCTTTATCCACTAGACCTTGCTGCCACCTTTTCCCTTGCCCACTCTCCTTGCAGCTGAAGGGCAAAGCGAAGCTGACAAAGGCCGTGCAGCTCGTCCCCCTGCCCAAGGCCGGCGAAGAGGTGATGCCAAGAGACATCTGCAATGTAGCGGGCTGGGGGAATACCCGGGCCAGGGGGTTTTCCCTGCCAAGCACGCTGCAGGAGGTCAACTTGAAGGTGCTGGAGGCGGACAGGTGCACACGTTACCCACAGTTCGTCCCCACCTCCATGCTCTGCGTGGGCGACCCCAGGGAAGTCGAGAAATCATCCTTTCAGGTAAATATCCCTCTTGCCCTGCACACGTCCTCCCAGCAAGGCCCAGCAGGGGACGACGCTGAGACTCTGAGCTGTACCAAGGGACACGCACCGATGGGAAGGACAGCTGAAACCAGTTTCAACACCTGGCGTTTATTTCTCAGGGCGACTCCGGGGGCCCCCTGGTCTGTGACGGGACGGCCCAGGGCATCGTCTCTTTCGGCAAAGATGATGGGTCCCCCCCAGGGTGTTCACCAGGGTCTCGGCGTACATCCCCTGGATCAAGAAAACAATGAGAAAGCTGCAGGATTCACCTTAAGCAAGCACCCTCTTTGCTCTCTGCCTCCGTTTCCCAGCTGTAAAAGGAGTGTTACAATCCTCACTTAGCTCCCAAGGGATAAATCCGTACAGCTGTGTCTGGAGCCCAGCCACTATGGTGATGGGCTCATGGTAAAGCCAATCAATAAATAGTGTTGTCTTGGTGTTTCCTGTTACATATTATTTTAAAACCTTAAACAGGCCCTATCAAACATTGGAGGTTTTAGCTTTAGAGACGAATCAACAGGTCCCAGGATATTAGAAAGACAAGGTGGACAAGACAGGCTTATTCAATAAAAGATACCACCTCACCCACCTTGTCTTTCTGTGATTCTGTAAAGCATCTTCTAGAAAGTCGGCCGGTCTGAGTTTGAAGGTATCAAGACCTGGAGGTTTGTTCTGGTGGTTAAAGATTTTTTCTTTTAGTTTTTTTGGGTGATTGCCTCAAACATTTTCAAAACCCTTTTTTTCCCCCTTGAAAATTTATTTTTTGGTTAAAAAGCTGGATGGGAAATTTCTGATCTGTTCTACAAACTGCTCGACTTGACTGAAAATCAAGGGGGAAAATGTCATGGAAGTTTTGTTCCTTTTTTGGGGCATGGGGAGAATAAAAATTTAAACTCCAATGAAGAATTTCATCCAGATCTGAAAAACTCCCACTGAATCTTTTTGTGTTTTTAAAGCAACACATATCCAAATATTTGCATCAGAATTCCGAAATTTGAAAAAAATTCATCCAGTTTTGTAGTTGGTCACAACATGTATGACGCTGAATTTTCCAGAGAACAATCCCAACTCTTGTCAAAATAACAAGAAAATTAGAAACACCTGGACATTTTCTAAAGCTCGTAGCATTTTTTGCTGGAAAAATTACTCAAAATATTTTAGTGTGTGTGTGTGAATGGGTTGGCTCACACATGCACTGGGTGGGGAGAATCAGGCTGGATTTTTGAAACAGTCCGATCGGCTTCAGGGCTGGTAGGAAAGGAAGGAGGAAATGTGGTTGAATTTTGTTCCCATGTGGTCAATGAAATTCTAGCCAAAAACAGTGGTGAGATGGATAAAATAAAATAAGGAAAAATATTAAAATGTAATTGAAAATTTGTCCAAAAATAATTAGAGCCAAGGTGGGTGAGGGAATAGCTTTTATTGGGCCAACATCTGCTGGTGAGAGAGAGATGAGCTTTCAACACACATCTCTTCTTCTGGTCTCAGAAAAGTTCTCCAGCGTGTCCAAGCTAAACACGAGTCAAAGCCGGTCCCTTTCCCGAACAGACATGAATAAAAGCTATCCCCTCCCCTACCTTGTCTCTCTAATATCTTAGGACCGACATGGCTACAACAACATGGCAAACTACCAAAATAATTGTCCAGTTCCCAATGACGCCTCCTGCCTCTTGGTTTGGGGGAGTTTGAACCTGGTGTTAAAACGATGAGTCTGGAAATGGTTTCAAAAACCCGCCCTAGGAGGAGAGGTGAAAAACCTGAGCGTGTTGGGTCTTGAGAAAAGAAGATGGAGGGGGGACCTGAGAACAGTTGTTCAGTATGTGAAGGGCTGTTCTAACGGGGATGCGGATCAATGGTTCTCCATGTCCAGTGAAGGCAGACAAGAAGTGATGGGTTAATCGGCAGCAAGGGAGACTGAGGTTAGACATTATGACAATCTCTGTAGCTCAAAGGAGAGTCTAAAGGAAGAGCTCCACTAGCTATAGTAGACTCTTATCCTGTTACGTGGACTGGCCAGTAGAGGGAGACAAACCCCTCATGTTCTGCTAGTGGCCTGCAGCTCAGGAAAGGCCAGGGTCGGGGGTAGGTGGGCAAGTGGGGCAATTGCCCTGGGCCCCGCAGAGGCCCCGTGAGCTGCTCCGGGTTTTCGGCAGCACTTCAGCGGCGGGCCCTTCACTCGCTCTGGGTCTTTGGTGGCGGGTCCTTCAGTGCAGCCGAAGACTCGGAGTGAGTGAAGGACCCACCACTGAAGTGCTGCCGAAGCCTCGGAGCGCCGCCTGGTGAGTACAAACGCCGCAAGCGGTGGGGGGGTGGGGGAAGCCACGATCGGCGGCACTTAGGCTGCTCTACTGCCGCCGCTTCATTCTTCGGAGACCCGGCCCTGCCCCAGGCCCCCTGAATCCTCTGGGCGGCCCTGGGAAAGGCTCTCTCATCCCGCCTGCTCCTAGGGTTAGTTTCTCTCCTTTGGGGGCATGGGGAGGGGGTCCATTGGCCCCAGGAGAGGGGAGTCTGTTCATTTCAGCAGACATTGGATGAGGCGCTGGTGTGGGATTTCCTCGTGGGTCTGCTATGGAAACTCTTCTCTCTTCCCACCAAACCGCCCTGCCCAGCCCTGGCAGAGCAGACGACGATTCCACAGACCCTCATTGTAGTGCAGAAAGGCCCTAGGGAGGGGGGTCTGGCTGGATCACAGGATGGGAAATTGGATGTGGGGCCTTTCCCCTTTCAGGGGTGCCGGCTCTGATCCAGCCCCCACTGCAGAGGACTGGCTGGCTCAGTGAGGGGTGGGGAATTGGTCATGGGGCCGTTTAAACCCTGTGACATGGTGCAGTGATTACTGCCTCTGTCTTAGGGCTCTGGGGGGTGGGGAGTGGGGTCTAGTGGTTACAGCAAGGGGAGCTGGGAGCCAGGACTCCTGGGTTCTATCTCTGGCTCTGGGAGGGGAGTTGTGTGGGATGTTTCTTGGGGTAATCAGGACTGTGAGTGACCTTGTTACCCCTGGCCTCCAGGTTAACAGCAGCTGCCCACGAGTCTCCTGGAACCGCTCCCCTGTGACACCCAGCCCCTGCTGCTGGCTACTCACAGAAATCCCACCTCCTCAGCCCTCAAGGGAGCAGCGTGCCCCTGTTTTCCGTTAACCCTCTGTGACGGTGTCGCACCCAGCCCTCGTGCGCATGGTGAACAAAACCAAGAGAGGGTTTATTGCGCTTCTCGTGGAAACAACAGAGAGCACCGGATACCGATGGGGACAGGAGCAACCGAACTCAGATGCTGCCAGATAGGGCTGACACTCACTGATAGTTCCCATGTCTGGCTAAGCAACAGGTTTCCCCTCCCAGAATTCAGCCCGTTGAAGAGCTGGCTGGCACCCCAGGATCCAGGCCTTCCTGAAATTCCTCCGCACCCCAAGACGTCTCCTATGGGAGAGGCTGCAGAGGGTCTTCTTCTGCCCTGCGTTATGCTGATTCTGTGGCTGTTTCTCATGGCAGTCGGTGCAAGCACCGGACGGTTACTATGGCCATCTCTGCCTCCATGTGGGTTTGGTTGTTCGTGTCTGGCTTTGACGGGTTCCCGTGGATGGTTCTGGGATGGGGTGAGGGTAGAGAACTGCGCCATGAGGCTCACTGCCAGGAGTGGCACATGACTGGGGTTGCCAGCCTCAGGGCAGGCTGGCTGAAACAGGGCAGATGCCCAGACTGGTACTGTGTTCTGTGATTAGATGTCACCACGCCCATACCCTGGAGCCACGGACAGTCCCCTATACTCCGGTTGTCACGGAGTGTAGGGGAGTCAGGTCCTGCACCCCCAGACCCCCTGCCGATTCATCAGGACTCTCAACCAGCCAGTAAAGCAGAAGGTTTATTTAGGCGACAGGAATACAGTCCAACACAGGTCTTGCAGGCACAGATAACCGGATCTCCCCGGTTAAGTCCATCTTGGGGCCTCCCAGCCCCCCCCCCCTCGGGGATCAGAGCCCAGTCCCCCTGCCTCCACTCTGTTCTCCAGCCAACTCCCATCTGCCAACCCACCTCCGGCCCCTCCTCTCTCCTCAGCTCCTCTTCTTTGTCTCCCCACTGGCCAGAGGTGTCATCTCCCCTCCCCCAGGCCTAGCTCATCTTACAGTCTGAATACCTGCTCTGAATACCTGCTTCCTACCTAACATTCCTGGCTCTCCCCTCCCCCACATAGATAGTCCCTGCTCCATCACACCTCTCCCCCCTTCGAGACCGAACTGAGCGGGTTCACTCTAACCAGTGACCTGGGGAAGTTCGAACCCACCTACATTCCCATGGCTGCCCCAGGGTCCCCCCCGTTCTGGGGGAAGAGTTACCCCAGGTCATTCCAGTTTCCTGCCCCCCTGTAGGTCGGGTGGACTCGAGGGCACTTGCAGGTTGCAGGGGGGAAGCCTTATGCCGCCCGCGCCCTTTCCCCACCCCAGTACCCCTGGGGTGCACGCGGGGCTGGGGCCTTCTCCCCACATTCCAATCTGGGGGGCTGTGATTCGGGCTCTCTCGGCTCAGAGCCCCCCTCCTGACCCTGGCCCCCCTCTGGACAGGCTCCTCGGGGCGGGGCAAGGGCCTTACAGCCATCTTCCCCCTGTCCCGGGCCTTCCTCCCACCCTGGCAGAAGTCGCAGGAGCGGCAGTGTTGCCGGACATGGGCAAAGACCCCAGGCCAGTAATAGCTCTGTAGCAGCTTCTGCTGGGTACGCCCGGCTCCCTGGTGCCCTGAGGGGGGAATGTCATGGGCCCGGCACAGCAGCTGGTGGCGATACTCCTGGGGTACCACCAGCTGCCTCCTGATCCCCCCTGACTCCATCTTCCCTGGGGGAGCCCATTCTCGGTACAGGAACCCCTTCTCCCACAGGAACCTTTTCCGGCCACCTCGTCCCATGGTCTGTTCCCCCCCGAGGTTGGCCAGGTCCCTTATCCTCCGCAGGGAGGGGTCTTCCCGCACCGCGGCCTGGTACTCAGCCGCTGGGGCAGGGACGGGGATCTGCTCTCTCTCACCGGCTGGGTCCGGGGCCACAGCCTCTCTGAGCCCTGTCCCTGGGCGTTTCCTCCCCACCAGGTCAGGGTCCGGTGCCCCGGGAAGAGTGCCTTCCCCGGTGTCAGGGTGCAGAGCCCTGCGCCGACTCTGACTACGGTTCACGGCCAGGGCGCCTCGTGTGTTACTGGGCCAGTCCTCGAGATCCCCCCCCATCAACACCTCCGTGGGCAAATGTGGATGCACCCCCATGTTCATGGGGCCCTCCTTGTCCCCCCACTTTAGGTGCACCCTCGCCACAGGCACCTTGAATGGGGTTCCGATCACACCCCTCAGGTTCAGGTAGGTGTTGGGCACCATCCGATCTAGGCCCACCACCTCGGGCCGGGCCAGCGTCACTTCTGTGCCCGTGTCCCAGTACCCAGTGGCCTCCCTCCCGTCTACCTCCAGGGGAACAAGGCATTCGCTCCGGAGGGGCAGCCCTGTGCCCACCCTGTAAACCCAAAACTCAGGGCTGGGAGCATCCAGCCCCTCGGAGGGGCCGACCCAGGGCCCCCCTCCCTCCTTCGCCGGTGGTACGCGGCCAGCCCCCCTTTCCTGCGAATGCTGCCCCTCCTTCGGCTGGGTCTCTACCAAGTTGACCCGGTGTGGGGTTGGTCCGCTCAGTTTGTCCCGGAGCTTGGGGCATTGGGCCCGTATGTGGCCTTGTTGGTCACACTGATAGCAACCCATGTCTCGTGGGTCCCCTCGAGTGGGGCGACTGGACCTGACGCCAGATGTTTCCCTTTGGTGGGGGCCCTCCCTCGGCTCCTTCTGGGAGGTCCCATGGTGACCCTCTCTCTGCGTTGAGGCAGACCTGCTCCTTCGAGACTTCTCCCTGCCATCCCCTGCCCGACTGTCCACATATTGGTCGGCCAGCCGGCCTGCTTGCTGCGGGTTCTCCGGCTTCTGGTCCATCAACCACCGCTTCAGGTCGGATGGGCACTGCTCATACAGGTGCTCCAGTACGAATAGGTCAAGCAGGTCCTCTCTAGTTTGGGACCTAGCCGTCCACTTGCGGGCATATCCCTGCGCCCGGTTGACCAGTTGCAGGTATGTGACCTCCCGGGTCTTATGCTGACTCCAGAACCTCTTCCGGTACATTTCCAGGGTCAGCCCAAACTCGCAGAGCAGGGCCTCCTTGAACAGGTTGTAGTTCCGCGCCTCCGCCCCTCTCATTCGGCTGTACACCTCCACGGCGGTGGAGTCCAGTAAGGGGGTGAGGCACCGGATCCTGTCTGCAGGGTCAACCTGGTGCAGCTCGCAGGCGTTCTCAAAGGCCGTCAGGAAGGTGTCTATGTCCTCCCCCTCCTTACGCCGGGCCAGGAAGTTCTTATCGAAGCTCTTTGTAGGCTTGCCCCCCCCCTCACTCGCCGCGGCCGGGGCCTCCCTGCTTTTCAGCTGGGCCATTTCCAGCTCATGTTTACGTTGTTGCTCCTTCTCCCTTTCCTCGTATTCGCGTTGCTTCTCCTTCTCCCTTTCCTCGTATTCGCGTTGCTTCTCCTTCTCCCTTTCCTCGTATTCGCGTTGCTTCTGCCGGTCCTCCATCTCCATCTCCCTCAGTTTGATCTCTCTCTCCAAGTCCAGCCGCCTGAGTTCCATGGAGGCCGAGCGTCGCCGGGATGATTCCCGGCTGGCCGGGGGGGTCACGGTGCCCCCCGTAGCTGGGCTCCTCCTCCCCCTTCCCCTACGCCCAGGGGTGGGAGGTCTCGGGGAGCCCTCAGCGGCCGGCTGACCACTCCCAGCGGGTACAGACACTGGTGCCTGCGCTGCATCTGCCCGGCTGCTTCCCTCAGAGACACGGGCCGGTTCATTCCTGCGGTCTCTCTCCTCCAGCCGGGCAATCAGCTGGGCCTTGGTGAGCTTCCCACAGTGCAGCCCCCTCTGCTTGCACAGCTCCACCAGCTCATGCTTGCGCTGCGTGGCATACATCTTCCTGCTGGCCACTCGCAGGCCGGGGTGCTCGCCGCTCCCCACGGGTTCCAGGGGGACCCCTAGTGTGCCAGTCCTTGAGGTCACCCCCTCTCTGCCAGGGTCAAGCTGCAGACTCCTCCGCCCCTGGGACTGCTCGCTGCGATCCCCCGGGGGACCCTGTTACTGCAAAGTCCTGCTCTTTGGCCACACTCGCCCAGGGGTGAATCGCCCCTTCGTTTTACTGCTCCCCAGTCACTTACTGCAGGAAGCGCCGTCCACAGGGGTGCAGTCGATCCCACCGCTGCCACCAGTTGTCACGGAGTGTAGGGGAGTCAGGTCCTGCACCCCCGGACTCCCTGCCGATTCATCAGGACTCTCAACCAGCCAGTAAAGCAGAAGGTTTATTTAGGCGACAGGAATACAGTCCAACACAGGTCTTGCAGGCACAGATAACCGGATCTCCCCGGTTAAGTCCATCTTGGGGCCTCCCAGCCCCCCCCCCCCGGGGATCAGAGCCCGGTCCCCCTGCCTCCACTCTGTTCTCCAGCCAACTCCCATCTGCCAACCCACCTCCGGCCCCTCCTCTCTCCTCAGCTCCTCTTCTTTGTCTCCCCACTGGCCAGAGGTGTCATCTCCCCTCCCCCAGGCCTAGCTCATCTTACAGTCTGAATACCTGCTCTGAATACCTGCTTCCTACCTAAAATTCCTGGCTCTCCCCTCCCCCACATAGATAGTCCCTGCTCCATCACACCACGCCCATACCCTGGAGCCACAGACAGTCCCCTATACTCCGGTCTGTCCACCAAGACAAACCAGACTTAGTGATAAGTGGTCATGGCACCAAAACTTTCCACATTCACGGTCCTCCCTGTCCCTAGAGACTAGTCACTTTGGCCTTGTCTCACCAACGAGCTTACAATGACACAGCTGTACCAATGCAGCTGCACCGCTGTAAGATCGCTCATGTAGCCACTCTATGCCAACGGGAGACAGATCTTCCATTGACATAATTCAACCACACCCAACGAGCAGTGGTATCTATGGTGGCAGAAGAAGCTCTCCTGTCGATGTAGCGCTGTGCACACCAGCACTTCTGTCAGTGTAACTTTGTGTCACGTCAGGATGTGTTTTTTTCACACCCCTGAGCGACATAAGTTATACTGACAAAAGTGGTAGTGGAGACATAGCCATACTCCGGATCAATTGGTACCTAGATCTTACACCAAAGATAATGCCTGCAGCCAATTCTGTATCCATGTTATGCCCACACCTTGAATACTGTGTGCAGATGTGTAGACGAGCGGACTCACCCCTGCAGCGCCTCCTGGGAATTAGCTCAATTCCAGCTCTGGAGCACCCTCTGCAGGCCAGTGATCTGCCTGTCCTCTGGCCCCCGTGTCCCTCCCTGGACCCGGTGCCCTCTTACCTGGGGTGCTGCCCCTTGGCAGTAACCCCTCAGTCTTAGGGTCTCCCCTCCCTGGGGAACCCCCACCCACTATTCCCACCTCACCTCAGTATCAGGCCACTGCCAGTCATTGTCTAGCTCCACGCCCTGGGGCAGACTGCAGTATCAGCCACTCATCACTGGCAAGGTTGGGTTTGGACCTACTGCCTTGGCCTACCTCTGGGCTGCCCTCTGCAATCCCCAGTACCTGTTAGCCCAAGGCTAGGCCGCAGCCTGGGGCTTTCCAGGCTGGAGCTCCCCAGCTCCTCTGCCTTTCCCCAGCCCTGCTCCACTCAGGTACCTTGTGTCTAGCTCCCTGTGGCAAGGCCCTTCTCCCTCTATAGCAAGAGAGAGACTGTTTGTGCTTCTGGCTCACAGCCTCTTATAGGGGGCAGCTGGGCCTGACTGCAGTCCAGGCTTCCTGCCCCAGCCAGAGCCCTCTCCTGGGCGGTTTCAAGCCCTTCAGGGCAGGAGCAGGGGACCACTCTGCTACACGTGGTTGCCCCATCCCAAAAAATATATATTGGAACTGGAAAAGGTTCAGAAAAAGGCAACAAAAATGATGAGGGGTATGGAACAGCTTCTGTATGAGGAGAGATGAATAAGACTGGGACTTTTCAGCTTGGAAAAGAGACGCCTAAGGGGGATATGATTGAGGTCTATAAAACCATGACTGGTGTGGAGAAAGCAAATAAGAAAGTGCTATTTACTCCTTCTCATAACACAAGAACTAGGCGTCACCAAATGAAATTAATAAGCAGCAGATTTAAAACAAACAAAAGGAAATATTTCTTCACACAATGCACAGTCAACCTGTGGCACCCTTTGCCAGAGGACGTTGTGAAGGCCAAGACTATAACAAGGTTCAAAAAAAGAACTCGATAAATTAATGGAGGGTAGGTCCATCAATGGCTATTAGCCAGGATGGGCAGGGATGGTGTCCCTAGCCTCAGTTTGCCAGAAGCTGGGAATGGGCGACAGGGGATGGATCACTTGATGATTACCTGTTCTGTTCATTCCCTCTGAAGCACCTGGCATTGGCCACTGTTGGAAGACAGGATACTGGGCTAGATGGACCTTTGGTCTGACTCAGTCTGGCCATTCCTATGTTCTTAATAAATTATCTAAAGGTTTATGAACTAGGAAAAAGAAATATGAGAGTTATTTCCAGGTTAAAGCAGGCAAACATATACACCCTGATGAGATACCATCTAACTCCAAAGAGCGCCAGAGCTGTGCTGGTCTGTCAGTTCAAAGTGTCTCTCAGGGCAGCCCATGGGGAACTTTGGTGCTAGTTTGGTGGCTCTTGCCCACTCCGACATCAAACAGCCCACAAGACAGAAAATGTCTTGTGGCTTCCTTTTATTGACGTCATTCAGCGTCCAAGCCCACAGCACGTCCTTGCACGTCACATTTCCCAGTGGCCAGAGGCCTATTAACCAATTTTTTGTATTGTAATGGTCTGGGATGGCCCATCTGATTTTGATAGTCCGTCTGGGTGGATGCCAGAAGGGGTGGCGGACAATTCCCAGGCCTGGGCTCCCAAGTTCAGAGCAAACACTTTCAATGTTATTAAGCAAAACGTTCATGTTTCCCTATAGCCTGGAACACAGACACTGCATGTGAGATTGATGCAGGCAGCAACATACAAGCATTTCATAGACTAAACACTAAATATGTTCTTGTAAGACTCATCCCTCTTTTGAATGAAACTAACACACAGGTGAACAGTCTGTTCTCCAGCCAGGAGTTTGTTAGTTCTTAGCTAATGTCAGCTGCCTGGACCTGCCAGCGTCTCACCATGTAGTCCATAATAAAATTATAATAATAATTGGAGATATACCTATCTCCTAGAACTTGAAGGGTCATGGAGTCCAGCCCCCTGCCTTCACTAGCAAGACCAATTTTTGCCCTAGACCTCTAAGTGGCCCCCTCAAGGACTGAGCTCACAACCCTGAGTTTAGCAGGCCAATGCTCAAACCACTGAGCTAGCCCTCCTGCCATTGCCAGCTAACCAGGGAGGGCTCACAGCTCCCTCCAGTGTGAAAGGCCGTCCCGAGGCCACGAGATCCTCTGGACCAGAGCTGCCCAGAGGATTCAGGGGGCCTGGGGCAAAGCAATTTCGGGGGCCTCTTCCATAAAAAAAAATGGCGATACTATACAATACTGTATTCCCATGGGGGCCCCTGCAGGGTCTGGTGCAAATTGCCCCACCCCCTTACCACGCGGCTCTGAGCGGGGAGGGACTCAGGCCCCACCAGAGCCGCGCTGCAGCCGTCCAGGGACGCTCCTGGATGCGCTGAGGCTCCGGGAGAGGGGTGGAGATGGGGTCAGGTCGGGCTGGGGCCAGGGAGGGAGCCTCAGCCATTCTCGTGGGGGCCCCTGTGGAGCCCAGGGCCTGGGGCAAATTGCCCCAGCCCTGCCCTGGATGGTCACTCCAAGCCCATTAGCCATAGGTGGCAGCATAGAGAGATTATCCCTGAATTAGTACCTGTACACACAGCTCGCAGCGAGCATGGAGACTGACAAGTTACCAGCTTTCAGTAGAGACCTCACCCACTGCCCTTCAGGGCTAAACACCAGGGAAGCAGTATCGGAGGTGTAGTGAGTTTGTCAGGTCTGAGACAGGACTGGCTTGTGAAGGACAGTGAACACTTCGCTGATTGGCACCAATGGGCCTCTGGGCCACAGAGCGCTGGGAGCCAGGACTGCTGGGTTCTATCCCTGGTTCTGGGAGGGGAGTGGGGTCTAGTGGTTAAGGGGGGCGGTGTTTGGGAGCCAGGACTCCTGTATTCTATCTTAGCTCACGGAGTGGAGTCTAGTGGTTAGAGCAGGAGGGTTGGGAGTCAGGACTCCTGGGCTCTATCCTTGGGTCTGGGAGGGGAGTTGTGTCTAGTGGTTAAAGGAGAGGGGATGGGGTCTGGGAGCCAGGACTTCTAGGTTCTATCCCAGTTCTCGGAGCAGAGTGGGGTCTAGTGGGTTAGAGTTGCGGGGGATGGGAGGCAGGACTCCTGGGTCCTACCCCTCTCTGTGCTGTGTCATTTCCCCTCTGGGGCTGCAGAGTTGTAGCTCCCAGCTTGCAGCATCACACGTGCTGCCACATCCCGTTTGCTTGGTCACAGACTCACCGGGGGGCTTCTCAGAAACCCTCCCGCCACACTCGCTGTGATCAGAGCTCACGGCTGCTCTGCCCACCCCCATCCTGTTCACGGCTGGGCCACCCTGAGAAAGATCAAAGGGCCCTGTTCCCACCCGCCACTGAGATCCGTCAGCGTCACCCCCAGCCCCCAGCGCAGAGCCACAGGCAGGGAGCGGAGCGTGGGTGGGGCCAGGTGAGTAAAAGCCCCAGATGTGCCCAGCTGTGAGCCAGCACCCAGAGCAGCCCTGGATCCTGCTAGGCATGTGTCCACCGGGACCTTTTCCATTCAGTGGTGCATCATCCATCCAGCTGTGCAGGAACCTGCTGGGCAGCATCCATCCAGCTGTGCAGGGTCCCAGCCATGCAGGATCCATCCAGCTGTGCAGGGTCTCAGCCGTGCAGGATCCAGCCAGCTGTGCAGGGTCCCCGGCTGACGCACGGCCTGTCCTTCCCCCCAGCCTGTGTAATTGGCTGTGGTTGGAAACTGAGATGCCTGAGCCCTGCACGTGTGTGCGTGACCCTGAGGTCCCCCCCACGCCTCAATCAGTTGGCAAGAGCAAACGAGCAAATGCCCATTTACCAAAAAAGTCCGGTGCGCCCCCCTAGCAGGGCGTGGAGGAACATGTGTGGGGGAGGATGGCATCACAGGGTGTCAGGCAGCAGGGCTTGGGGGTCAGCCCCAGGTAGAATGGAGCTTGGAGGGGTTAGGGGCCAGCCCCAGCCCCTGGCAGCAGTGTGGGGAGCTGGGGTGAGGGAGGAGCCAGCCCCTGTCCTGGCAGCAGCATATGCAGCTCGGGGAGGTGGGGGTCAGCCCCTGGCTGCGGCATGGGGAGCTGTGGGGGAGGGGTCAGCCCCAGTGGCAGATTTAGAGTTAATGGGGCCCTGTGCTCAGCATTTTTGGGGCCCCTCCTTGGGACCCAGCCAAGAAAAAGAACATTCTCTCTTATCTCTCCCCCACCCCGTTTTTCATTCTTTTTTTCTTCATCCTCCTCCTATAAGTAATAACAAGTCAATGAAAATAAAGTGAGGTAACTTGATTGGTTTTTTCCACAGAGCACTTGAAAATCACTGGGGGTCTCAGCGGGCCACTTCATGATCTTTCCAAACACTGTTTGTACTGTTAGCTAACTATTGCAAAGTGCTTTGGATAAGAGCCCTTTATAAAAAACATGTAAAAAAACATTGGGGTGCAGGGTCTGGCCAGGACTTGGGGTGTGGGAGGGGGCTCAGGGCTGGGGCAGGAGGTTGGGGTGTGGAGCACTTACCTGGGGCAGCTCCCATTTGTTGCGAGGGGTGCAGGTGGGAATGGGGGGCTGAACTAGTCAGGGAGGGCAGGGGGCTGGGAGTGTATGACAGGGGTGCAAGAGTCAGGGCTGGGGGTGCAGGGTCTGGCCAGGAGTTAGGATGCAGGAGGGAGCTCAGGGTTGGGGCAGGAGGCTGGTGTGTGGAGCGCTTACCTGGAGCAGCTCCTGTTTGGTGCAAGGGGTGCAGGTGGTAATGTGTGTGTGGGGGGGTGCAGGAGCTTCTATTTGGTGCTCAGGGTGGGGGTGGTGCAGGAGTCAGGGCATTGGGTGTGGGGGGGCTGGGGATGTGTGGGGGGTGCAAGAGTAAGGGCAGGGGGCTGGGGGTGTGGGCTGGGGTCATGGGGTGCTCCCAGCCACCCAACCTGGCCCCTGCCCTGAGCAGCTCATGGTGCGGGGGGTATGTGTAGGGGGAGTGCGGGGGCCCCACCTTTGCTCTGCTCTGCCCCAGTTCCACCCCCTGATCCAAGGCCCCCTGCCCAGGGGCAGATCCAGACCCCAGCATGCCAAGGGCATGCTTGGGGTGGCATGCCGCGGGGGGCGGCAGGCGGCTCCAGTGGACCTCCTGTAGGCGTGCCTGCGGGAGGTCCACCGGAGCCATGGGACCGGCGACCGGCAGAGCACCCCCCGTGGC
The DNA here is from genome assembly GCF_020497125.1 of Mauremys mutica. NCBI lineage: Eukaryota > Metazoa > Chordata > Testudines > Geoemydidae > Mauremys > Mauremys mutica. Next base: position 54,451,742 of record NC_059084.1, on the reverse strand, counting down.
GTGCTGCCGAGCTTGGGGCGGTGAAATGGCTAGAGCCACCCCTGCCCCTGCCTCTTCTCCACCTCCTCTCCGGAGCGCACTGCAACCCTGCTCCTCCCCCTCCCTTCTGGAGCAGGAGGAAAAAGCTGTTAAGTGGTGGGGGAACCGCTGGGAGGGTGGGGGAGAAGCAGGACCATGGCACGCTGGGGGAGGAAGCAGAGAAGAGGCAGGGGAGGGGGGAGCATTAAGTTGGACTAGTTGGTGCGACTGGAACCTGGTGGGGTGATTCCCATGACTGGACAAAATCAATGCTTATAACCTATTCAGGAAGGATCAAGTGGACAAAAGGAGGGTGGGAGGGGCACTCTATGTTAAAAATCGCACCACCTGTTTCCAAGTGACAGATACCATGGAAGTAAACGATCCTTAATGCTTATGGATTGATGTTCTAGCTGATAAAGCACAAGAGGGTATATTAGTTGGTGTCTGCTACAGAGAACCACATCACACCATGGCAGAGGATGAATGGCTCCTTCTGCATTTGTCTATAACATGCGTTAAAAAAGCTGTGTCATCCTAGGTGACTTCAACAGAAGGACATTTTCTGGAGTGCTCATCCTTTCGGCACTAAAACATCCTCAGAATTAATCAGTAGTACAGATGATGATTTCCTAACTCAAAAATTGTTGCATTCACCATGGGGGAAGTCTGTCCTGGGCCTTGACTTGACAGATACAGAGGAACTGATCACAGAACTAGAAATTAATGATACCTTAGGTGCGGATGATCTCGGCTTGATCACATTTATAACGTGCAATCAGAGCAAAGTCCAGCCCAGTGACATGAGTGCGCCGTGCTTTTAGAGGGCCAGTTTGACAAAGCTGAAAACAATTCTGAGCCAAATCAGCTGCAAGAATTTAACCAGAAAAATGTGACAACTAATTGGGAGTTCTGGAGGAATTCTGCACATCTGCGGATGGGCAGAATTCATGCGTCCCGCACATTCCTGCCCAAGAAGTTCTGCAGTTCCACCTTTCACCGACCAGAGGCCGCTTTGGTGCCAGAACAACCAGCTGCATGAAAGCAGACGGCGGTTCTGTTACCACAGCAGCCTCTGGCGGTCAAAGGTGGAACTGCAGCACTTCTGAGGCAGTTGCATTTTCGAGGTGAGGGGAGGGATTCCTGCATTAATATGCCTAGTAAGGAATCAATTTGTAAAAAAAAAATATTCCCAGAATCTTCTTTTTTGGTCTATATTGTTACAGACATGCTGGCTGACAGATATTTTGAAGTAAATTACCAAAATAATTGAAACTGGCATGATTATGTTGTTTTATTTTGACAAATACAATATGCAAAATTTTGCAAATTTTTAAAATATTGTGAGCAGAATTTTTAATTTTTAGCACATTTTTTTTTGGCACAGTATTCCCCTCGGAGTAGGAATTGTTGCAGAAGACTTTACTAGATGCCTAAAAAGCCACAATCAAGGAATGAGCCTGTGTTAGTTAAAAAAAATCAACCTGTGGCTTCCTTTTATTTTCTTCATTCAGCTTGCAAGGCCACAGTGCTTCCTCGCAGGTAGCATTTCCCAGGAGGGAGAGGGGCATTCCCCAATCCTTTGTCAAGTGACAGTTCATGCTGGCCCATCTAGTTTGGATAGTCCTTCAGGGTGGGTGGAGTAGGGAGTAGAGGGGAAATTCAGGTGCCTGGGTTCCCATGGTTAGAGCAAATATTTTCAGTGCTATGAAGCAAAACTTACCCTTTTCCTTATAGCCTGGAATACAGACGTTGCACGTGAGATAGCTGCAGACAGGAACTTTGCAGCATTTCACAGTCTGAACACTACCTACACTCTTGCCAGACTCATCCCTCTTTTGAGCAAAACGAACACGCAGGCGAACAGTCTGGTCTCCAGCTATGAGTTAGTTAGTTAGCGGTGCGGGCCAAGGGATGTGCTGGCCGCTGCTTCCCACAGCCCCCATTGACCTGGAATGGCGAACCGCGGCCAATGAGAGCCGCGATCGGCCGAAGCTGTGGACACTACAGGTAAACAAACTGTCCTGGCGCACCAGCGGCTTCCCCTGACAGGCCGCATGCCAAAGGTTGCCGATCCCTGTTGTACTCCAGGAAGGACTGACAGTTCATTCCCGTATGAACGGGCGGTCCCCAAACCATGAGATTTGCAGGGCGGTCACTCCAAGCCCATTATCCGTAGGTGTTAAGATAGGGACACTAGCCCTGAACAGCCTTGTATGCATGGCTCCCGGGGACTATGAGGCTTGACAAGTTACAAGCTTTCAGTAGAGCCCTCACATGCCACTTTTCAGGGCTAAATGCCAGGGAAGCGGTGTCTGACGTGTAGTGAGTTTGTCAGGTCCGAGACTGGAGTGGTTTGTGAAGGACAGTGAACACTTTGCTGGTTGGCACCAATGGGGTCACAGGAGGATGGGAGCCAGGACTCCTGGGTTCTGTCCTTGGCTCTGCTGTGTCATTTCCTCTCTGGTGCTGCACAGTCACAGCTCCCAGTTGTACGGCATCACAGAGGCTGTTCCATCCCTTTCGCATGGCCACAGACTCACCGGGGGGCTTCTCAGGACCCCCCCCCCCACTGTGGTTGCCGTGATCGGGGCCCATAGCTGCTCTGCCCAGCCCCACCCTTCTCACGCTGGGCCACATGAGAAAGATCAAAAGGCCACGATCCCACCCACCACCGAGATCAGTGGCCGTCACCCACGGCCCCCACCACAGAGACATGGGCAGGGAGCTGAGTGAGGATGGGGCCAGGTGATTAAGAGCCCCAGATGTGCCCAGCTGTGAGCCAGCACCCAGAGCAGCCCTGGATCCTGCTAGACACGTCCCCACCAGGGTCTTCTCCATCCAGTGGTACATCATCCATCCAGCTGTGCAGGGACCCAGCTAGGTAGCATTCAGCCAGCTGTGAAGGATCTCTGCTCATGCACGGCTTGTCCTTCTCCTCAGCCTGTGTGGTTGGCTGTGGTTGGAAACTGAGATGCCTGAGCCCTGCATTTAGATGAATGTGTGAGCGACCCTGAGGTTTCCTGCTCCCTTGATCTCCCCCAAGCTGAGTCTATAAAGGCCCCAGGGCTGAGGCAAATACACCGTCCCTGTACTGACTGCAAACATGCAGATACAGATCTTGCTCCTGCTCCCCATGGCCTTTCTCCTGCCCTCAGGGACTTGGGCTGGTGAGTATGGCTGGGATTGGAGGCCCTGAGGCTTTAAGTTCAATGGCAGGGTCTCAAGGCTGGGGTTCAGTGGGTGGTATCTAGGGGCCTGTGACAGTCTGTACCCCTATGTTCACCCCTTTTACAGGACTATGATACGTTTTATACAAAGCATGTCTTGTGAGATATCATCTAAAAGCTCATAATTTGCTAATCACTATTTTCCTGGTAAAATACATGTGGCGTGTAAAGTTATACGTTTCTACTGCATGGTGTTTCTACAACATGTTCCAAGTCTGGGGAACATCCACAAACCAGATCCCCAGAGACAAAACGCCCACTGACATCTCAGCCAGGTGTCAGTGTATTCAAATGGACCATCACCTGGCTAAGTGGCCATTCTTGAGAAGGAAAGAGGACATGGGTGAAAAATTTACATCTTGTCAAAGACACAGCTTGGGTTCCTGGCTGCACAGACTTTCAGTCTCCTGAACCTCAGCTGGAGATGATTTTCGAAGACGGGAAAGAACTAGAAGAAGGGGGAGCAGGTGCCCCAAATGAGGTCTCCCTTTCTCTCTACCCACGGAATTCACAACACTGGAAGTGCAAAGGAAGCAGCATTGGACTGGGAGAGGTATCCTAATTGCAGGCAATTCAGCCAGCAAGATTGCAGAAATATGTGCTGAGAGAGCTCTCACAGGGCACAGTTTGTATGAAATTTATCACCGTCCTGTCAAGGGGTGAAAACAGGGGTAGTGACTGTCACAGGGGATTGGGTCATATTGTCTCATGCAGCACTGATACCGATCAGTGTCACCCACAGCCCATGTGAGGAAGAGCGGGGGAAGGGTAGAAATAATCCTTTGGAACAGTGACAGCAGCAGCGAGCTGCCCTCAAGGGTAAAGACCCCATGTGACTGTGCCCCCCATAAGGCTTTAGGGACATATGCTAATGCATGTATATATGACATGACTGGAATATGTCTTATGCTACATATGCCATGTAACAGAGCTCTGTAAAGGTTATGATCTACTGAATACATTCCTCCTATTTGTATGCATGTACCATTTTTGTACTTAAAGTTAGGAATATTGGCTGTATACTTGCTTGATTTCTAAGTAAGCTTTTTAAGGCATTTGGTCAGCTTCTTCAGAAAGGAATTTGCAAGTTAAGTGCCCAATCAAGAAGCATTTAATGCACAATGGATCTTGGAAGGCTCCAATCCACATAAGAAGTCTACTTGAGGATGTTCAAGGAAGCATGTGAACCATGATTGCTACCCTGTAAGAAACTCAGTCATGCAGGGACATGTGACTTGCCCATGTGACTCCAAAAACTCCATCTTGGAGCTGGACTTTGATAGGAAAGAGGAGGGGGTCTCCCTCCACAAGAGAAAGGCTATTTAAGTCTGTGGGAGACCCCTCCATTTGTCTTCAGCTGGCTAAAGAGAGAGCCTCTTCACCCCCAAGGGATACCTGAGAGAGACTGGAACAAAGGACAGTAACTACAGGGGGTATGAGTGATTGCTGGACCCAGACTAGAAGGAGGCTAGTCTGTAAAAATAAGTTTACTGGGTGAGATTTTTATCTGTATTCAGTTTCTTAGACATAGACTGGCGTGTTTTACTTTATTTTACTTGATAATTCAGTTTGTTCTATCTGTTACTACTTGGAACCACTTAAATCCTACTTTCTGTATTTAATAAAATCACTTTTTACTTATTAATTAACCCAGAGTATGTATTAATACCTTGGGGGAGGGGGTGAGCAAACAGCTGTGTATATCTCTCTATCAGTGTTATAGAGGGTGAACAATTTATGAGTTTACCCTGCATAAGCTTTATACAGGGTAAAACAGATTTATTTCAGTTTAGACCCCACTGGGAGTTGGGCATCTGAGTGTTAAAGATAAGAACACTTCTGTAAGTTGCTTTCAGTTAAGCCTACAGCTGTTAGGGGATGTGGTTCAGACCTGGGTCTGGGTTTGCAGCAGTCTAGCGTGTCTGGCTCAAACCAGGAAGGGCACTGAAGTCCTAAGCTGACAGGGCAGGAAGGCAGGGGCAGAAGTAGTCTTAGCACATCAGGTGGCAGCTCCCAAGGGGGTTTCTGTGATCCAACCCACCACACCCCGTGTCTCATTCTCCACTTCCTGAGCCAGCCAGTCCCCCACCCTTGGGCCATATCAGAGCCCACGCCCCCTGGAGGTGAATGACTTCCAGCAACTCAGGTATCAAAATTGGAAACAGGAAGCCCAGTTGTGCTGGGTTCCAGATGTTGCACAGCTGTTAGCATGTGGCTTTCCAAAGCATGAACTTTCCACATCACTGAAAGAGGCAGGGGCCTGTCAACTAAACCCCAGGGGATCTATTCTTCCTTTTATCTCCCAAGGCTGTCCTCTGGGGTGCACTCTGGCTAACTCTGGGTTGGGGGGTGGTTGTCTTAGGCCGAGACTGTCAGAGGTGCCTGGGAGATGAAACCATTTATCTGAAACCAGAGGGTCCAGCTCCTAGGGAGAAGATAGGTCAATGCTATTGTTGGGGGTTGGGTTAAACCTTGAAAACCAACCAATATGAGGTCCTGGTGCAATCCTCTAGATAAGTGGGTGAACGCCATCCTTGGGTGTGTAAGCCAGGGGAGGTAGGGTCACTTCTGGATATGGGCTTGGTGAGACCACAACAGGAAACTGTGTCCAGTTCTGGTGTCCACACGTCCAGCACGATGTCGTCAAATTGGAAAGCACTACAAGAACAAGCCAAGATCTGGAGACCCTGCCTGGCAGGAAGATCTCCAAGGAGATCGATTTCCTGAGGGTATTGGAGGTGAAGAGGTGACTCGGCCCCCATCTGTAGGAACCTCCATGGGGTGCGGGTTTCTGAGAGCAGGTGGCTCTTCAACCTCTCTGGCAAAGACAGGACAAGACCTGACTGCTGGGAGCTGGAGTCAGCAAAGTTCTAACTGGGACTAATATGCAAACATTAAACATGGAGCCAGGGAAACAACTGACTTGGGGCCGTGGTGGAGTTGCTGGGTGGGTTCTGGCTCTGAAGTATCCAGGGGGCCAGGTTGGATGATCACAATTATCCCTCCTGGCCTGGAAATCTATGGGGCTGGGTATTTAGGTGCAGAGAAGCCCCAGGGCATTTCTTACACCAGTAGTAGGGCTGAGCAGTGATAGCCACTTCCCCAGCCAGGCTGGGTGGGCACCAGAGCAAAGGAGACCCTGCCCCCGACGTGGGTGCATCTGTGACCAGAGTTTTCCTGGCCCATCCAGGGTGGGGGTTTCCAGGCAACAGGGTACGTGTCCCTGTGGTTGCCAGGCCCTGCCCTCCCCGCTCTCTGCCTGGTCCATATAACCACCCTGGCTGAGGCAGAGGCTCCGTGCCTGGGCCTGGGTGGCTCTGATGATGCAGCTCTTGAGCTGGGCCTGTTCCCTGTGGCCTTTCTCCTGCCCCCAGGCCTGGACTGGTGATTGTTGGGGGCAGGGGGATTGGGGCCTGTGGGGAGCAGGACCCTGACCCAGCAGGTCCCCTTGGTCCTTTTGGTCAGGTGCCAACCAGATTATTGGAGTTTCTTAACCCTTTAGAGGTAAAGGAGGGATTTTATGCTACCCTCAGCTGTATGTTCATGACACTGACCAACTCCCAGTGTGTTTGGTACGATTCCCCACCCAGTGAGGGATAAGCTTCAGATTTACCCTCTGGCCCCATGGGGTGTCAGTGGGGGAGAACAGAGCAGGGTCAGGGTTCCAGGCACAGGGATCCCCCAAGAAGAGTGTCACACCCCAATTCCCGCCTCCCCCCAGGGAGTCTCCAGGGAAGGCAGATCAGCATTGTATGTGGCTAACACTGTTGCAAGCATCGCAAATCATTTGGGGAGGGTCAAAGGTGTGCAAGTGGGGAGTGGAAGTTTCCTTTGCAGATCACGAGAGGCCGAGGTGGGGAGAGAAAGAAGAAGAGCAAAGAACGGGTTAACTCCACGCTCCTGCTAGGCCCGAAGATAAAACACTAACTCCAGCCAGTTCAAGGCCACAGCGCACATCTGATTCTCGGCTGCTGGCCAAGAATGAGGGGGGCCCGGAATGGAACAGACACAGTCCTCCGGAGCCAGCCCATAACAAGCGAGACAAGCGGAGGCCAGCACAGAGGAAAACAACGAGAACAACAGAGGGTAGCCGGTGTGTTTTGGGGAAAGTCGAGGAGACCACAGAAAGCCGGTTTGGACTGGCACAAAAAGCACCAGGAGCAGAGGTCGCGAAATGGAACATCCCCAAAGGAACCCAGGACTTAAAAACCCTCCTGAGAGCTGGAGCAATTCGGAGAACACAGCAGATTCTTGGACAACCTGGGCCTAGGACAGCACTCCCCTCCACCCCACCCACTCTCTTCTTCTTCTGACGTTACACCTAGACCTGGCCAGTCTGGGTCATGCATGTGTGAGTATGAAAGTGGATTAGGGCCTGGGGGCATTAACACTTTCTTTCTTCCCCTGAGTGACATGGGAACAGCCCCAGCACTCTCTGCTGTTATTTTATTTTTTTATTAATAAAGCTTTAAAATCTAGATGCTTGATGCTTTTCGTCATCTCCTCCCCAAACGATCCTGTGGCGTCAGCCTGATCAACTGACGGTCCAGGCAGATTGAAATGGTAAAATCTGTCACAAGAGCATCACGGGAGGGTGCAGGGGGGGGGACGTTGAGGTTGTGGGGACTCCCCTTTGGGATGGAGAGCTCAATCCCAGCCCGGCCTAGGGAGATGATGGTTTTTATATATGAACCTGGTCTCCCCACAGGTGAGATCATCGGGGGCCGGGAAGCCAAGCCCCACTCCAGACGCTACATGGCCTATCTGGAAATCCAAGTTGGGCAGGTTAAAAAAAAGTGTGGCGGGTTCCTGGTGAAGACAAACTTCGTGCTGACGGCTGCTCACTGCAATGGAGAGTAAGTGCCTCTGTGCTGGGGATGTCAGGGCAGGTTGGGGTTAGCGTGTGATGGGGGAGCCGGGAGCTCTGGTGCCGTCGTAGGTTGCAGGGAAGGAGCAGTTAGCAGGACAGGCTGGGAGAGCGGAGCCCAGGGGTCTGATCTGCTCAGGGGGCATTGGCGTGTCTCTAAGGGCCTCCGCAAACCATGGTCCAGATCCAACACTGGGTAAATCAAGGTGGGGTCTGGCCCCATTGCCCAGATCGGGGCAGGGAGGGACTCACAGCCCCAGGATGGCTCTGTGGGGCTCTGGGCTGCAGGGAGCTGGGCATACACCTCTGTGTGGATCTAGCTGGGCTGCAGGGGAGCTGAGATCCAGGGGCTGGGAGGACAATGGGGAGTGAAGGAGCTCAGGGGAACAGCACAAGGGGCTGGGGAGACACAGGCTGGGACCCCAGCACCACTGGGCAGGGACTTTGTGCCACAAACGGCACCACTAGAGGGGAGAGGCCCCTTGTGCCATTCCCCCTCCTCCTCTAAGTCAGCCAGTCCCCAGCCCTGGGGCCGGATCGCAGCTGGCAATGTGCACAGTGGTAGATACGCTTTTCCAGGCCAGCAGATGAGTCTGGGATCATGGCCTGAGAGCCCCAGGCTGCCATGTCCCCTCCATATCACTGATCATGTGGCAGACTCACATGTGCCCATCCCCCACCTCACATACACTCCTGCCCTTATGCCCCATGGATTGTTCTTGGCTTTTATAGCAAGATTATTGTCAAGCTGGGAGCCCATAACATCAGTGAACAGGAACGGAGCCAACAGAAAATCCCGGTGCGCCGCCGGATCCCCCACCCGCAATATGACAAGAAGACCCTTAACAATGACATCATGCTGCTGCAGGTATCATCCACTTCCCATCACCCCCGCCCCCAGTGACCTCACACTGCTGCTGGTACCATCCCATCCCATCACCCCACCCCCAGTGACCTCACACTGCTGCAGGTACCTCCCCCATTCCATCCTCCTGCCCCCAGTGACATCACACTGCTGCAGGTACCGCCCCCATCCCATCATCCCACCTCCAGTGACCTCACACTGCTGCAGGTACCACCCCCATCCGATCTTCCCAGTGACTTCACGTGAAAACACTGGACACATCTCCATTTTCCTCTGTTGGAACATGTTGGTCCCTTTCAGGTCCAATCCCTGTGCTGATCTGGTTTCCTGTTTTCCCTCATGCCCATGGCAGCTGTCACGCAATGCAGTGCTGAATAACTGGGTGCGGCTCATCCCCCTGCCAAATGCCAAGTCCAGGGTGAGGCTGGAATCCATGTGCAGCGTGGCTGGGTGGGGTCGGACTGGCCGGAACTCAAGAACTGACACCCTCCGTGAGGTGGACCTTGAGGTCATGAAGGACAACATGTGTCGTCTGTACCCTGGATACAACCCCTCAGCAATGCTGTGTGTGGGGAAGCCCAGCCTGGGGAAATTACCTTATCGAGTAAGTATCCTGCTGACCTGGAGGCTCCTTGGTTCCAGGAGGTCACTGCTGGGAGGGAATTGGGAGGTGTTTTCCAGGGCTAAATATCTAATTGCACAGTGATCCCCTACCAACCTAGCCCTGCTCGGGAGATGGGGTGTTGATGCAGACATCAGACTGACCTGGACGGGTGAAGCGATAGTGAGACTAGCTCGGCACGGCTCCTACTAGCTTGGCCAAGATCCTTTATTACACATGGCTATTGATGTTCTTTCATCTCAAACCATGGCCAACACAACCCGATTCAACTCTGTCCCAAACTCAACCCCCCTCCCCAAAAAAATCCTTCCTAACTGTTTTAGAAACTGACCCCCCCAATACAACACCACCCCAAACTCAATCCTTTTCCCCAACACAGCCCTATTAACCCTACCCCAACTCAATTCTCCCAACAAAACCCTACCAACCCTACCCCAAACTCAAACCCCACCCTATGCAATCCTATCTCAAACTCAACCACTCCCAACACAAACCTGCCAACTCCACCCCAAACTCAACTGCCTCCAACACAACCCTACCAACCCTACTCCAAACTCAAACCCCACCCTACACAACCATATCTCAAACTTAACCCCAACACACACCTACCAAATCTACCCAAACTCAAACCCCACCCAACACAACCCTACCAACCCTACCCCAACACAGCCCAATCCAACACTATCCATAGCTCAAACAACACCCAGCATAACTGTACCCAACCCTTCCTCAAACTCAAACCCCACCCAACACAATACTACCCAACTCTATCAAACTTAACCCCTGTCCTGCACAACTGTGCCCAACTCCAACTCTACCCAACACTACCCAATCTCTACTAAATTTAACAACTGTCCTATCCAGCTCTACCCCATCCTACTAAACTCTACCCAAACTCATCCCTACCCATATCCACCCAATTCAAACTCTACCCAATTCTACCTAATCTAAACCCAATTCTACCAAACTCTGCCTAACCCTACTAGTGCTACATGAACAAAAAAGGAAACACTTCAACACAGCAAACATTTTTGCTGAAGTTTCCAAATTTGAAAAAAGGCCATTTTTTTACACAAAACATATTTCTTGCCAAATATTTAAACCTCCCCTACTCTTGGTGCAATCAGATCTACAAATGAAAAGTTGTGCTAGAGATGTGCAAGATGTAATTGTGATTATTTTTAATCCCAGGGTGATTCTGGTGGCCCCTTGGTATGTGATGGAGTGGCCCAGGGCATCGCTTCATATGTTGATGAGCATTTGTGGGAGCCAAGCGTGTTTACAAGACTCTCCAACTTCATCCCCTGGATCCAGAACATTCTGCAGAAACAGCATTAAAGGAGACACCCATTTTCTTGGCTCTTTGCCTGGCTAGACCAGCCATGGGCTAGCTAAGCTTTGCATGTGAAATGCAGATTATCTTCATTAGTCTTAGAAAAATGCTATGAACTGATTGGTTTCAAAATGGACTGGGGGCGGGGGAAGAGTTCGTAGATGTTGGGATAAAACCCCTTGTGTCTCTATGAGTTTTTGAACTATCCTATGGGATTCTAGAGCAGGGATCAGATTCTCTCTATTAAACCCTATCGGATGGTGCCAGAAAAACATATAGAAAGGCTGGTATTCGAGCCAGCATCCCATAGAGGGAAAAGGTGATATCCTCTTGCATCAATTTCTATTAGTGAGAGAGACAAACTTTGAGATTACATAGAGCCAGGAAAGGTTCTCTATGTGTCACAGCTCAATGCAAGGTGGAAACAGATTGTTTAACATAAGAAGTTAACACATATTTTCAAGTGACCATTCAAGCTGAAGTGGCCTGTTAACACCTCTCCAGTAATAGTGGGAGAAAGACGGTGGAAAAGGTGTGGGGGAAGGGGGTTTGGTGGGTTACAGATTGTTGTAATAAGCCATAAATCCAGTGTATCTATTCATGTCATGATTTTTTAGTGTCTAGCAAAGTTATGAATTTAAGCTCCCAGGCTCATCTTTTGCAAATGTTGTGCAGGTTTCCTTTGATGATGAGGACCAAGAGGTCCTGGAGTGATCATTTGGTGAAAAGTGTTCGCCCCTGGCCGGGTGATAAGGTCTTTTTGTCTTTCATCATTTTTCTGTGTGAGTTCATTCAAGGGTGGTGGTCTCATTTCACCCACCTACTTGTTATTGGGGCATTTAGTGCACTGGATGAGGAAAGCCACATGTTGTGATGGGCATGTGTAGGACCCACGGATCTTGAAAGGTGCATTGTAGGAAGGGGTGTTGATCATTGCAGCAGTGGAGATGTGTCTGCAAGTTTTGGTCTGGCTGGGTCTGATGCTACTTTGAGTTGGTGGGTCCTGGTCTGTGCAGATCTTGCTTCTGATGATGAGCATGGAGAGAAATATGTGCTAAGTACTTAGGCTAAACAATCTGTTCCATTTTGTACTTAGCTGTGACACCCTGAGAACCTTTCCCAGACCTGAAGAAGAGCTTTGTGTAAGTTTTTATCTCTCTCACCAACAGTTGGTCCAATAAAAGGTATCCCCTCATAGACCTTGTCTCCTATTGATCAGATTACAACTTTGGCTGATAATGGTAACAGTGTTGATGTTATATGCTTATAATTCTGGGAGTCATTTGACTTGGTACCACACATGTTGATTAAAAAACGAGAACTATGGCCCACATAATATAGGTTAAAAACTGGCTAAATGATAGATCTCAAAAAGTAATTGTAAATGTGGAGTCATCACCAAATGGATGTTTCTTGTGGGCTCAGGGCTCTGTTCTTGTCCTATGCAATTTATCATTTTTATCAATGCTCTGGAAGAAAACTTAAAATCAGCACTGATAATGTTTGCAGATGACTCAAAAAGTGGGGGAGTGATAAATAATGAAGAGGCAGGTCACCAGTACAGAGTGATATGGATTGTTTGGTAATCTGGGAGCAAGCAAACAATATGTATTTTAATATAGCTCAGTGTATACCTCTAGGGGCAAAGAACATTGGCCATATTTACAGACTGTCTCCTGGGACGTAGGGATTCTGCAAAAGATTTGGGGGTCAAGGTGAACATGAGCTCCCAGTGCGACACTGTGGCCAAAAGATCCAGTGTGATCTTGGGATGCATAAACAGGGGAATCTCGAGTAGGAGCAGAGAGGTTATTTTATCTCTGGATTTGGTCCTGGTGCAACCATCACTGGAACCCTGTGCCCAGATCAGGGGCTCAGAATTCAAGAAGGATGGTGATAAGTTGGAGAGGGCTCAGAACAGTCATGAGAATGATTAAAGGATTGGAAACCTGCATTCGAGTGATAGACTCAAGAAGCTCCATCTATTTAGTTTAACACAGAGAAGGTTTAGGGGTGACATGATTACAGTTTATAAGTACCTACATGGGGAACAAATATTTAACAATGGCTTCTTCAGTCTAGCAGAGAAAGGTTGGACACTTACAGGAAATATTGTATCTTGCCACATCACTTTTCCATCAAAGTCCCCTCCCCTCCCTCCATCTGCCTTCTTTACTTGTTAATTTTGCTTGTTAATTTCACATGGTGGTTTGTGGCCTCTGGAATAAATGCAAAATTTATGATCATTCTTATGTAAAAATTAATTATAATAATAAAAATGTTTAGTACAGAAACTCCCCAACATAATGACCTCTCAAGATAGCAATGATGTGAGATAACAACCTTGGCAAATAATGCATTAAATTTTTTTTGGCCTACTAGGAAACATATTTATAGAAGTTTCCATTCCCAGTCACAGATCTAGCATTCTGAAGCAAAGTCACTAAAATATAGTCCAACAAACAAATGTTTATTTAATGTGCCCCTCATGTAAGCAGAGTCAGGATGAGCTCTACCCTGACATCTGGTGGTGAATTATGACGAGTGTGGAAAAGAATTTCAGGGGCTGATCGTGTTTGCATGGGCACGCCCACCCTGCCTGGCATAGCCCACGGCAGCCTGGGATGGTTACTTTGGCAGCTGTGGGATCCCCAGTTTCTTTGTTGTGGGGGTGGGAGGAGTGGAGTGTTGTCACCCTGATTGTGTGGATGAGGACCTGTGAAAGTGCTTTGTGACAGGGAGTCTCACCATCAATTGTGTGGCACTCACTAGACAAGGGAGTGGGCTCCTTGTGTGAGCCAGAAGCACGAATTGCACCTCCTCCTCTCTCCATTGTTGATTATCAGAGCTTATTTTTTTATTCCCTTAAGAGTCTAAGTTACAGGTTACTGAGCTGAACTCACTTTGGTCTAATGGTGCCCAAGCACTGGGGATCCCCTACTATGAGCTGAAATCACTAAAGAGCTGTGCTAACTAGTGGGGGAGCCTGAAGCTATATTGCAGGGTGGAGCAGAGCAGTTTGTGGGACAGTTGGAGTACCCACGGAGCAAGTGGAGCTGAGCAGTTTGCGGGGATGGCTGGAGCAGATCACAGAATGGCGGGTGGAACAGAGCAGCTGGCAGAGCGGAGCGGTTTGTGGGACAGTTGGAGCGGCCCACAGAGCGAGCAGAGCTGAGCAGTTTGCAGGGACGGCTGGAGAGGCTCACGGGACGGCTGGGGGGGCAGAGCAGCTGGCAGAGCGGAGCGGAGCTGAGCAGTTTGTGGGGAAGGCAGAAGCAGAATCCACGGAGAGGCAGGGCAGTCGGCCCCGGACCATGTAAGGTGCCCTTTCTACCCAGACTGGGTGGGGCGGGAAACCCCTGCAGATAGACTCTTGAACTCTGGGGCTGCACTGACCCAGGACAGAAACTTTTGGGTTGCAGGACTTTTGGGACATTTGAGGTATTGGACTTTGGAGTCTTGGGGTGATTTGGGGGTTGCTGGACTCAAGAGCTCAGGGAAAAGGACACGGCCTAGTTGAGGTGTTTTCCCAGTTTAATGCTATGCTGTTTATCTCATGTTATTAAACATTTTCTGCTACACCGAGACTCTGTGCTTGCAAGAGGGGAAATATTACCTCTTCGAGGCGCCCAGGGGTGTGTGTAAGATTTTCCCAGGTCACTGGCTGGGGGCTCGAGCTGGTTTCCATTACGTTGTAGGGAAGGGACCCCTATGTATTGAACCCAGGCCTTGCTGCTATCAATTCGGCCTGGCAGAAGGGTTACACTCACTTTTCCCTCCACCACACCCCACTCACCGGTGTTGTCTTTGGTCAGTGGAGACTCAGAGTTCAGAGGTGCTTTCACGTGAGTTCACCTTCCAAGTGGGGGGCAAGAAGGCACCTTGCTCGTTCCTCCAGCTGCTCACTGTTTGCTCTGGCCACGGCTGTTTGTTATGCCACCGTTCACTCCACCACTCTGTTGCCAACGGCCCTGCACAGTCACCTTCTGCTGCCACCTGCCACTGTGACCTCTGCGAGTTGGTTTCTTGAGGTTCCACCGGCTCTCAGTGATTTCAGCTGAACTCTCACTGAGGGAACCCCGCTGCTAGTGCAGTCTGGGCCGTCCCTTCCACAGAAACACTGTCCCACAGCAGGATTAAGCACTTGGACCTGATTGTCAGTGATTTCAGCTGCAGCGGTGGCTTAACAGAACAAAAGACTCTCTATGGAGCCTAATCAGCTCTGTCTTTAAACAGTGGAAAGGGACAGTTCCCCACCCTCTCTCTTGATGCCTTCAATCAGCACAAGCTAAGTACAGTTCTACTGCCCTTTACTCATACAATAAGAACAACATTTCATTCCCCCGTCCCCGGCCAGCATTCAAGTGGTTTGTAACCCAGCCCCAACCAAAATCTATCGCTTGGGCAACACAGCTGTTTGCTGGATACCTAGTTAGATTAGGTGTGAATGTAAATATAATCTATCCCTGAAGCCTTAGCCCCCAGTGCATCACTAGCTGTCAGGGAGAGCTCATTTAGACTTCGCTTACAAATCATCATTTGAAATTATTAGGTTGGCCAACACCACTGAAATGAATGCACTGACATTGTCATAACAAACAATAGCTGTATAAGGAAGCTAGTTTATGTTCATACTTTTCAAATCTATTATACTTTTTCTGATACATGTATTTTATCATACACTGTAGGTGCTTTTAAAGTGTGCATTAATGTTTCAATTTCAGTTCAAATTTCCAACCAGTCAGTAAATTGGCATGTAACTAGTTCACAAAACTGGGAGGAATGGTGTTGGGAAAATTGAGGGGGTTGTACACCCACTGCCCCAGTGGGGTGTAGGAAGATCACTGGAAGGTGGAGAGGGGGCAGCTTGCTGTCCGTGGGTGCTGAGCACCCGCTAATTTTTCTCTGTGGGTGCTCTGGCCCTGGAGCACCCACAGAGTCGGCGCCTATGGCCTGGGATACAGACATTGTACGTGAGGTTAGCACAGGCAACAACTTCCAAGCATTGCATAGTCTGAACACTAAATGGGATTTTGTAAGACTCATCCGTATTTTGAGTCAAACAAACACACAGTTGAAAAGGTTTTGTCTCCAGTTACGAGTCTGTTTATTCTTAGCTAATGCCATCTTCCTAGGCCTGCCAGCGTCACACCGTGTAGTCCATCACTGGCTAGCCAGGGAGGGCTAACAGCTCCCTCCCGTGTGAATGGGCTGTCACCGAGCCACGCGATTCCCTGGATATCTCTACAAGCCCAATGGCATTAGCCATAGGTGTCAGGATAGAGACATTATCCCTGTACTAGTCCCTGTAGGCACATCTCACAGTGAGCGTGAGGCTTGAGGAGTTATCAGCTTTCAGTAGAGCCTTCACATGCCACCCTTCGGGGTAAATACCAGGGAAGCAGTGCCTTAGGTGTAGTGAGTTTGTCAGGTCTGAGACCAGAGTGATTTGTAAGGGACAGTGAACACGTCACTGGTTGGCACTAACTATCCCTGCCTTTGGGGGGGGGGCAGTGATGTGTAGTGGTTAGAGGGGGGGGCTGGAATTCAAGATTCTTGAGTTCTTTCCCCATCTCTGGGAGGGGAGCGGGTTCTTGTGGCTAAAGCAGGGGGGCTGGGAGCCAGGACTCCTTGGTTCTATCCCTGCCTCTGCTGTGTTATTTCCCTTCTGGTGCTGCACAGACATAGCTCCCAGCTATATGGTATCCCACAGGCTACCACATCCCCTTCGCGTGGTCACAGACTCAGCAGGGTCTTCTCAGAAACCCTACCATGACAGTTGCTGTGATCGGTGCCGATGGCTGCTCGGCCAAGCCCCATTCTGCTCACGACTGGACTACCCTGAGAAAGATCAAAGGTCCACGTTCCCACCCTCCCCACCGACATCAGTCGCTGTCATCCACAGCCCCCACCACAGAGACACGGGCAGGGAGCTGAGCAAGGATGAGGCCAGGTGAGTAAGAGCCTCTGATGTGCATAGCTGTGAGCTGGCACCCAGATCATCACTGGATCCCGCGAGACATGTCTCCTTCAAGGTCATCTCTGTCCAGCAGTGCAATATGCAGCCAGCTGTGTCTGATGTGCGGCTGACATACAGCTTGTCCTTTCCCCCAGGCCACATGATTGGCAGTGGTTGAAAACTCAGACATCTGAGTCCTGCATTTAGATGAGTGTGTGGGCAACCTTGAAGTTTCCTGCCCCCCGAGCCTCCCCAAACTGAGTTTATAAAATCCCCAGGCCTGAGGCAGATGCATCGTCCCTGTACTGACTGCAAACATGCAGTTACAGATCTTGCTCCTGCTCCCCATGGCCTTTCTCCTGCCCCCCAAGACTTGGGCTGGTAAGTACGGCTTGGCTTGGGGGCCCTTAGACTTTGGGGTTAAAGATGGGGTCTTAGGGATTGGGTTCAGTGGGTAGTATCCAGGGGCGACTCTGCCAATTTCGCCGCCCCAAGCATGGCGGCATGCTGCGGGGGGCGCTCTGGCGGTCGCCGGTCCCGCGGCTCCAGTGGACCTCCTGCAGACGTGCCTGCAGAGGGTCCGCTGGTCCCGCGGCTCCGGTGGAGCATCCGCAGGTATGCCTGCGGGAGGTCCACCGGAGCCGCGGGACCAGCGGACCCTCTGCAGGCACGTCTGCAGGAGGTCCACTGGAGCCGCGGGACCAGCGGACCCTCCACAGGCACGCCTACGGGAGGTCCACTGGAGCCACCTGCCACCCTCCCGGTGACCGCCAGAGCGCCCCCCGTGGGATGCCACCCCAAGCACGCGCCTGGCGTGCTGGGGCCTGGAGCCGGCCCTGGTGGTATCTAGGGCCTGTTACAGTCTGAATCCCTATGATCACCCCTTTTACAGGACTATGATACATTTTATACAAAGCATGTCTTGTGAGGTATCATCGGAAAACTCCTAATTTGCTCATCTTTATTGTCCTGGTAAAATATGTGTGGCATCGAAGGTTTTGAGATTTTACTGTATGGTGTTACTAAGGGCTTGGCTACACTTACAAATTTGCAGCGCTGCAGCAGGGTGTGAAAACACACCCTCTCCAGCGCTGCAAATTGCGGCGCTTTGAAGCGCCAGTGTGGTCAAAGCCCCAGCGCTGGGAGCGTGGCTCCCAGCGCTGTCCGTTATTCCCCACAGGGAGGTGGAGTACGGACAGCGCTGGGAGAGCTTTCTCCCAGCGCTGGTGCTTTGACCACACTTAGCGCTTCAAAGCGCTGCCGCGGCAGCGCTACCGCGGCAGCGCTTTGAAGTGCTAAGTGTAGCCACAGCCTAAGACATGTTCCAGATCTGGAGAGTAGTCACAAACCAGTTCACCAGAGACAAAAGGCTAACCAATGCCTCAGCGATGTGTCAACTAATCAAATGGACCATCACCTGGTTAAGTGGCCATTATTCGTCAGGAAAGAGGATATTGGTGAAAAATTTACATATTGATGAACAAAGAGCTTGGGGTTCCTGTCTACAGAGTTTGTTTCTTCAACCCCAGCTGAAGACGTTTCTCAAAAGAAGAGAAACAATTAGAAGAGGGGGAGAAGCTGCCCCAAATGATCTCTCCCTTTCTCTCTACCCATGGCATTCACAAAACCGGGATTAACAACAAGAATTTTGGTTATAAATTGGAGACACATCAGTTGTAAGTAACAGAGGAGGAGAAGGACCTCGGAGTATTGGCTGATCACAGGATGACTATGAGCCGCCAATGTGATATGGCCATTAAAAAAGCTAATGCGGTCTTGGGATGCATCAAGCGAGGTATTTCCAATAAACATAAGGAGGTGTTAGTACTGTTATATAAGGCACTGGTGAGATCTCATTTGGAATACTGTGTGCAGTTCTGGTCTCCCATGTTTAAGAAGGATGAATTCAAACTGGAACAGGTACAGAGAAGGGCTACTAGGATGATCCGAAGAATGGAAAACCTGTCTTATGAAAGGAGACTCAAAGAGCTTGACTTGTTTAGCCTAACCAAAAGAAGGTTGAGGGGTGATATGATTGCTCTTTACACATATATCAGAGGGATAAATATCAGGGAGGGAGAGGAATTATTTAAGTTCAGTACCAATGTGGACACAAGAACAAATGGTTATAAACTGGACATTAGGAAGTTTAGACTTGAAATTAGATGAAGGTTTCTAATCATTAGAGGAGTGAAGTTCTGGAACAGCCTTCCAAGGGGAGTAGTGGGGGCAAAAGACATATCTGGCTTCAAGACTAAGCTTGATAAGTGTATGGAGGGGATGGTATGATGGGATAGCCTAATTTTGGCAATTAATTGATCTTTGACTATTAGCAGTAAATATGCCCAGTGGTCTGTGATGGGATGTTAGATGGGTTGGGTTCTGAGTTACTACAGAGAATTCTTTCCTGGGTGTCTGGCTGGTGAGTCTTGCCCACATGCTCAGGGTTTAGCTGATCACCATATTTGGGGTCGGGAAAGAATTTTCCTCCAGGGCAGATTGCCAGAGGCCCTGGAGGTTTTTCGCCTTCCTCTGCAGCATGGGGCATGGGTCACTTGCTGGAGGAGTCTCTGCACCTTGAGGTCCCTTCTGACCTTAAAGTCTATGAGTCTATGAAAAACTGGAAGAACAAAGGAAGCAGCACTGGACTGGGGGAAGGCTCCTGGCTGAAGGAAATTTAGTAAATAAGATTGTCAGTGCCCATCTAGGGGCTACCTGGCCTAATCTGGGGTGATGTGGGCCCCCAATGCCATTACCTCAAGGCAGTGCGATTACTGAACCACTCCTAGTGTGCTTGACACCAATTCTCCACGCAGCAACGTCCATGGGGTGTCCAGTCTGGGGGAGAGTTGAGCAGGGGGCAGGGTTCCAGGCACAGGGATCCCCCAGGGAGAGCTGAGCAGGGGGTGAGTTGAGGATGTGGGGACTTCGTTTCAGGATGGGGAGCTCAGTCCCAGCCTGGCCCAGGGAGACAATGGGCCTCTTTGTATGAACCTGGTCTCCCCCCAGGTGAAATCATTGGGGGAAAGAAAGCGAAGCCCCACTCCAGGCCTTACATGGCCTATCTGGATATACGAGAAGGAAACAAGAGCTACAACTGCGGAGGGTTCCTGGTGTCAGAGAACTTCGTGCTGACGGCCGCTCACTGCAATGGAGAGTAAGTACCTCTGTAAGGGGATGTTGGGGCAGGTCGGGTGTTAGCAGATGATGGGGGAATTGGGAGTCTTGGCACTGTCATAGGTTGCAGGGAAGGAGCAGTGAGTGTGGTAGGCTGGGAGAGCAGAGCCCAGGGCTCTGATCTGCTCAGGGGGCATCGGACTGTCTCTCTAGGGGCCTTTGCAAACCATGGTCCAGCTCCAGTGCTGGGTAAATCAGTGGAGCTACGGCCCAGTGAGGGTGTGGCCCATTGCCCAGATCGGGGCAGGGAGGCACTCACAGCCCCAGGATGGCTTTGTGCCCACAGGGCAAAGACCCCTGTGTGGATCTAGCTGGGCTGCAGGGAAGATGAGACCAGGGGCTGGGAGGACAACGGGGAGTGAAGGAGTTCAGGGGAACAGCACAAGGGGCTGGGGAAACACAGGCTGGGACCCCAGCACCACTGGGCAGGGACTTTGTGCCGCAAACAGCACCCTCTAGCGGGGAGAGGCCCCTTGTCCCATTCCCCCATCTCCTCTAAGTCAGCCAGTCCCCAGCCCTGGGGCCGGATCGCAGCTGGCAATGTGCACAGTGGTAGATACGCTTTTCCAGGCCAGCAGCTGAGTCTGGGATCATGGCCTGAGATCCCCGGCTGCCCTGTCCCCTCCATATCACTGTTCATGAGTCAGACCCACATGTGCCCATCCCCCACCTCACGTACACTCCTGCCCCATATGCCCCATGTATTGCTCTTGGCTTTTACAGTGAGATTATTGTCAAGCTAGGAGCCCATAACATAAAACTGTGGGAATGGAACCGACAAAAGATCAACATGTGCCACCGGATCCCTCACCCACAACACGACAAGAAGACTTATAACAATGACATCATGCTGCTGCAGGTACCACCCCCATCCCATCACCCCGCCCCCACTGAGACCATGGTTATGGGTTTTGCTGGGGATTGGGGTGTCCTTGAGTGCGACCCGCACATTGATCTCGATCGTTCTTGTGTCTCAGCTGGCGAAGAGAGCGAAGATGAACAAATGGGTGAAAACCATCGCCCTGCCCCGCGCCGGAGAGAGAGTAAAGCCAGGGACCGTGTGCAGTGTCGCTGGCTGGGGCAGCAATAGCACAGAGAGTGAATCATACCCAGCCACACTCCAGGAGGTGGACGTGGTGGTGATGCAGGATGCCGTCTGTCCGAGGAATCATAACGGGCCATATCGTTACTATAACGCCTCCAGCATGATGTGTGTGGGGGATCCAAAGAAGAACAAAAACTCTGCAATGGTAAATGTGCTCCTGGCTTCAAATGTCCTTGATAAGTCGTAAGGCTGTTGGTGTTGCAGTTGAGCCTACAAGTGGCTATCAGGGATCAGGCCCCACTGCACTAGGTGCTGTACAAATGAATGGGAAAATAACTTGTCTTTTCTCAGGGGGAGGCAGAGAACAGCTGGACAGGGGAGTGGGTGTGGCATTGAAACCAGCTGGGCTGTGGAGGGACCAGTCAGAGACTGGGGGACACTGAAGCAGCTGCATGGGGGGTGTTACTGAGCTGCCCATCAGCAAGAAATAACTCGTGAGCTGTTCTCCATCTGTGGTTTTTTCATTTCACAGGGCGACTCTGGGGGGCCTTTGGTGTGTGGTCAAACAGCCCATGGCATCGTCTCTTGGGGATCCCGAAAGGGGACCCCCCCCGGGGTGTACAGAAGAGTCTCCACCTTCATCCCTTGGATACAGGAGACAATGAAGAGGCTGTAGCCCTGAGCCGCTCCAGGAATCGCTGTACGGGCCAAAGCTGCATCACTTCTGTCCTTTGGAGAGGCCCAGACATAGGGCCTGCTTTGCCGAAGAGCTGAGCCCCCTCCTCCAGCCTTTGTTTCCCTCAGGCAGTCCCCAACCCATGAGCATCATTGCAGGGAGCCTACAGGATTTAGGAGACAGGTTCAGAGCCAGCTCCTGTTGGCTCCCTTGGGAATCCCCACCCTTAGGCTGCCTCTTCACTAGGGAAACAGCTGGTTTATTTCACCTGGGGTAACACACACGAGCCAAATCCTGGGGAAGACGCAGTGATTTGTAGCTCTCCTCCGTGTCACCCGGTTGATGATTGTTTATGGGAAATCCTCATCGTTACCTGACATGCTAAGTCATGTTAAAACTGCAGCCTGCCCTGTCCTCACTGGGCCTTTTCTACATATTAGTTCCCCCTGGGGGGGCCACTTCCCATTCCAAACACATCTGTTCCCAGTGCTGGCCAGGTCAGTGAGAACGGAGCTCAGCAAAGGCTGCACTGAACTGATTGCAGATCAATCCCCAGCGCTGATCCCATCTCCCCTGCTGCTCCCTGCTGCATTTTGCTCACTGCTTTGTAGCCAGCAATGAATAAAAACTGAAGTTACCAGAAAAAGTGATTCTGGGAATGAGGGATCAACATGAGCCTTGAAATCCAGAGCAGCTGCTGCATCTGTCCGGGCCAGGAGGGAATTAATCCCCATAGGGGAAGGCTGGGCTTGTGGTTAATGCACTAGGCTGGGATCTAGGACACCTGGGTTCAGAGATTTCATGCAGACTGTCATACTCCTGGGAGAATTCTGCCACAATATTTCAAAATTCTGCATATTTTCTTTGCCAAAGTAACAAAATACAATCACACCAGTTTCAATTATTTTGGAATTTATTTCAAAATATGTGGCAGTATGTATATCTGTAACAATACAGAGACACAAAAATCGCCAGCAGTAGAGAATTAAAGAAATCCCTACAACTCAATTCCTGTTTCTCTGCCCCCTGCCCCGAGCACAGATATGGGGTATCCCCCCACCCCAGACAATCACCCCCTCCTGCCAAAGCCCAGCTGTGTGGCACCCCCAGCTCAGAGTCCTGCACCCCTTACCCCCAGAACCCAGCTGTGGACCCCCCAACCCAGACACCACCCTCTCTCCCCGCCCCATGAGCCCAGGGATCCAGAGGGACAGACAGGCTGATGCTGGGTACCCGGCTTGTATGGAGTTTCCTGCCTGCTGCTGCCTTCCTTCGGGATGTGCTGAGAACTGCAGCTGCTGGGAATGCTCCAGCTCCCTCCTGCTCCCCACTGCAGTGTCTTCTATGCGCCAGCTGCACTCTGCCGGGTCCAGTGGCCCCTTGTGGAGGCCAGCAGCTTTGCAGCCCATTTCGCGGGGGGGGGGGGGGCAGAAATGCTGTCCCACCACAAGTGATTTCAGCTCTAGTGAGCACTTAACAAAACAAAAGTCTCATAATGGAGCCTATTTAGCTCTGTCTTTGAAGAGTGGGGAGGAAACAGGTTAAATCAGACCAGGGACCCTTAGGCAAAAGCCACATCTCCTGAAAGAGACACTTGTCCTCCTCCCCCACCCCCCGACTTATATTTGAGGCCCTGGCTTAGCAAGTTGCTTTCAGCTGAGGGTGACCCCCTCAATCAGGACAGGCTAAGCACAGTTCCGCTCCCTTTCCTTGTAGAATAAAGATAATAACACTGATATCATTTCACACCCCCTGCATTCATTACTAAAGGGATTTGAAACCCAACACCAGCCAAAGTTGATCACTTTGAGCAACATAACTTCTGTCTGCCGGATACCTAGGCAGAGTAGGTGTGTTCATGTACATACAAGCAGCAAAGAGTCCTGTGGCACCTTATAGACTAACAGACATATTGGAGCATGAGCTTTCATGGGTGAATACATGCATCCGACGAAGTGGGTATTCACCCACGAAAGCTCATGCTCCAATATGTCTGTTAGTCTATAAGGTGCCACAGGACTCTTTGCTGCTTTTACAGATCCAGACTAACATGGCTACCCCTCTGATACTTGACATGTACATACAGTTTGCTGCTGAAGTCTCCCCCCTTCCCAGCTAGCTGTCGGGGGGAGCTCATTCAGACCCTGCTTACACAGGTATCAAAGTTAGGCTGACTGGTCTATAATTCCCTGGGTCCTCTTTGTTCACCTTTTTAAAGAGAAGTACTATGTTCCATCTTCTCCAGCTCTCTGGGACCTCACCTGTCCTCCAGAGGTTCTTGAAGATAATTGCTAACGGTTCTGAGATTGCTTCAGCTAGTTCCTTAAGTATCCTAGGAGGAATTTCATCAGGTGCTGCTAAGTTGAATACATCTAAGTTCTTACCCTATTTTGGCTTGTGTTCCTTCCCCCTTGCTAATATTAATTGCACAGAGTATCTGGTCTAGGGGTTACAGCAGGGGGCTAGGAGCCAGGACTGCTGGGTTCTATGGAAACAAGAGAGGGCGCCAGATACTGATGGGTACAGGAGCAACCGAACTTGGACACCGCAAGCTATGGACGATGCTCGCTGATAGTTCCCGTGTCTGGTTAACCAAGCAGTTTTCCCTCCACCTAGAATTCAGTCCGTTGCAGAGCTGGCTGGCACCCCAGGATCCGGGCTTTCCTGAAACACTCCCATGCCCCAAGACATCTCCTCAGGGAGAGGATGCAGAATGTCTTCCTCTGCCCTGTGTTAAGATGATTCTGCCAGCTGTCTCTCATGGCAGTCGGGGCGAGCACCGGCTGGTTACTAAGGCCATGTCTGTCTCCATATGGGTTCAGTTGTTCATGTCTGGCTTTGACGGGTTCCCGTGAACTGCTCTGGGATGGGGAGAGGGTACACAAGGAGGCCTTGAGGCACACTGCCAGGAGTCGCACATGACTGGGGTTGGCAACCCCAGGGCAGGCTGGCCAAAAGAGGCAGACTCCTATACTGGTGATGTGTTCTGTGATTAGATTTTACCATGGCCATACCAGGGAGCCAGGGACAGTCCCCTACGCTCTGGTCTATATCTCCACCCAGACAAACCGGACTTAGTGATAAGCAGTCATGGCACCCAAACTCACCCCACATTCAGGATGCTCCCTGTCCCTAGAGACCAGTCACTTAGGCTGTGTGTACACTAACGAGCTTACAGTGACGTAGCTGTAACGATGCAGCTGCACCGTTGTAAGATCGCTTGTGTAGCCACTCTGTGTTGATGGGAGTGGCCCTAACCTCTGTTTGCCAGAAGCTGGGAATAGGGGACAGGGAATGGATCATTTGATGATTCCCTGTTTTGCTCATTCCCTCTGGGGCACCTGGCATTGGCCACTGTTGGAAGACAGGATACTGCACTGGATGGACCTTTGGTCTGACCCAGTATGGCCATTCTTAATTAATCATATAAGGTTTATGAATTAGGAAAAAGGAATACGAGAGTTATTTCCAGATTAAGACAGGCAAACATACACACTCCGATGAGTTACCATTTAACTCTGAAGAGCGCCAGAGCTGTACTGGTCTGTCAGTTCAAAGTGTCTCTCAGGGCAGCCCCTGGGGAGCTCTGGTGCTACTTTGGTGGCTCTTGCCCACTCAGACGTCAAACAGCCCAAAAGACATAAAATTGTCTTGTGGCTTCCTTTTATTGACGTCATTCAGCGTCCAAGCCCACAGCACGTCCTTGCACGTCACATTCCCAGCGGCCAGAGGGTATTAACCAATTTTTTGTATTGTAATGGTCTGGGATGGCCCATCTGATTTTGATAGTCTGTCTGGCTCGATGCTGGAAGGGGGGGGGGGTGGAGATTCCCATGCCTGGGCTCCCAAGTTCAGAGCAAACACTTTCAATGTTATAAAGCAAAACGTTCATGTTTCCCTATAGCCTGGAACACAGACACTCCATGTGAGATTGATGCAGGCAGCAATGTACAAGCATTTCATAGACTAAACACTAAATATGTTTTTGTAAGATTCATCCCTCTTTTGAGTGAAACTAACACACAGGTGAACAGTCTGTTCTCCAGCGACGAGTTAGTTCGTTCTTAGCTAATGTCAGCTGCCTGGACCTGCCAGCGTCACACCATGTAGTCCATCACCAGCTAGCCAGGGAGGGCTGACAGCTCCCTCTGGTGTGAACGGGCTGTCCCCAGGCCACGAGATCCCCTGGACAGTCACTCCAAGCCCATTAGCCGTAGGTGCCAGGATAGAGACATAATCCCTGAACTAGTACCTGTACGCACGGCTCACAGCGAGCATGGAGCTTGACAAGTTACCAGCTTTCAGTAGAGGCCTCACCCACTGCCCTTCAGGGCTAAACACCAGGAAGCAGTATCTGAAGTGTAGTGAGTTTGTCAGGTCTGAGACAGGACTGGCTGGTGAAGGACAATGAACACTTCATTGGTTGGCACCAATGGGAGGGTGACAGGCTGGATCACGGGATGGGAAATTGGATGCAGGCCTTTTCCCTTTTGGGAGTGCCAGCTCTGATCCAGCAGTGGGGGACTAGCTGGCTTAGTGGGGAGTGGGGAATTGGACATGGGGCCTTTTAAACCTGCAACATGGTTTCTAATCTGCAGTGATTACTGCCTCTGTCTTAGGGCTCTGGGAGGGGAGTGGGGTCTAGTGGTTGCAGACAGGGGCGGCTCTAGAAAATAGGCTGCCCCAAGCAGCCGTGCGCAGCGCCGCCCCTTCCCCGGTCCCGCGGCGGGTCCCCTCTTCCCGCGGCACCTGTTGAGCTCCCGCAGGCATGCCTGCGGCAGGTCAACCGGAGCCCGGGACCAGCGGACCTGCCGCAGGCGTGCCTGCGGGAGCTCAGCCGGAGCCGCGGGAAGAGGGGACCCGCCGCAGTCATGCCTGCGGGAGCTCAGCCGGAGCCAAATGCCGCCCCCCAGGGAAAGGGCCGCCCCACGCGCCTGCTTGGCGCGCTGGGGTCTAGAGCCGGCCCTGGTTGCAGCCAGGGGAGCTGAGCGCCAGGACTCCTGGATTCTATCCTAGCTCTCGGAGTGGAGTGGAGTCTAGTGGTTTAGAGCGGGAAGGATGGGAAGCAGGACTCCTGGGTTCTACCCCTATCTGTGCTGTGTCATTTTCCCTCTGGTGCTGCAGAGTTGTAGCTCCCAGCTGTGCAGCATCACACGTGCTGCCACATCCCGTTCGCTTGGTCAAAGTCTCACCGAGGGCCTTCTCAGAAACCCTCCTGCTGTGATCGCTGTGATCGGAGCTCAGGGCTGCTCTACCCACCCCCACCCTGTTCATGGCTGGCCCATCCTGAGAAAGATCAAAGGGCCACAATCCCATCTCCCACTGAGATCCGTCAGCCTCACCCCCAGCCCCCACCACAGAAACACAGGCAGGGAGCTGAGTGTTGATGGGCCCAGGTGAGTAAGAGCCCCAGATATGCACAGCTATGAGCCAGCACCCACAAAACCCCTGGATCCTGCTAGACATGTATCCACCGGGGTCCTCTCCATTCAGTGGGGCATCATTCATCCAGCTGTGCAGAGGCCCAGATAGGCAGGATCCATCCAGCTTTGCAGGATCCCTGGCTGACACATGGCCTGTCCTTCCCCTCACCCCATGTGGTTGGCTGTGGTTGGAAACTGAGATGCTTGAGCCCTGCATTTAGATGAGTGTGTGGGCGACACTGAGGTTTCCTGCTCCCCAGATCTCCTCCCAGCTTAGTCTATAAAGCCCCCAGGCCTGAGGTAGATGCACCATCCCTGCACTGACTCCAAATATGAAGGTACAGATCTTGCTCCTGATCCCCATGGCCTTTCTCCTGCCCTCTGGGACTTGGGCTGGTGAGTACGGCTGGGATCAGGGGCCCCTGGGATTTTGAGGGGGTCGCAGGGATTGGGGTCAGTGGGTGGTATCTAGGGGCCTGTGACAGTCTGTACTTCTATGATCACCCCTTTTACAGGACTATGATACATTTTATACAAAGCACGTCTTGTGAGGTATCATCTAAAAATCATAATTTGATGATCATTATTGTTCTGGTAAAATATGTGTGGTGTCGAAAGTTATAATATTCTACTGTATGTTGTTACTTAGCAATGTTTCAAGTCTGGTGAGCAGCCAGAAACCAGTTTTCCAGAGACAAAAGACTAGCCCATGCCTCAGCCAGGTGTCCATGTAGTCAACTGGACACCTCATTAAGTGGCCATTCTTGAGCAGGAAAGAAGACGTGGGTGAAAAAATTACATTTTGACAGAGAAACAGCTTGGGGTTCCCGTTCACACACTTTGTGTCTCCTGAACCTCAGTGGTGATGATTCTTGTACAGGAGAAACAGCTATAAGAAGAGTGGGCAGATGTCCCAAACAATCTCCCCCGTCTCTTTACCCATGGCATTGACAACATCGGAAGTACACAGGGAGCAGCATTGGACTGGAGGATGGAACATGACTGAAGGAAATTCAGCCAATAAGATTTTCAGGGCCCTTTTGGGGCTTGCCTGGTCTAATCTGGGGTGACCTTGGCCCCAAATGCTATTAACTCAAGGCAGTGCAATTACTGACCCACTCGTGGTGCGTTTAGCACTGATTCTCCACCCAGCAAGGGTAGAACTTTAGATTTACCTCCCGGCCTCACGGGGTGTCCAGTCTGGGGGAGAGCTGAGGAGGGGGCAGGGTTCCAGGCAGAGGGATCTCCCAGGGCGAGCATCACTGGGGGTGGGTTGAGGTTGTAGGGACTCCCCTTCAGGATGGGGAGCTCGGTCCTTTGTATGAACCTGGTCTCCCGCACACAGGTGAGATCATCGGGGGACAGGAAGCCCAGCCCCACTCCAGGCCCTACATGGCCTATCTGTCTATACAACGCACAGGCAAGACCTATATCTGTGGAGGGTTCCTGGTGGCAAAGAACTTCGTGCTGACAGCTGCTCACTGCAAGGGAGAGTAAGTGTCTTTGTTATAAAGGGAAGAGTAACAACCTTTATGTATGCAGTAATATAAAATCCTTCTTGGCCAGAAGTACAGAATCACTTACCTGTAAGGGGTTAATAAATTCAATTAATCTAGTTGGCACCTGACCAGATGGACCAATGGGGAAAGAAGATACTTTCAAATCTGAGGGCGGGGGGAAAGGGGGAAGGTTTTGTTTGTGCTCTCTTTGTGTGTGCCCTCTCGGGACAAAGAGAGAGACCAAGCAGGAAAAAAATCTAAAAAGATCCTAAAAAGATACATCTAAAATTACAGAAATTGTAAGTAATAGCAAGGAAATGCATTAGATTATCTTTTGTTTTAGCTTGTGAATTTTCCCTATGCTAAGAGGTAATTTTATTCTTGTTTTGTAACTGGGAACCAGAGTCAGAGGGGAATCCTCTGGGTTTTAAATCTTTTTATTTACCCTGTAAAGTTATCTTCCATCCTGATTTTGCAGGTGTGATCTTTTAATTTTTTTTTTAAATAAAATTCTTCTTTTAAGAACCTGATTGATTTTCAGTGTCCTAAAAACCAGGGATTTGGTCTGTGCTCACTTTGTTAACCTATTGGTTGGTATATTATTCTGAAGATCCTCCAGGAAAGGGGGTGAAGGGGCTTGGGGGGATATTTTTGGGAGGGGCTAGGGGTCCAAGTGGCCATTCCTTGAATGCTTGTTTAAATCACTTGGTGGTGGCAGAAATACCGTCCAAGGACAAGGAAAGGCATTTGTGCCTTGGGGAAGTTTTTAACCTAAGCTGGTGGAATATAACCTTAGGGGATCTTTCATGCAGGTCTCCACATCTGTACACCAGAGTTCAGAGTTGGGAGGGAACCCTGATATCCTCTGTATTGGGGATGTTGGGGGAGGTCGGGCGTTAGCAGGTGATGAGGGAGCTGGGAGCTCTGACACCGTCATAGCTTGCAGGGAAGTAGCAGTTAGTAGGACAGGCCGGGAGGGCAGAGCC
Organism: Mauremys mutica; assembly: GCF_020497125.1. Lineage (NCBI taxonomy): Eukaryota > Metazoa > Chordata > Testudines > Geoemydidae > Mauremys > Mauremys mutica. The sequence continues at coordinate 54,422,042 of NC_059084.1, read as the reverse complement.
CAGGGGTCAGATCTGCTCAGGGGGCATCAGTATGTCTCTAGGGGCCTCTGCAAACCATGGTCCAGATCCAACGCTGGGTAAGTCAATGGAGCTAAGGCAGGGGTTGGCAACTTATGGCACGCGTGCCAATTTTTAATGGCACATGACTGCCTGCTGGGACTCCACGTGCCATTAAAAATCCTGCTGATGCAGCAAGCCGCGGGGTCCGCGGTCCTGGGCCGGAGCGCCGGCCGAGCGCAGCAAGCCGCCAGCCCCTTCCCCACCTTCCTCCAGAGCCCTGCCGCCGCGCTCGCAGCGCTCTGAGGGGCGGGGCAGGGCTGGGCTGTGCACATGGTGGCAGGGCTCCAGATGAGTGGGGAGCCTCATGGTAAGGGGGCCGGGGGATGCAGTCAAGGGACAGGGAGAAGGGTGGGTTGGATGGGGGGGTGGGATCCCAGGGGGGTGGTTAGGGGTGGGGGTCTCTGGAGGGGGCAGTCAGGGATTGGGGGGGTTGGATGGGGCATGGGAGTCCCATGGTCTGTTTGGGGGGTGGATAGGGGTCAGGGCAGTCAGGGGACAGGGAGCAAGGAGGGTCCTGGGGAAGCAGTTAGGGTGTGGGGGGGTCTCTGGAGGGGGTGGTCAGGGGAGAAGGAGCTGTGGGGGGTTGGATGAGTCGGGAGTTCTGGGGGGGCTGTCAGGAGGCAGGGGTGTGGAGAGGGGTTGGGGCAGGCAGGGAGCGGGGGGGGGGTTGTATGGGTCCAGAGTTCTGGGGGTCCTGTCAGGGGGAGGGGAGTGGTTGGATGGGGCGTGGGAGTCCAGAGGGTTCTGTCTGGGTGCGGGGTGTGGATAAGGGTTGGGGCAGTCAGGGGACAGGTATGGGGTAGGGTCCTAGGGGGGCAGTCAGGGGACAAGGGGCAGGGAGGTTTAGATAGCAGGTGGGGTCCCAGGAGGGGGTAGTCGGGACAAGGAGCGGTGGGGGGGTTGGGAGTTCTGAGTGGGGCAGTCACCCAGCCCTCTTCCCTGAGCCCCCCCTACACACACACCCAGTCCTCTGCCCTGAGCCCTGCACTCCCACACCCCTCCAGGCCCCTGCCCTGAGCCCTGTACCACCCAGCCCTCTGTTGACTCCTTCACCCCCCCACATGACCCCAGCCCTGGCTCTGGCACCCCCCCACATACCCAGCCCCCCCTGCCCTGACACCTGCACCCCCTCACATGCCCCCAGCCCTTTGCCCTGACTCTTGCACCCTCCACATCCCCAGCCCCCCCACATCCCATGCACCCCGCACATCCCCACCCCCACCATGAGCACCAAATGGAAGTCACATTCCCACCTGCACCCCTCACACCAAATGGGCGCTGCCCAGGTAAGTGCCCCCACACCAAACCTCCTGCCCCAACCCTGAGCCCCCTGCCTCAATCTAGCTCCTGGCCAGACCCTTCACCCCCAGCCCTGTACTCAGTGCACTCCCACCCTCAGCTCAGTGCAGAGAGAGGAAGAAAATGGGCCAGAACCAGGCAGAAGGTAGGTACCCACTGTATGTGGGCAGGGCCGGGACCCCAGACCGGCAGTGGGCTGAGCAGGTCCGGCAGCTGGGATCCCGGCTGGCAGGAGCCGGAGGATGGAACCCCTGAGCGGCAGTGGGCTGAGCCGCTCAACCCACAGCCGGTTTGGGGTCCCTGCTGCCAGCCCCGCACAGCCCACTGCCGGTCTGGGGTTCTGGCTGCCAGACTCTTCCCAGCTGGGGTCCCGGCCGCAGGCCCCACTCAGCCTGCTGCCGGCCTAGGTGAACAGAACCCCAGACCAGCAGCAGGCTGAGTGAGCTGGTGACGTAAGATCAACATTTTAATTTAATTTTAAATGAAGCTTCTTAAACATTTTGAAAACCTTGTTTATTTTACAATACAACACTAGTTTGTTATATTATATGTAGACTTGCAGAGAGAGAGACCTTCTAAAAAACATTAAAATGTATGACCGGCATGCGAAACCTTAAATTAGAGTGAATAAATGAAGACTCGGCACACCACTTCTGAAAGGTTGCTGACCCCTGAGCTAAGGCCATTGGCACCAGCTGGGGTCTGGCCTCATTGCCCAGAGTGGGGCAGGGGATGGGCTCACAGCCTCAGGACAGCTCTGCAGGGCTCTGGGCTGGAGGAAGCTAGGCATAGACCCCTGTGTGGATCATGCCGGAGAGGGGTCACTGGGCTGGATGGGAGCTGAGACCTAGGGGCTGGGAGGACAATGAGGAGTGAAGCAGTTCATGGGAATAGCACAAGGGCCTGGTGGAGACAGAGGCTGGGACCCCCACACCACTGGGCAAGTGTTTATGCTGTGACCAGTACACATGAGAAGGAAAAGGCCCCTTGTTCCATTCCACCCCCCACCCACACACCTGAGCCAGCTAGTCCCCAGCAACAGAGCTGGATCAGAGTTGGCAATGTGAACAGTGGTATGTACATTTTTGCTGGCAGGAGCTGAGTCCGAGATCTCAGCCTGAGAGCCCCAGGCTGCCCTGTCTCCTCCATAACACTGTTCATGAATCAGACCCTCATGTGCCCATCTGCACCTGACGTACGCTCCTGACCCTAACACCCCATGTATTGCTCCTGGGTTTTACAGAAAGATCACTGTCACACTGGGAGCCCATAACATTAGAGAACGGGAACAGAGCCAACATAAAATCTCTGTGAGTCGTCAGATCCTGCACCCGCGATACAACAAAAAGACCTATAAGAATGACATCATGCTTTTGCAGGTATGGCCCCCATCCCATCACCCTGCTCCCAGTGACCTCATACTGCTGCAGGTACCAGAACCATCTAATGTTCTCTTTAATTATTACCATCCATGTGCAGAATGAATATTGTTATGTGCACCAATATGGAGGTGATGTGTGGTTGGGGTGGGGCCAAGTGGTTTGGAGTGTGGGAGGGAGCTCAGGGCTGGGGAAGAGGGTTGAGGCGTGAGGGTTAGGGCTCTAGATGGGGGTGTGGGCTCTGAGGTGGGGCCAGGGATGAGGGATTTGGAGTGCAGGCTGCCCCAGGGCTGCAGCGGAGAGAGAGGACTCCCCCCAGCCCTCTCTCCCCGAACAAGCACCTGGGCTGGGGGAGAGCGTCTCTTCCAGCTGCAGCAGCTCCAGGGCTGGGGGAGTCCTCTCTCCCTGCCAAAGCCCTGGAGCTGGGGGAGTCCACTCCCCCTGTGGAAGCCCTAGGGTTGGGCGGGGGGAGAGGTGTTTCTCCCTGCTGTACTACACCCCTGGTGCTGGGGGAGTTCCCACAGCCCCACATGCCCCAAGCTCCCCCATCACCACCCCCACCTCACCCTATGCCTGTGAGTGTAGTGAGCACACCTGCACGGCCCTTGGTGGCCTCCTGCATAGCAGTGCAGGCGTGCAACTTAGAGGGAACCTAGCCCCCATCCCATCACTCCATCCCCAGTGACCTCACACTGCTGCAGGTACCGCTTTCATCCCATCACCCCAACCCCAGTGACCTCAGAGTGCTGCAGGTACTGCCCCCATCCCCAGTGACCTCACACTGCTGCAGGTACCACCCCTCATCCCATCACCCCGCCCCCTGTGACCTCACACTGCTGCAGGTACCGCCCCCATCCCATCACCCTGCCCCCAGTGACCTCACACTGCTGCAAGTACCACCCCCATCCCATCACTCTGCCCCTTGAGTCTTGAGTTTCTGAATTGTCTCCATCTCTATCTCTCTCTCTCTCGCACACACACTCTGACTTGCATGGTGTCAAGTATCAGAGGGGTAGCCATGTTAGTCTGGATCTGTAAAAGCAGTAAAGAATCCTGTGGCACCTTACAGACTAACAGATGTTTTGGAGCATGAGCTTTCATGGGTGAATGCCCACTTCATCATGGGTGAATGCTCCAAAATGTCTGTTCGTCTATAAGGTGCCACAGGATTCTTTACTGCTTTTACACTCTGACTGCACTTCCTGGGCTGTGTCATTCCCCTCCCCTCTCTGCTCCAACAGCTGCATCACAATGCTCATCTGACCAAGGAGATTGGACTGATTGATTTGACTTCGGCTCATGGCAGAGTGAGCCCAGGGACCATGTGCAGCGTGGCTGGCTGGGGGAAGACCATCCTGACTGATTCATCCGATACCCTTCAGGAAGTGAATCTGTTGGTGATAAGCGATAAGACCTGTGACAATCAGTATCCACATTATTACTCCTCCAGCATGCTGTGCGCAGGGGACCCTGACGATCAGAAATCAGTTTATCATGTAAGTGGCTGATTGGTTTGGGCTCCTGCTGCTGCTTGTCCTTCCTCAGCCGCATTTTGGGGTCAGCTGGGGCTCACAGGGGCCTGGCAAAGCACTGGGACCTGAGCCTTGTTGATTATCTAGCCCTAAATGACTAGACCATGGTAACGTGCCTAACCTACTGCAGAGCCTTCCACCCAGGTCATACACTGACACCTTCACCTTCTTATTGTCATGCATTGGCCAGGGGTATCACACAGCCCCTCCCTGCCTGATTCACATGACATGGGAGTGTGGAAAGAATGACACAGGGTGGCAGGGTCCAAATAATGACATTCATTAACCATGCGCAACCCATGAGGCCTGGCTCCCAGCCCACGGCTGCTCTGCTCGGGTTCTGGTAATGTAGGAGACATAGGACACTGTGAGCCCCACTGGAGGGCTCCCATGCTATTGACAGGGACACCACCCAATTCCTGTGTACTACAGCTGGTGACAGCCCCGAACTGCCTCTTTCAGTCTTTCAAATCCTAGATGTGCCCCTCCTAGGAGTCATGGCATGGCAGAGTTGAGGCCAGAACAGACCAGATCATCCAGTCGGAAACAGCTGGCACTAACTTTGCCCAGCACCCGCACACTAAAACCAACAGCCAAAATGTAACCAAGGCATCACGGCCCACAGGCAGGCCTTAACTTGTAATAAAAGAGGTGTCAGGACTTAAGCAATTAGTTGCTGGAGCTCAAGCAATTTACATTCATACCTGATGCAGCAAGCCCAGAGGTGCCAGGGCTATGAACGACCAAGTCTAGCGATGCTGGGGCTTGCCCTGGCACAAATTAAGCACTGCTCACTAGAGACAAAATTGTTGTGGTGACAGGCAGAGAACAGGAGGGATTGAGGGGCCTCCAATGCCTGAGGCCTCACAGTGGCAGGAAATGGATTAGGAGAGATGTGCCCAGATGGTTGCAACAGGTGACCCATGCCCCAGAGGAAGGTGACCCTGCCCCCCAAGGTCCCCACAACTCTGACCTGGGGGGAAGATTCCTTCACAGCCCACAATGTGTTGATCACTCAGACCCTGGCCATCTGAGCAAGCTCCTGAAAGGGCAAATACTCTCTATCACCTCAGAGCACCATCCAGCGTCCCATCCTCAGCTCTGGCCACTTCGGAGGCTTCAGATCAACCCCCACCACCTACACCCGGTTTACACAACACATCTTTAGTGACACACCTGGGATTGATTCAGGGACATCCAAAGCTAAAGGCATTAGCTGCCCCAGCTAGCACTACAGAGATGTTGGGTCCCACCAGCTGACATCAGCTATGATGATAAAATCTCCATCACTGACAACTTTAAAATCAAGCCTGGATGTTTTTTAAATGATCTGCTCTAGTTCACCTAGGATTAGTTCAGGACCATCCCATGGCCTGTGTCATACTGGCTTCGTGTGGGTCACAGCTGAGAGTGCCAAATTCAGGACAATCTTTTACAAAAACCAGGGCAGACAGAGCCCAAAACTGGTGGCTTATTCCATAATTAGATTCCACCAAGACAGTAACAAAAGTGAGTTTCTCTCTCACCACACTGATTAACAAGAAGCCAAAACACATGTCCAGTCCTTGGCTCACCACCCAGGCACCTGGTCTTTATAATGAGAGGTTACAGAAAACCAGATTCATCATATATAGGGATCTTCTAATCCCAAAGGATCAGCCACTTCACCAGGTCAAGCTATAGTTTCGATCTTATCCCAAAATCATGCTTGTAGCCAAATCTTTAGTAACTAATAACTAAAGGTTTTATTATAGAACTAAAAGAGACAAGAGAGTTATTAAATGGTTAAAAGAATCATATACATTTCAAGTGATTTCCAGAGTCTTTAGATCAGGTTCATAGCAGTGATGGTAAATCAGCTAGATTGCAAAAAGTCTCTGTGGATCACCCAGACAGGTTGGGGGATCATTCAGTCCATTGTTCAAAGCTTCCTTGTTAGAAATCACAGTCCAGAGAAGCGAAGCGGGGATGAAAACAAAGAAGTGATGTCACTGACTCCACTTTTATACTTTCAGTTGAAGTGCATGGAAAGTTACTGGCAAAAGATGGAGTCTTAGGTCACAAGTCCTTATCCCATGTCCTTACATGCCTTGCTGAGTCACTGGGCCTCCATTGTCCATATGCCCTTTCAGGCATCCTTTGACGGGGTCCCTTGATATCCTTAATGGGCCATCAAGACATGGCTGGCTAGTCCTGATGTAAATCTGCCTGGTGGGTGTCACCCAAGAGCAAAACATATTTGAGATACACCTAGCCAATATTCATAACTTCAGATACAATGATGATACATGGATTTAAACAGGATAACCACACTTAACAGATTATAACCTTTACAAGGATACTTTACATGACATGCTTTGTACAAGATTGTTTGCAATTCTGTAACAATGACAACTGAATTATTGCAACTAATCATCTTTATATATAGCATCACACAGGAGTTCAGACTAGATAATGACAATGGTGCTTCGGGTCTTAGATTCTATGAATCCCCCATCTTGGGCTTCTCAGTGTTAATTCATTTCTTTTTTGAAGATGCTCTGGCTTTAATGACCCAAACAGCCCTGGAGTCCTGGGTATGATCAGTGAATTAAAACTCATCTACCTGCTTATTCTGGGGCAGGGCGATTCTGGAGGCCCTCTCGTGTGCTGTGGAGTGGCCGTGGGCATCGTCTCCACGGGCTTCAAGAACAGCATCGCACCTCCTGCTGTGTACACACGGATTTCCCACTTTGTGCCCTGGATCACTGATACCATGAGAGGAATCTAGCAACACAGCGGCGATGGCCAGCCACAGCCTTCTGCTACGCAACCTGCTCCTGGAAACGTGTGATCAGACTTCCCTGTTAGTCTGGGTCCAGCTACTCATTGATTTATGAAAAAAGAACAGGAGTACTTGCCACAACAACTACGTTCACCATAAATCAATGACAGGTTTCAGAGTAGCAGCCGTGTTAGTCTGTATCCGCAAAAAGAACAGGAGTACTTGTGGCACCTTAAAGACTAACAAATTTATTTTAGCATGAGCTTTCGTGAGCTATAGCTCACTTCTTTGGATGTATAGCTCACGAAAGCGTGAGCTATAGCTCACTTCTTCGGATGTATAGCTCACGAAAGCTCATGCTAAAATAAATTTGTTAGTCTTTAAGGTGCCACAAGTACTCCTGTTCTTTTTGTGGATACAGACTAACACGGCTGCTACTCTGAAACCTGTCACTGATTTATGGTGAACGTAGTTGTTGTGGCAAGATCAGAGATGGCGCCCTGTAGTGGGGAAAGGCCCCGGGTCCCATTCCCCACAGCCAGCGAGTCCTCCACCCCAGGGTGGATTGGAACTGGTGCGCCCTAGACGGGAAAGGTCCCATGTCCCCATCCCCACCTCCCTGAGACAGCCAGTCCCTCACCCTGGGACCAGACTGGAGCTGGCACCCTCTAGAGAGACCACATACCACATTCCTTTCTGCTTGTATCCTGGATAGTCTCTGTAAAGCACTGAGGAAAATATGCAGCATTCCCTGCTCTGTGGGTCACAGATACACCTTGTGATGCACTAAATGGCTTTTTGCAGCAGTTGCTGTTGGTGTCTGGACTCCTGAGTGTTTTGCTGATCGTGAGAGGGGGGCTGTCCCGAACCCCTCACACAGCCCAGTGTCCCTCTGAGTGGGGGGTTGGGTGTGGGAGTCATGGGGTGTGAAACTACAGTTAAAGGGGACATGTGCGGAGAAGGGAGAAAGGCCCCAGTTCAGCCAGGCACTGAGCACATTCGACATTGCAGCCCATGAGTAGCCCCTGTGCATCCAATCAGAATATGCAAGTGCTTAAAGTCAGACACCTGATTATGTATCTTGCTAAATAAGAAGACAAATAAGGGAGGAGGTAGAGAGAGAGAGGTTGGATGGATAGAGAGAATTTAGATGGACAGAGAGAAGGAGAGATGGCTAAATAGAGAGAGCTTTGTATTAGATAGATAGATAGATTAGATTATTAGATTATATAGATTGATCAGGTCTATCTTCACTGCAGAGCTCACCCAGGCCAAGCCCTAAGTTGCTACAGTCCACACACAAACCCCTAGAGATGCTTTGGACCAGGGCTATGTGTCCTGACTGGGGTTGTCAGCTAGAACCCGGGTTCTGCTTGATCTTGGGCTCTAACTCACTCACTTTGGAGAGAAAACCCAGGCTGGATCACTCAGGGCTGGTGCTTCTCCAACGCCTTCCCATGGTTCCTCCCAGGCCTTTCTTGCCTTTCCCCCTACTCCCTTCTGCACCTGACATCACCTCCAGTTTCTTAGTGCTCTGGGTTGGCATTGAGCCCCTTGTTGTGCAGGGTCTGCTCTGTTTCTACCCAGCCCTAGAGCAAGTGATGGGTGGGCTAGGGAGTAGAGAGGAGCTAGTGGGCAGGGCTATGGCTGCTGTACTGCCCAGGTAGGTTGGGGATGTGGGGATCAGCTAACACAGTATCCAGGGCCTGTGCAAGGCTATTTTGCACCCTAGGCAAAACTTCCACCTTGTGCCCTCCCCCTCCCCCCCGGAGCATCGCTTATTATAAATTTTCAAAAATGAATACAGTGGAGTCGCATCTTACGCAGGGGTTAGGGTCTAAGGTCAGCGCATAAGAGAAAAATTGCGTATAATGAAAATTATCATAAACTACAGTACACACAGTATGCATAATATACACTGTCTACACTAGAACAGGGGTCCTCAACCTATGGCATGTGTGCCAAAAGTGGCACGTGAGCTGATTTTTTTTTTTTTAAATGGCAGGCTGCGGGTCCCAGCCACCACTGAGCCTGCTGCCGGCCTGGGGTTCCGTTCACTCAGCTGCCAGGCCGGCAGGAAGCTGAGCAGGGCCGGTGGCCAAGACCCTGGCTGCAGGGCCGGCTCCAGGCACCAGCCGAACAAGCTGGTGCTTGGGGCGGCAGATTCCAAGGGGCGGCATCCCGCCGAACCCTTTTTTTTTTTTCCACTTCCTTCCTCCGCCCTTGCAGGTTTTTTTATTTTTGGTTTGCTGCTCCTGCCGCCCTGTAGGGGGCGGCGGCGCGGAGGAGGGGAGCTGCTGGGAGCGGTGCCAAGTCTGCAGCAAGCCCGGCACGCAGAGACCGCGTCCTTCCCTGCCTGCCCCCCGGAGCGGCGCGGAGCCCTCCCAGCAGGCGGCACGGCAGGAGGGGCCGCATGGCGAGCGCCTCGCTTAAGGAAGCCCTGGCCGCCCCCTTTTCTCTCCCCCCCAGCTGGGGTGTGCATTCCGCTGCCCGGGGTCTGCAGGGCTGGGAGTCCCCCTGCACCCGCGCTCCCGCCGCCCCGCAGGTATTTTTTTTGTTTTGTTTTTTCTTCCCTTCGCTGCTCTGGCCAGCCGGGCAGTTTGTTTCACGCCTCCCCCCCCCCCCCCGCCTTTTGCTGCTCCGGCCGGCAGGTTTGTTTCAGGTCCCCCCCCACTTTCATTGCTCTGGCCGGTAGGTTTATTTCATGTCCCCCACTTCGCTGCTCCGGCCGGCAGGTTTGTTTCCCGCCCCCCCGCCCACTCCTTCATTGCTACGACCTGCCGGCAGGTTTCCTTCTCCCCCCCCCTTTGCCGCTCCAGCCGCCCAGCAGGTTGGTTTCCTGTCTCTCCCCCCCACCCGTTGCTGTTCAGGCTGGCTGGCAGGTTTGTCCCCCCCGCCCAACCCTCCTCTGCCCTTTGCTCCGCCCCGCGCAGGTTGTTTTTTTTTTTTTTTGGTTTGTTTTTTTTGCTTGTGGCGGCAAAAAAGCCAGAGCCGGCCCTGCGGGGGCAGCGCAGGGGGGGCAGGCAGTCCGTATGCCCTTAGGGCGGCAAGCGCGTTTCCGCGGCGGCGGCAATTCGGCGGCAGCTTCTATGTTTAGCTGAAGCCACCCCGGACAGCTAAACATAGACGCTGCCGCCGAATTGCCGCTGCCGCGGAAACGTGCCTGCCGCCCTAAGGGCATACGGACTGGCACCCCCCCAGGGCAGCAATTCGGCGCGCTGCTTGGGGCGGTGAAAACTGTAGAGCCGGCCCTGCCTGGCTGGCAAGGGGCCGGCAGCCAGAACCCCAGATTGTCAGCGGGCTGAGCAGGGCCGGTGGCCAGGACCCCAGACCGGCAGCGGGCTGAGCTGCTCAGCCCGCTGCCGCTCTGGGGTTCCATCCGCTGGCTCCTGCCAGACAGGGTCCCAGCAAGATCACTGTCAAGCTAGGAGCTCATAACATTAGGGAACAGGAAAAGAGACAACAGAAAATCCCCATCCACCACCAGATTCCCCACCAGCAATACAAAAAGAAGACTCTTAACAATGACATCACTCTGCTGCAGGTATCATCCACTTCCCATCACCCCACCCCCAGTGACTTCACACTGCTGCAGCTGCCTCCCCCCACCACATCACCCCACCCGAGTGACCTCACAGTGCTGCAGGTACCTCCCCCATCCCATCACCCCACCCCCAATGACCTCACACTGCTGCAGGCACCGCCTCAGCCCATCACCCTGTCCCCAGTGACCCCACACTGCTGCAGGTACCGCCCCCATCCCATCACCCCGCCCCCAGGGACTTCACATGAAAGCATTGGACACATCTCTATTTTCCTCTGTCCCTTTCAGCTCCAATCCCTGTGTTGATCTGGTTCCCTGTTTTCCCTCACATCCATGGCAGCTGTCACGCAATGCAGTGCTGAATAACTGGGTACGGCTCAACTACCTGCCAAACGCCAACTCTAGGGTGAGACTAGGATCCATGTGCAGCGTGGTCGGGTGGGGTCAGACTGGTCAAAACTCAAGAACTGACACCCTCTGTGAGGTGGACCTCGAGGTCATGAAGGACAACATGTGTGAGCTGTATCCTGGATACAACCCTTCAGCAATGCTGTGTGTGGGGAAGCCCGGCCTGCGGAAATTACCTTATCGAGTAAGTATCCTGCTGACCTGGAGGCTCCTTGGTTCCAGGAGGTCACTGCTGGGAGGGAATGGGGAGGTGATTTCCAGGGTTACATATCTAATTGCACAGTGATCCCCTACCAACCTAGCCCTGCTCAGGAGATGGGGCGTTGATGCAGACATCAGTTCGGCCCAGATGGGTGAGGCGATAGTGAGTCCAGCTTAGCACAGTTCCTATGAACTTGACCAAGATCCTTTATTACACATGGCTATTGATGTTCTTTCATCTCAACCTGGCCAAAACAACCCGATTCAACTCTACCCCAAATTCAACCCTCCTCCCCAACAAAATCCTTCCAAACTGTACTACAAACTGACCCCCTCAACACAAAACTACCCCCAAATCAATCCCTTTCCCCAACACAACCCTACTAACCATGCCCCAAACTTAACCCCCCCAACACAACCGTACCCCAGACTCAACTCCTCCACCCCAACAGAACTTTACCAATCCTACTGCCAACACAACTGTACCAACTCAACTGCCTCCAAGACACACTTAACCAACCCTACCCCAAACTCAAACCCCAACCAATCCAATGCTATCCAACTCTATCATACTTAACCCCTGTCCTGCACAACTGTCCCCAACTCCAACTCTACCAACACTACTCAATCTCTACTAAATTTAACCATTGTCCTATCCAGCTCTACCCGACATACCCCGTCCTACAAAACTCATCCCTACCCAAACTCAGCCCTACCCACATCCTCCCAATTTTACACAACCCAAACACAACTCTACCAAACTCTAACTAACCCTACTAGTGCTACCCAAATAAAAAAGAACAGGAGTACTTGTGGCACCTTAGAGACTAACAGATTTATTTCAGCATAAGCTTTCGTGGGCTACAGCCCACTTCTTCAAACATTTTGCTGAAGTTTCCAAAGTTGAAAAAAGGCCATTTTTTTACACAAAACATATTTCTTGCCAAATATTTAAACCTCCCCTACTCTGCTGCAATCAGATCTGCAGATAAAAAGTTGTGCTAGAGATGTACAAGATGTAATTGTGGTTATTCTTAATCCCAGGGTGATTTTGGTGGCCCCTTGGTATGCCAGGGTGTGGCCCAGGGCATCACTTCATATGTTGACAAGCATTTGTGGGAGCCAAGCATGTTCACAAGATTCAGTCTCCACCTTCATCCCCTGGATCCAGAAAATTTTGCAGAAACTGCATTAAAGGAGACACCCATTTTCCTGGCTCTTTGCCTGGCTAGACCAGCCATGGGCTAATGAGGCTTTGCATGTGAAACACAGATTATCTTCATTAGTCTTAGAAAAATGCTATGAATTGATTGGTCTCAAAATGGATTGGAGGTGGGGGAAGGAGTTTGTAGATGTTGGGATAAAACCCCTGTGTGTCTCTAGGAGCTTTTGGACTATCCTATCGGATTCCAGAGCAGGGATCAGATTCTTTCTTTAAACCATGGGGAAAAAACACATAGAAAAACTGGTATTGGAGTCAGTGACACCTAGAGGGGAAAGGCCCCATATCCTATTCTCTGCCCCCCTCTTGACCCAGCCAGTCCCCGCTTCCTGGAGTCAGATCAGGATTGGTACCCTCTACAGGGGACAGTCTCGTATCTGACCTTCTCAATTCCTGCTTATCCTGATGTGGATCATCATCTTCCCTGTGCATGAAAGGACATAACGTTGGTTCCATGACACTTCTGAGAAAGCCCTTGGCACCCTTTCCACTTGGCACATGCCACTTGTGGTGCAATAAAATTCTTTTTATCGCAGCAGCCTCCATGTCTGTCTGTCTAGATTCCTGTCTGTGTCTGACTGTAACTGCTTTTCCTTGAGCATGCCCCACATCTGCCCCTCATGGCCCATGAATGTGGACAGAGGATTTGTTGCTATCATGGTCCCTGTCTCCTAGCGATACTGACCCAGCAGGAATTTGCTTGCTGTGGCAACAGTGCCCCATGCTGTCCCAATGGTTTTACAGCTCAGCCATTGTTTAACTTGATATCTTTTTTTTTTTTCATATATGCAGCTTTGTTGTAGCCATGTGTGTCCCAGGATATTTCAGAAACAAGGTGAATGTGGTGATATCCTATTGCATCAATTTCTCTTAGTGAGAGAGACAAGCTTTGGAGCTTGCACAGAACTCTTCTTCAGGTCTGGGAAAGGTCATCTGTGTCACAGCTCAGTGCAAAATGGAAACAGATTGTTGAACATAAGAAGTTAACACATTTCAAGGGACCTTTCAAGGTGAAGTAGCCTGTTAACAACTGTCCAGGCAGAGAGGGACAAAGAGGAGGGGAAAGGTGTGGGGAGGAGGGTTTGGTGGGTTACAGATTATTGTAATAAACCAAAAATCCAGTGTCTCTGCTCAGTCCATGATTTTATTAGTGTCTAGCAAAGTTATAAATTTAAGCTCCCAGGCTCGTCTTTTGCAAGTGTTGTGCCGGTTTCCTTTGAGGCTGAAGAATGAGCAGTCATCTATGACGTGATCATTTTGTGAAAAGTGTTTGTCCCCTGGTGATAAGGTGTTTTTTGTCTTTCATCATTTTTCTGTGTGAGCTCATTCGAGGTTGATTGTCTCATTTAACCCACCTAGTTGTTATTGGGGCATTTAGTACACTGGATGAGGTACACCACATGTTGTGGTGGGCCTGTGTAGGACTCATGGACCTAGAAAGGTGTGTTGTGGGAGGGGATGTTGGTCATCGTAGCAGTGGAGATGTGCCTGCAGGTTTTGCATCCTTTGTTCTGGCCCGGTCTGATGTTACTTTGAGTTGGTGGATCCTGGTCTGTGTGGAGCTTGCTTCTGATGCTGAGCATGGAGAGAAATATGTGCCAAGTACTTATGCTAAACAACTTGTTCCACCTTGTACTTAGCTGTGACACCCCAAGAACCTTTCCCAGACCTGAAGAAAATCTCTGTGTAGGCTGGAAAGCTTATCTCTCTCATCAACAATAGTTGGTCCAGTAAAAGATATCCCCTCACAGACCTTGTCTCCTTTTTTACAGTGCTTAGTGCAGTCCCACTCTGCCCAGCACCAATCCCCACACTGATCCTTCCCTGGGCCTTCTGGCTTGAGGCTTCCTGCAGCTGGTAGAGACAGAGCTGCAGTCCCCCATCTTTTCCCCTGGCTAACCTCCCACACTGAGCCTTTCCCTGGGCTTATATCTCCACCTAGTCACCAACTTGACTCAGCTGATTCCCCTGAGCAGGGGCGTCTCTAGGTATTTTGCCGCCCCAAGCACGGCAGGTAGGCTCCCTTAGGCGGCTTGCCTGTGGGAGGTCCCAGGTCCCGCGGATTCAGTGGCCCGCCTGCAGGAGGTCCGCCAAAGCCGTGGGACCAGCGGACCCTCCGCATTCATGCTGCCGAAGGCAACCTGCCTGCTGCCCTCGTGGCGACCAGCAGAGTGCACCCCATGGCTTGCCACTCCAGGCACGCGCTTGGCGTGCTGGTGCCTGGAGCTGCCCTTTCCCCTGATCCTGTCCTCGTTAGGGCTTGCAGTTGAGCTCCTTACTGAGTGTCTGGGCCCTCACACCCAGCCGCTCTGCTGGGAAATGAAGGGGGAGCCACACCTTTAGCAGAGCACTCATGGGGTTTATACCCCTGTCAGGGCTGGTGCAAAGATGTTTCGCGCTCTAGGCGAAACTTCCACCTTGCACTCTCCCCTCCCCTGCGCCCCTGCCCTGAGGCACTCCCCCTCCCATGGCAGCTCCCCACCATCCACCCTTAGGTGCCCCCCTGCCCCAGCTCACCCCTGCCCCGCCTCCTCCCCGAGCATGTCGTGGCTACTTCACTTTTCCCGCCTCCCAGGCTTGCGTTGCCAATCAGCTTAGGCGCCACAAGCCTGGTAGGCGGGAGAAGTGAAGCAGCCACGGCATGCTCAGGGAGGAGGCGGAGCAGGGGTGAGCTGGGGCGGGGAGTTCCCCTGCGTGCCACCCCCCCCCCCTTACTTGCTGCAGGCGGCCCTCCCCGTGCTCCCCTGCCCCAGCTCCCTCCGCCTAAATGCCAGCGGCGACTGGGGCAGCCAAAGATCCAGCCGCCGCAATCGCTGCCGAACAAAATGGCGCCTCCCAAATCCTAGCACCCTAGGCGACCACCTAGGTCACCTAAATGGTTGCACGGGCCCTGACCCCTGTCCTGCCACAGATGCATAAACAGGAGAATCTCAAGAAGGCACACAGAAATTATTTTACCTCTGGATTTGGTCCTGGTGCTAATGTCACTGGAACCCTGTACTCAGATCAGGGGCCCAGAATTCAAGAAAGATGGTGATGAGTTGGAGAGGGCTCAGAGAAGAGCCATGATTAAAGGATAAGAAAACCTGCCTTCGAGTGATAGACTCAAGAAGCTCCATCTATTTAACTTAACACAGAGAAGGTGAAGGGGTGACATGATTACAGTCTATAAGTACCTACCCGGGGAACAAATATTTAAGAATGGCTTCTTCAGTCTAGCAGAGAAAGGTCGAACACTTATAGGAAATGTGTCTTGCTGCATCACTTTTCCAGCAGATGTCTGGGTAGTTAAAGTCCCCTTCCCTCCCTCCATCTGCCCTCTTTACTTGTTAAATTCACAGGCTGGCTTGTGTCCTCTGGAATCAACACAGAGTTTTATGAAATCCTGTCCCTGTGAGTCTTTCCTTCCCTCCTGGATCTCTGTCAGCCCCAGCCACTCAGTGGTTAAACCCAGCAGTCTGAGCTGTCTGTCACACCAGGGCAGTAGGAATAACAAATCACTAGGATCCAGCCACTCTATTTGCATCTGCTTCTGCTGTCAGTGGCATTGGGGAATGCTAGATGGGGCATTTCCCCTCTGTGGGGTAGTGGCTCCTGGGGACTGGTTGGCTCAGGGGAGCAGCTCATCTGAGATGAGGCCTGGAATCTGGCTTGGGTTCCCAAGTTCAGAGCAAATACTTTCAATGTTATAAAGCAAAACGTTCATGTTTCCCTATAGCCTGGAACATAGGCGCTGACTTCATCTCTAGCCAGAGGCTGCTCGATCCCCTCCCGCCCTGCCCCAGGTCTCTCCCCCACTCCATCCCTTCCCTAAGCTGCATCCCATCCTGCCTCTTCCTGCCCAGCTCCACTTCACCTCCACTCCACCCCTCCCCCAAGCCCCTGCCCCATCTCTTCTCACCCCCACTCCACCCTCACCCTGCCTCTTCCCCACCTCTTTCCACCCCCTCCCTCCCAGAACCTCCTGCATGCCATGAAACAGCTGTTCTCGGTGGGTGGGAGGTGCTGGGAGGGAGGGGGTCAAGTTGATCAGTAGGGCTGCTGACAGGTGAGAGGTGCTGAGGGGAGGGGGAGAGAGGGGGGAGCTTGGCTGCTGGTGGGTGCTAATTTTTCTCTGTGGGTGCTCCAGCTATTGCCTGGAATAGAGGCATAGCACATGAGGTTAACACAGGCAGCAACTTCTAATCAATTCACGGAGTATGAGCTCTAAATGGGTGTTTGTAAGGGTATGTCTACACTATGAAATTTGGTTGATTTAATATAAGTTGATTTTTTAGAAATTGATTTGATACAGTCGATTGTGTGTGTCCCCACTTAATAACATTAAGCCCATTAAGTCAGTGGAATGAGTCCACAGTACCGAGGCTGGCATTGACTTTTCGAGCGGTGCACTGTGGGTAGCTATCCCACAGTTCCCACAGTCTCTGCCGCCCATTGGAATTCTGGGTTGAGATCCCAATGCCTGATGGGGCAAAAACTTTGTCGTGGGTGGTTCTGGGTACATGTCATCAGCCCCCCTCCCATGAAAGCAACTGCAGACAATCATTTCGCACCTTTTTTCCGGGGTCCTTTCCACCAGACCCGCTCAGCCCTCTGCCTGCCTGGATGATTGGAACCCTAGGCAGGCAGTAGGCTGAGCAGGGCGGCGGACAGAGCCCCAGACTGGCAGTGGGGTGAGCTGCTCAGCTCGCTGCTGGTGTGGGGCTCTGTCTGCCGGCTCCTGCCAGCTGGGGTCCCGCTCAGCCCCACTCAGCTGGCAGACTTCGATGAGATCAAACAGGGGTGCCTGGACAGACATGGCTGTCCTCCTCTTAGAGCACTGAATGGGAATGACTCCAGGTCATTCTCTTCTTTAAGTTTTGTCTCATGGAGATTCAGTCCTGCCTGGATTATCATGCAAGCTGGAGGCTTCTGCCTCAGGCTGCTCTCCCAGACAGCAGCACAGCGTGGTCACACCTATCCCAGCCTGCTCCTTGCTCCCATGGCTCATGAAACTTGGACGGTAGTAAGGAGCAGTTCAACTTGTGGAATGACAAATCCAGAATGAAGGATTGCACTCTATGGGCCACGTTAAGATTATTTCAGTCCTAGATAGCATTAGTCTCTACGAAAGGCTTCATGAAAATTTTCCCCCGCCCCTAACAAAAATGTTAATTTATCAGAGCAGCTGAAAGGGTACGGAACCCGGGGCTATAACTTAGAGAGAGCTTCCATATTATTTAATTCATAATTGCTATAATTCAAAGTAAAATTTCACAGAGCGGTCTGTTTTAAGACTAAAAATGCAGGAGAGGAGTCAGAAAAAGAAACAGTGACCTGTTTCTGCCCAGTTCCAAACCAGAGACAGTTCATGGGTTAGGTGAATGTGATCAACACTGCACTACACTATGGGACTTCTCTGTGTTAGGTGAACGTGATAACCACTACACTACAGGGCTTCTCTTTTTTTGCCACAGACTTTGCCGAATGCACAGGAATGTTTTCTCTAGCTACAGAAGCTACCTAATGCAATGTCTATATCTATGGCCTTCCTGCTCATGCCTCCATCCAAGGCTGACACAACAACCTGGCTCAGGCAGGATCGCTAGCGAGGCATCATACTTTTGCTGTTAAGCAAACACAGCAGTTTTTTCCTGGCCTCTGCCATTGAATGCCTCCATGCATTAAGCTGGGCCCTATCAGTGCGGGAGGACTGCATGAGCTTGGAAAACATGTCATCGCGAGTGCGTTTTTTTCCGCCTTCTAATCTGCGATAACCTCAGGGACGGAGATGATAGGGGGAGCATAGAAACATTCTGGGGGGACTGCATGGTCACCTGTGCTGCTGAGTACTGCTGAGTTCACCACGCTAGCCAAACAGGAAATGAAATTCTAAAGTTCCCTGGGCTTTTCCTGTGTACCTGGCTAGTGCATCGGAGTTCAAAGTACTGTCCAGAGTGACCACAATGGAGCGCTCTGGGATAACTCCTGGAGGCCAATACCATCGAATTGCGTCCACGCTATCCCAAATTCAACCCAGCAATGTCGATTTCAGCGCTAATCCCCTCGTCGGGGAGGAGTACAGACATTGATTTTAAGTTGACAAAAATGGCTTCGTCGTGTGGACGGGTGCAGGTTTAAATCGATCTAACGCTGCTAAATTCAACCTAATCTCATAGTGTAGACCAGGGCTAAGACTCATCCCTATTTCAAGAGAAACGAGCACACAGGTGAATAGGTTTCATCTCCAGCTACGAGTCTGTTAGTTCTTAGCTAATACTAGCTGCCTGGGCCTGCCAGCGTCACACCGCGTAGTCCATCACTGGCTAGCCAGGGAGCGCTCACAGCTCCCTCCCATGTGAATGGGCTGTCACCGAGCCACGTGATTCCCTGGATATCTCTACAAACCCAGTGGCATTAGCCATAGATGTCAGGATAGAGACATTATCCCTGAACTAGTCCCTGTAGGCACATCTCACAGTGAGCATGAGGCTTGATGAGTTAACAGCTTTCAGGAGAGCCCTCACACGCCACCCTTCAGGGGTAAATACCAGGGAAGCAGTACCTTAGGTGTAGTGAGTTTGTCAGGTCGGAGACCAAAGAAAGCTTGGGAACAACTCACTGGTTGGGACTAACTATCCTCAGCTTTGGGAGGGGAGTGGGTTAGAGCAGAGTGGGCTGGGAGCCAGGACTTCTGATGCTATACAGTCATAGGTCCCAGTTATATGACATCACACAGGCTGCCACATCCCCTTTGCATGGTCACAGACTCACTGGGGAGCTTCTCAGAAACCCTCCCGCCACAGTTGCTGTGATCGGGGCCAATGGCTGTTCTGCTCAGCCCCACCCTGCTTACAACTGGGCCACCCTGAAAAAGATCAAAGGGCCACATTCCCACCCTCCCCACCAACATCAGTTGTTGTCATTCACAGCCCCTCACTACAGAGACAAAGGAAGGGAGCTGAGCAAGGATGAGGCCAGGTGAGTAAGAGCCCCAGACATGCACAGCTGTGAGCTGGCACCCAGATCAATGTTGGATCCTGTGAGATATGTCTTCTCCTAGGTCATCTCCATCCAGTTGTGCATCATCCATCCAGCTGTGCAGGAAACCAGCCATGCAGTATCCAGCCAACTGTGCAGGATGTGCAGCTGATGTATGGCCTGTCCTTCCCCCCAGCCCATGTGGTTTGCTGGGTTTGGAAACTGAGATGCCTGAGACCTGCATTTAGATGAGTGTGTGGACGACTCTGAGGTTTCCTGCCCCCCTAACCTCCCCCAAGCTGAGTTTATAAAGTCCCCAGACCTGAGGCAGATGCACCATCCCTGTACTGACTGCAAACATGCAGTTACAGACCTTGCTTCTGCTCCCCATGGCTTTTCTCCTGCCCCCCAGGACTTGGGCTGGTAAGTATGGCTGGGCTCAGGGGCCCCTGGGATTGGGTTCAGTGGGTGGTATCTAGGAGCCTGTGACAATCTGTACACCTATGATCACCCCTTTTACAGGATTATGATAAATTTTATACAAAACATGTCTTGTGAGGTATCATCTAAAACTCATAATTTGCTGATCATAATTGTTCTGGTAAAATATGTTTCCCATTGAAAGTTATAAGATTCTACTATACGGTGTTACTACAACATGTCTGGAGATCAGACACAAACCAGTTCACCAGAGACAAAAGACTAGCTGATGCCTCAGCCATGTGTCAACAAAATTAAACAGACCATCACCTGGTTAAGTGGCCATTCTTTGTCAGGAAAGAGGATATGGGTGAAAAATTTGCATCTTGATGGAGAAAGAGCTGGGGTTCCAGTTTCCTCAACCCCAACTGGAGATGTTTCTTGAAAAAGAAAAATAACTATAAGAAGGGGGAGAAGCTGCCCCCAAATGATCTTTCCCTTTATTTCTACCCAAGGCATTCACAACATCAGAAGTATAAAGGAAGCAGCATTGTACTGGGGGAAGGATCCTTCCTGAAGGAAATTAAGCCAGTAAGATTGTCAGTGCCCATCTGGGGGCTACCTGGTCTAATCTGAGGTGACTTTGGCCCCCAAAGCATTACCTGAAGACAGTGCGATTACTGACCCACTCCCGGTGCGCCGATTCCCCACCCAGTGAGGTCAAAGCTTCAGATTTATCCTCCGGCCCCATGGGGTGTCCAGTGTGGGGCACAGCTGAGGAGGGGGCAGGGTTCCAGGCACAGGGATCCCCCAGGGAGAGCATCACAGGGGGTGGGGTGATGCTGTGGGGACTCCTCTTTGGGATTGGGAGCTTGGTCCCTGCCCAGCTCACGGAGACAATGGGGCTCTTTATATGAACCTGGTCTCCCCCACAGATAAGATCATCGGGGGAAAGCAAGCGAAGCCCCACTCCAGGCCCTACATGGCCCATCTGTCTGTACGACATGGAAATAAGAGCTTCTTCTGCGGAGGGTTCCTGGTGTCGGAGAACTTCGTGCTGACGGCCGCTCACTGCAATGGAGAGTAAGCGCCTCTGTGCTGGGGATGTCAGGGCAGGTCGTGCATCAGCGGGTGATGGGGAAGCCGGGAGCTCTGGTGCCATCATAGGTTGCAGGGAAGGAGCAGTTAGCAGGACAGGCTGGGAGAGCAGAGCCCAGGGGTCTGATGTGCTCAGGGGGCATTGGCGTGTCTCTAGGGGCCTCTGCAAACCATCATCTAGCTCTAGTGCTCAGTAAATCAAAAGAGCTATGGCCCAGCTGGGGTGTGGCCCATTGCCCAGATCAGGGCAGGGAGGGGCTCACAGCCCCAGAACAGCTCTGCAGGGTTCTGGGCTGGAGGGGAGCTGGGCATAGACCCCTTTGTGGATCTAGCTGGGCTGCAGGGGAGCTGAGATCCAGGGGCTGGGAGGACAATGGGGAGTGAAGCAGCTCAGGGGATCAGCACAAGGGGCTGGGGAGACACAGGCTGGGACCCCAACACCACTGGGCAGGGACTTTGTGCCACAGACGGCACCATCTAGCGGGGAGAGGCCCCTTGTGCCATTCCCCCTCCTCCTCTAAGTCAGCCAGTCCCCAGCCCTGGGGCCGGATCGCAGCTTGCAATGTGCACAGTGGTAGATACGCTTTTCCAGGCCAGCAGCTGAGTCTGGGATCATGGCCTGAGAGCCCCAGGCTGCCCTGTCCCCTCCATATCACTGTTCATGTGACAGACTCACATGTGCCCATCCCCCACCTCACATACACTCCTGCCCCTTATGCCCCATGGATTGTTCTTGGCTTTTACAGCGAGATTATTGTCAAGCTGGGAGCCCATAACATAAAACTGTGGGAATGGAAACGACAAAAGATCAGCGTGTGCCACCAGATCCCTCACCCGCAGTACAATGAGGACACCGATGACAATGACATCATGCTGCTGAAGGTACCACCCTCATCCCATCACCCCGCCCCCACTGAAACTAGGGTTATGGGTTTTGCTGGGGATTGGTGTGTCTCTGTGTCCTTGAGTGTGACCTTCACATTGATCTTCTTTGTTCTTGTGTCTCAGCTGGTGAAGAGAGCGAAGCTGAACAAATGGGTGAAAACCATCGCCCTGCCCCACGCCGGAGAGAGAGTAAAGCCAGGGGCTGTGTGCAGTGTTGCTGGCTGGGGCAGCACTAGCACAGAGAGTGAATCGTACCCAGCCACGCTCCAGGAAGTGGATGTGGAGGTGCTGGAGGATGCTGCATGTCTGAGGAATCCTAAAGGGTCATATTGTCACTATAACACCTCCACCATGATGTGTGTGGGGGACTCTGCTTACGACAAAAATTCTGACATGGTAAATCTGCTCCTGGCTTCAAGCATCCTTTAGACATAGTTATTATTAATGAGGCTGTAGGCATTGCAGTCGGGCCTACGAGCAGCCATCAGGAATCAGGGCACACTGCGCTAGGTGCTGTACAAATGAGTGGGAAAATTGCTGTTTTTCTCCCAGGGAAAGGCAGAGACCAGCTGGGCAGGGGATTGGGTGGGGCGCTGAGAACAGGGCTGGTGCAACCTATTAGGCAACCTAGGTGGATTTGGGAGGCAGCATTTTCTTCGGTGGCAACCACAGCAGCCGGATCTTTGGCCGCCCCAGTTGCCGCTGGCATTTAGGCGGAGGGAGCTGGGGCAGGGGAGTGTGGAGAGGGCCACCTGCAGCAAGTGTGTGTGTGTGGGGTGGCACGCAGGGGAACTCCCCACCCCAGCTCACCCCTGCTCCGCCTCCTCCCCGAGCATGCTGTGGCTGCTTCACTTCTCCCACCTCCCAGGCTTGCTGATCAGTGCTGCAAGCCTGGAAGGCGGGAGAAGTGAAGCAGCGATGGTGTGCTCGGGGAGGAGGCGGAGCAGGGGTGAGCTGGGGCAGGGGGGTGCCTCAGGGCGCTGGGGGGAGCTGCCGCGGGGGGCCTCAGGACGGGGGAGGGCGCAAGGTGGAAGTTTCGCCTAGGGCGTGAAACAGCTGGGCCATGGGGGGTGAGGCAAAAGCAGAGTTGGGTGGAGACACTGAAACCAGCTGCACTAGGGATGTCACTGATATATGCTTCAGTGGGAAACGACTCTGTGAGCTGTTCTCAGCTGTGGCTTGTTTTGTTTCACAGGGTGACTCTGGGGGCCCCCTGGTGTGCGGAGAAAAAGTGCAGGGCATCGTCTCTTGGGAAACCGAAGATAGGACCCCCCCAGCAGTGTACACAAGAGTCTCCACCTTCATCCCCTGGATACAGGAAATGATGAACAGGCTGTAGCCCTGAGCTGCTCCAGGAATCGCTGCACAGGCCAGAGCTGCATCACTTCTGTCCTTTGGAGAGGCCCAGACATAGGACCTGCTTTGCAGAGGGGCTGTGACTCCCAGGCTGAGTCCCCCCAGCCATCACTCCACTCAGACAGCACCCATCCTATGAGCATCAATGCAGGGAGCCTAAGGGATTTAGGAGCCAGGTTCAAGGCCAGCTTCTGTCAGCTCCCTTGAGAATCCCCACCCTTAGACTGCCTCTTCGCTAGGGAAACAGCTGGGTTATTTCCCCTGGGGTAACAGACATGAGCCAAATCCTGGGGAAGACTCAGTGATTTGTAGCTCTTCCCTGTAACAGCCAGTCGGGTGACCGTTTATGGGAGATCCTCACCACTACCTGACCTGCTAAGACTTGTTAAAACTGAAGCCTGCTCTGTCCTCACTGGGTCTTTCCTAAGTGTTAGTTCCCCCCTGGGGGGCACTTCCTGTTCCAAACACACCTGTTCCCAGTGAAGGCAACACTGAACTGATTGCAGATCAATCCCTGTTGCTGATCCCCTCCTTCCCACCTTCCCTGTCCCTCCCTGCTGTGTGGCCTGCTGCATTTCACTCACTGCTTTGTAGCCAGCAATGAATAAAAATGAAGTTACAAAAAAAAGTGATTCCGGGAATGAGTGATCAATATGAGCCTCCAAACCCAGAATAGCCACTGCATCTGCCAGGGCCAGGAGGGAATTAACCCCCATAGGGGAAGGCTGGGCTTGTGCTTAATGAGCTAGGTTGGGATCTCGGACATGTGGGTTCAGTGATTTCATGCAGACTGTCATACTCCTGGGGGAATTCTGCCACAATATTTCAAAATTCTGCATATTTTCTTTGTCAAAGTAACAAAATAGAATCACAAGAGTTTCAATTATGTGGTAATTTATTTCAAAATATGTGGCACTATGTATATCTGTAACAATACAGAGACACAAAAATTGTCCCCCATCAGTAGAGAGTTAAAGAAACCCCTATGACAACCCAGCTCCTGTTTCTCTGCTCGACCCAGAGCCCAGCCCCCCAGCCCAGACAACCACATCCCCTCCTGCCAAAGCCCAGCTGCATGGCACCCTCCACCCCCAAAGCCCAGCCATGGACCCCCCCAGCCCAATCACCCCCCACCCTCTCCCCCCAGAGCCCAGCCGTGGCCCCACCCCAGCCCAGCCCAGACACCCCCACCCACTCCCCGCAGAGCCCAGGGATCCAGAGGGAGAGACAGCCTGATCCTGGGTACGGGGCTTGTATGGAGTTTCCTGCCTGCCGCTGCCTTCCTCCAGGGGATGCTGAGAACTGCAGCCGCGGGAACCCTCCAGCTCCCTCCCCCTCCCCGCGGCAGTGTCCTCTACGCGCAAGCTGCGCTCTGCCGGGTTTAGCGGCCCCTTGTGGAGGCCAGCAGCTTTGCAGCTCATTCCTGTCAGGGCGGTCGAGGTGAGACAATTCTGTGCAAACAACATTAATTTCTCTAAAAAGAACAGGAGTACTTGTGGCACCTCAGAGACTAACAAATTTATTTGAGCATAAGCTTTCGTGGGCTACAGCTCACCTCATCGGATGCATAGAATGGAACATATAGTGAGGAGATATATATACACATACAGAGAGCATGAAAAGGTGGGAGTTGTCTTACCAACTCTGAGAGGCCAATTAAGTAAGAGAAAAAACTTTTGAAGTGATAATCAAGATAGCCCAGTACAGACAGTTTGATAAGAAGTGTGAGAATACTTACAAGGGGAGAGCTTATGCTCAAATAAATTTGTTAGTCTCTAAAGTGCCACAAGGACTCCTGTTCTTTTTGCGGATACAGACTAACCACGGCTGCTTCTCTGAAACCTGTCATTAATTTCTCTGAAATTCTGCAATGCACAGTGCCGCAGAATTCCCTCAGGAGTAAGAATGAGAATCTGGTGGATGCCAGGGGGGAATTAACCCCCACCCCCAGGGCTTGAAGAGTCCCTGCCTGCTGGGACAAAGGTGCAAAGGGAATTCCAAGGATAAAAGCAGCCTAAGCAATCAGCTGTCCTGACTCCAGAGGGGCAAATTCTGGGACAAAAGTGGGACAGGATTGAAACGATTCAAGAGACAAAAAATCGAACTGTCTCTTATCCTCATCCATCCATCTATCCCCATCCATTGATCGATCCTGTCCTGATCTATCTCTCTAGCTAATGCCTATCTATCTATCTATCCCCACCAACACCCCCATCAATCTGTCCCACATTCATATCTGTCCATCCAGGTCTTGCCATGCTGCCATCCACCTGTCCCCATACACACACACGCCTCTCTGTCAATCTCTCTATACTTCCCTCCCCTCTGCCCCCACCATGCGATGTCAGAACCAGGTTTCATCTCTTTCATCTCTACAGGGTGTGGGGACTGGCTGGCTCAGGAAGGTTGAGAATTAGACACATTATTTCCCCCCCTCATTGAGGGGTTGGTGGGAAATGATGCTATCACAGATGGAGAGGGGTGTCTGGTCTCTCTGACCCACATCCTTTCCCCTGGCTCATACTCACACTCAGGGCGGGAGAGAGTGGAGAAGGATTCATAGCTTCAGAGATTCCCAAGCCAGAAGGGACTATTGTGATCACCTAGGCTGAGCTCCTGTATCACACAGGGCAGAGACCTGCCCCACAATGATCCTAGAGCAGATCTGTTCAACAAACATCCAACCTTGATTTAAAAATTGCCAGGGATGGAGAATCCACTACAACTCTTTGTAAATTGTTCCAAAGGTTAATTACTCTCTCTGTTAAAAATGTTATGCCTCATTTCCAGTCTGCATTTGTCTGATTTCAGCCTCCAGCAATTGAATCACATTAGACCTTCGTCTGCTAGACTGAAGAGCCCTCAATAATATTTGTTGCCCATGTAGATACTTATAGCCTGTCATCAAGGAACTTGGCAACCTTCTCTTTATTAAGTGGGCTCCTTGAATCTGTAAGGCAGGTTTTCCATTAATCATTCTCATGGCTCTTCTTTGAACCCTCTCCAATTTTTCAACATCCTCTTTGATTTGTGGGCCCCAGAACTGGACACAGGATTCCAGCAGCAGCTGCACCAGTGCCACATAAAAAGGTAAAATAATCTCTCTGCTCCGGCTCTAGATTCCCCTGTTTATGCATCCCAAGATCGCATTAGCCCTTTAGGCCACAGCGTCGCACTGGGAGCTCATGTTCAGCTGACTATTCACCAAGACCCCCACAACTTTTTCCAGGTCATTGCTTCCCAAGATAGAGTCCCTCATCCTATAAGTATCACCTGTAATCTTTCTTCCTACATGTATACATTTATGTTTAGCCATATTAAAACACTATTATTTTCTTGCACCCAGTTTGCCAAGAAATCCAGATGGCTCTTTATCAGTGATCTGTCCTCTTCATTATTTACCACTCCCCCAATTTTTGTGTCATCTACAAACTTTATCAGTGAGGATGTTTTGTTTTCTTCCAAGTCACTGAAAAAAAGTGAAATAGCACAGGGCCAAGAACAGATCCCTTCAGGACTTCACTAGAAACACTCCTTCGATGATGATTCCCATTTACAATTACGTCTAGAGACCTGACAGTGAGCCGGCTTTTCATCCGTTTCACGTGTGCCAATTGTCTACCCTTCTAGTTTTCAGTCAAAATGCAGGGTACCAAGTGAAACACCTTACAAAAGTCGATGTGTATAAATCAGCACCATTACCTTTACCAGGGGCTCTTTACATTATCCTCTTTTAGTTCCTTATTAATTGAGTCCCATAGCAGCCACTCTGTGTTCCCTAGGAGTGATATCAGACTGACAGGCCTGTCACTACCTGGGTCGTCCTGTTCACACTTTTCTAAATATTGACTCAGCATTAGCTTTCTTCCAGGCTTCTGGAACTTCCCCAGTGCTCTCGGACGTCTTGAAAATTTGCTGCCCCAAAGAGCATCCAATTCAAACAGACACATTCTTCTTATTGTACAGATGGGGAAACTGAGACCAAGGGAGATTGTTTCAAAACCTGCCTAAGGGGTTTGGGTGGCTATCAGTGATCCATGAAAATCCCTGCCTCCCGGGATCCTGGGCAGAGCTGGGAAGAGGTTCCAGATTTCTTGGGTCCCTAATATCTAACCCCCTTGCTGCAGATTAAGCCCATTACTTCTTGTCCTGCCTTCAGTGGACATGGAGAACAATTGACCTGCACCCTCTTTATAACAGCCCTTCACATATTTGAAGACTGTTCTCAGGTCCCACCACCCCTTGGCACCTCTAAGAGGCAAAACTTCTCCACTTGCAAGCACAGAGTCTGAGTGTAGAAAAGAAACTTTTAATGAAAGGAGGGATGTGACCTGACATTAATTAGGGAAAATGCCACAAGCAGGATTCAGAATCATAAAACTGTGAGCAGGACACCCACCCCAGTGTCCATGGGGCAGTGTCTCCTGCCTCATGTTCTTGAGTTCTACAACCAGAAGTTCCTTTACTGTGCCCCTCTCTGCTCCTCACCATAGCCCACTCACAGTGGTTGTCCTTGTCAGAGGTGCATCTGTGTGAGTTCACCTCCCACCCGGGGAAAAAGTCTCCTTGCTTGCTCTGCCATCTGAGTGCTGGTTCTGTCTGGCTGCAACGCCAGCCATGGTTCTGCTCCTCTGGCCGCTTCGCCAGTTCCCACCATCCACCCTCACTAGCCGCTTGCTCGTCGCTCTCACCAGCCGCCTTCTCGCTGGTCACCTTCTCGCTGGTCACTAGCCACTTGCCTCTCTGCTGTGACCTCTGCAGCTCAGTCTCTTGAGGTTCCACCCAACAGTTAATGACTGTCAGCTCTTAATGGGGGAACCTGAAGCAGGCTGGGCAGAAATGCTGCCCCACCACAAGTGAGTTCAGCTCTAGTGAGCATTTCACAAGATAAAAAACGCCTAATGGAGCCTATTTAGCTCTGTCTTTGAAGAGTGGGGAGGAACAGATTAAATTAGACTGGGGACCCTTAGGCTGAAGCCACACCTCCTGGCAGGGACACCTGTCCCCACCCTCTCTGACTTTCAAAGGGGTCTGGCATTTGAGCCCCTGGTTTAGCAAGTTGCTTTCAGCTGAGGGTTACCCCCTCAGTCAGGACAGGCTAAGCAAAGTTCTGCTCCCTTTCCTCATAGAATAAAGATAACAACACTGATAACATTTCACCCCCCCTGCATTCAGTACTAAAGTGATTTGAAACCCAACACCAGCCAAAGTTGATAATTTTGAGCAACACAACTTTTGTCTGCCGGATACCTAGGCAGAGTCGGTGTGTTCATGTACATACACTTTGCTCCTGAAGTCTCTCCCCCTCCCAGCCAACTGTCAGGGGTAAGTTCATTCAGACCCTGCTTACACAGGTATCAAAGTTAGGCTGACTGGTCTATAATTCCCTGTGTTCTCTTTGTTCCTCTTTTTAAAGAGAAGTACTATGTTCCCTCTTCTCCAGTCCTCTGGAACCTCACCTGTCCACCAGAGGTTCTTGAAGATAATTGATAACAGTTCTGAGATTTCTTCAGCTAGTTCCTTAAGTACCCTAGGAGGAATGACATCAGGTGCTGCTAAGATGAGTACATCTAACTTATCTAAATATTCTTTAATTTGTTCTTACCCTATTTTGGCTTGTGTCCTTCCCCCTTGCTAATATTAATTGCACAGAGTATCTGGTCTAGGGGTTACAGCCGGGGGATCCTGGGTTCTATTCCTGGCTCTGCTCTGTCATTACCCTTCTGCTGGAGCACAGTCATAGCTCCCATCTGTAGCGTGTCACAGAACCTGCCACATCCCCTTCGCATGAAACCCTCCTGCTACAGTTGGGGTTATCGGGGCTGAGGGTTGGTCTGCCCAGCCCCAGCCTGCTCACAGCTGAGCCACTGTGAGAAAGATCAAAGGGCTCTGTTCTCACCCGCCACTGAGATCAGTCAGTGTCAGCCACAGACCCCTCCACAGAGACACAGGCAGGGAGCTGAGTGTGGATGGGGCCAGGTGAGTAAGAGCCCCAGATGTGCCCAGCTGTGAGCCAGCACCCAGAGCAACCCTGGATCCTGATAGACTCATCCCCACGGGGGTCTTCTCCATCCAGTGGTGCATCATCCATCCAGCTGTGCTGGGACCCAGCTGCCAGGTTGACGCACGGCCTGTCTTTCCCCCCAGCCCATGTGGTTGGTGTGGCTGGAAACTGAGATGTATGAGCCCCACATTCAGAACATTCAGATGAGTGTGTGGGCGACTCTAAGGTTTCCTCCCTTCCATCTTCCCCCAGCTGAGACTATAAAGCCCCCAAGCCTGAGGCTGATGCACCGTCCCTGCTCTGACTCTGAACATGCAGATCCAGATCTTGCTCCTACTCCCCATGGCCTTTCTCCTGCCCCCTGGGGCTCAGGCTGGTAAGTACGGCTGGCAGCGGGGTCCCCTGGGGCTTTGGGGGCAAATGGGGGGTCTGAGGGATGGGGGCGCTGTGGTTGGTGTCTAGGGACCCACTGGAGTGAATGGGCCAGGAGTGGGTGGTGGTGTTCTCAACATCTGGATCAATGCAGAGCTGGACAGCAGCTGCTGGGGCTGCATCCAATGGACCTCAGTCCCAATGGGTGCCAGATGAGGGCAGGGCAGCTGTGCACAGCTGGGGAGTGGGGTTGCCAGCACTGGGGGTGACAAAGTTGCTTCTGCTGGAGTGTTCCATGTGCGCCTGCTCTGATCCCTCACCTCATCTCTCCCCGGGCTTGCAGGGAAGATCATCGGGGGCCGGGTAGCCAAGCCGCATTCCCGCCCCTACATGGCCTATCTCAAGAGAAAAACCTGCGAGGGTGAAGCGACGTGTGGGGGGTTCCTCGTGCGGGAGGATTTTGTGCTGACAGCTGCCCACTGTGCCGATGGGTAAGAACTATCTCTGCTCTCCGGTGTCTCCCTGATCCTAGAACCCAGATGTGCAGGGATCCAACCGGGCAGGGATCCAGCTGTGCAGCACCCTGAGATGTTCAGGGATTTAGCAGTGCAGAGATCCAGCCATGCAGCATCCATTGGGCTGTGCAGGGCTCCTTTTGTGCAGGTGTGCAGCAGCCCCCCCCCTTACTTTAATGTTTTTCTGTGTGAAAGGCAAACAGAAGACTAACGTAATTTAACACATTACAATTCATTTAATTTGTTCGATATCAGTTGTCGTTATTTAGTATCTGCATCATGGTGGCATTTGGTGGCAGGTCTCTGACCTGTGTTCTCCAGAGGGGCAGACCAGACAATCGCATGGTCCCTCCTGGCCTTGGAATCTAGGAAACTTGAGGATCTGACTGAGATCAGGGCCCCCATTGTGCCAGGCACTGCACAGACCCCGACCGAGATGGGTGACCTAAGAGTAAGAGAAAGAGACAGATGACAATTGTTATGAGGGAGCAATCCCACACTGAGCCCCTGCCCCACTCCCTGCAGCACGGCACCCCCTACTGATCCTCCCCGTCATACCCACTGCAGCACAGAGCTCCCTAGCACCCACAGGTGCTCCAAGGACCTCCAGTTCTAGCTCAATCTCCGTCTGGCTTCCAGAGACATCACCGTGCTCCTTGGAGCCCACAATGTCCATCAAGATGAGGAGACCCAACAACGAGTCTCTGTGCAGCGGAAGATCCCCCATCCCAGATACAACAAAACGAGCCATGAGAACGACCTGATGCTGCTGCAGGTACCTGCCCCCGCAGCCCCCAGTGCCCACCCTGGCCTGGCTCCCATCCGGGAAGAGCGCTGACCCCTCTGCCCTTCCCCCTATTGCAGCTGGCGGAGCCGGCGGAGCTGACCGATGCCATATCCACCATCCCGCTGCCCCAGGCTGGCCGCACTGTGGATCCGGGGTCTGTGTGTAGTGTGGCAGGATGGGGCAAGACCAAACGCCATGCTATGCGAACCAGCAGCAAACTCCATGAGGTGGAGCTGGAGGTGATGTCAGACGAGACCTGCCAGGAGGACAGGCTGCTCCAACACTACTACAAGCCCTCGAAGATGATGTGTGTGGGGGACCCTGCCGAGGACAAGGCCTCGTTCTCGGTAAATGCCCAGTTCCTGGGGGGTGGCTGGGCTGGGAGCTTCCCCAAGAGGCTAAGGGAGTTAGGGGATCAGTTAGAGTGACATTCAATGGGTAACACTGAGACTGGGATCTGTCTGTCTGTCCATCTCCATATACTGACTATCTATCTATCTAGCTAGCTAGCCAGCCAGGTGGGGCAGTGAGGGACTGCAATCCCTGCTATAGAGTAGCTCAGAGAGGACAGATCAATACTGTGCTTTGAGCTCGTATTCACCTTCTACCTGCTTTGATTTCTCAGGGCGACTCCGGGGGCCCCCTGGTGTGTGACAGGACGGCTCAGGGCATCGTCTCCTTAGGCAAAAGTGATGGGTCCCCCCCGAGGGTGTTCACCAAGGTCTCTGCATACATCCCCTGGATCAAGAAAACAATGAGGGGGTCTCAGCGGCCCAGGGTCCCACGCTGAAAGCCCTGCGTCCCTTCACTGATGGGGGCAGAATTGGGTGTGGGGAGTTCTGAGTATGAAAGAGTCCATCCCCCTCCCCCGAACGGTGGTGCCAAGCCCAATGGGTGCTTGAATACAAGCCCAGCTTCTTACTCCCCCACGTAATAAAATCCTACATGAGAAGAGACTCTTTGGGGAATCATTGTCTGTCTGTATTTTGGCGCCCCCTGAGGGTGAGTGCCCTGCACTGCCATCCTGGACCCCTAGGTCCTGTTCCCCAGCCCAGGGTATGGCTACACTGGCGATTTGCAGCGCTGGAAAGCCTCCACCAGCGCTGCAATTAGTAAGTGGCCACACCTGCAGGGCACTTCCAGCGCTGCAACTCCCTGGCTGCAGCGCTGGCCATACACCTCACTCGGCATGGGGAATAAGGATTCCAGCGCTGGTGCTGCAGCGCTGGTCATCAAGTGTGGCCACACAACAGCGCTGTGATTGGCCTTCAGGGTATAAGGTGTATCCCAGAATGCTTTTATAAATTACTCTCTTTGTTTTGTTATGCAGCCTCTCTTTGTTTTGTTGTGAACGAGCTCCGCTCGGAGCTCCGTTGCCGCTTATCTAAAAAACAAACAGCTCCTGTTTGCTGTGATCATCTGTACCTGGCTGTAAACAATCAAATGAGAGGCAGGCAGGGAGAGTGAATGAAACAGCGGGAAGTTGTGTTGGCTGCAGGCTGTTTGCAATTAAGAGTTAAGACTAAGGGGTTGGAAACATGTTCTGACTTTTCAAGTCAGGAAGCTAAACACACAGTGTTGGCTCCAAAAATCCATTCTCTCTCTCCCCCCGCTCCCTGTCACACTAGACCCCACCCCACCCCCCTCTTTTGAAAAGCACGTTGCGGCCACTTGAATGCTGGGATAGCTGCCCATAGTGCATCACTCCCAACAGCGCTGCAAATGTGGCCACACACCAGCGCTGGTAGCTGTGAGTGTGGCCACACACCAGCGCTGCTCCTACACAGCTGGATGACCAGCGCTGCAAACCGTAAGTGTAGCCATACCCTGGTCTCTCCTCTTAGGAGCTGTAGGGCCCCCTGAGGGTGTGTGCCCTACACTGATGTCCTGGATGCCTGGGTCCCATCCCATCTCACAGTCTCTGCCTGCCAGGGAATGGGAGCTCTGGGGCCCCTTAGGAATGACTGCCCTGCACTGCTGTCCTGGATACCTGGGTCCCAGTCTCTGTACAGCATTTGCCTTGTACCATCCACAGTATGTCTCCTTCCTGACACCAATTTTCAAAGGCAAGACCCAATTTTATCCCCCTGCCTTTCCACTCCCCCACCACACATGAAGGTTCATGAAGGGCAGCACTGACTCGGCCTCAGCCATGTACCCCGAAGGACAAGCTGGGAGCTGGGTGTGATGAATGTGGGACTATTGGTCACGTTTTTATGATGCCTGGTCATGCCTCAGTTTCTCTTCTCTGCTTTGCATTGCTGGCCATTGAGACTAAAGGGTTAAAAAGCTGCTCTTGGGATAAAGCAGAAGCCACAAGGTGCTGGGACATGTCACCATCTGGGGGTGGCATGAATGGGTCAGTGACCACTGGCTGAACCCGACCCAGACCTTTGGAGGAGCTGGAAAGGCAACGGCAGTTCCACCCACTCACGATGGGAAATCCTGGCAGGCCATGCAGGATGGCTCAGCAGGAGGACAATGGCCCAGATGTGCTGAGGGGCTGGGGAGAGAGTTGGCCCTTGCAGAGGCCTGGGGGCTCTCCCCTGGGACAGACAAAGAAACAACGACGGGGAGAGGGAGCAGAACCGGGGTGAGCCCAGCTTGGCTGGCTCCTTGCACTAGCGGGGCCAGATGGACTATGCCTAAACCTTGGCTTGTCCAGGCCAAGCCGAGGACATCCCCAGTCTGGGTTCAGTCCAGGAAACCAGTCAGACCTGCTCTCTTTGGAAAAGGCGGCTGGGTGTCACTGCCAATCCCGGCTGAGGCGCACGGGTCCCTGGGGAGCGTAGACACCTCCGAGCAGGAGTCTCTCTCAGGCAGAGCTCACGGTGTGATGCAGGGGGGCTGGAGTCCAGGGGCTCAGTCTGGGAGGCAGTGAGACCCCAGGGCCCATTCTGAAGGCAGTGTGGCACCCTTGGGGGACCGGCACAGTGATGGGGATATGCCGAGCGGCGGTTGGAGAGCTGGGGCACAGCAGAGATCCTGTGGAGGCGTGACACCGGGTGGAGGGGAAACGCACAGGCCGGTCTGGCATGGCCCTGGCGGTGGAGGTGCCTCAGAGGGGGATGTGGAGCCCCCGGGAGAGGGAAGCATGGCAACAAAAGTGAGTGCTGGGCTCCAGATGTGCACATCCACCAGGGTGTGCAGGGCCCCAGATGTGCACAGCCCTAGGAGTCAATGGGCCAGACCCTGTGCGGGTGTGAATGGGCCGTAGCCCCACTGGGGTCGATTGGCCAGATGCCAGCTGGGGTTAGTGGGGTGCAGCAGTGCAATAACCCACAGTGTGATTGTCGGCGGTTAGGGGTCTCCCCTCCCAAGCGGTGGGAGACCCCCACGGTGTTTGTTACACGGCCAGAGACAGACTCTGTTTAATAGGAATTGCCCTCAATACAGAGATGGAAACACCGTGAATTTGGGATGGTTTCTACCCAGGGGCGGCTCTAGGCACCAGCAAAACAAGCTGGTGCCTAGGGCGGCAAATTATAGGGGGTGGCAAAAGGCTGTGGCCCCAGCTCATCCTGCTGCTGCGAGCCGAGGAGCGGCCTGTCCCCTGCAGCCGGGGCAGGGCCGCGCTACCGGCTCTGCTTGGGGGAGAGGGATGGCCCCTTCCCGGTAGCGCGGGCCCGCCTGGCTGCAGAAGACGGGCCGCTCCTCCTCCGCTTGTTCGCGCCCGGGTCTAAACAGCGCAGCAGCAGCTTGGCTTCGGGGGGGGGCTGAGCTCCACCCCGCTCAGAGCCGTGTGGTGAGGGGGCGGGGCTGCGAGCTCCAGGCCAAGCGGAGGCAGCTGAGCTCAGCCCGGAGCTCGCAGCCCCGCCCCTCACCACCGGCGCTGAGCGGGGAAGAGCTCAGCCCCCTCCGGAGCCATGCGGCTGCCTCGCTGGGCAGGGCCGCTCCTCGAGGCGCGCGGTGAGCCGGGGGTAAGCAGCCGGGGCCGGGGGGTTGGTTAAGGGGCAGGGAGTCCCGGGGACACTCAGGGGGCACAGGTTCTGTGAGGGGGGGCGGTCCATGTGGGCCAGGGAAGGGGGGGTTGGATTGGGGGGGTCTCAGGGAGGTGGTTGTCAGGCACCCCCTGGCCCCATTACCCCCCAGGCCCAGCCCTGACCCCCAGCTCCAAGCCCAGCCCCTCTGAGGTGGGCATCCCCCCAAACCTATCCTCCCCACCCAGCCCTGACCCCCAGCTCCAAGCCCAGCCCCTTGGACCTGGGCACCCCCCCGGCCCCATCCCCCCCACAGCCCTGACCCCCAGCTCCGAGCCCAGCCCCTCTGAGCTGGACACCCCCCTGACCCCATTCCCCCCACAGCCCTGACCCCCAGCTCCGACCCCAGCCCCTCTGATCCGGACACCCCCCTGTACCCATTCCCCCCACAGCCCTGACCTCCAGCTCTGAGCCCAGCCCCTCTGAGCTGGACACCCCCCTGACCCCATTCCCCCCACAGCCCTGACCCCCAGCTCCGAGCCCAGCTGCTCTGAGGTGGGCACCCCCGACCCCATCCCCCACAGCCCTGACCCCCAGCTCCAAGCCCAGCCCCTGTGAGCCGGGCACCCCCCAGAGCCCAGCTCCCCACCCAGCCCTGGGCAACAGCAGCACCACCTCCAGGCAGTGACAGCCCATTGGCACCAACCATCACCATCACCCAGCAACAGCCCATTATGTAATTGCAAATGTATACAGAACAGTAAAGCATTTAATGTTTTAAATAATGTATTTGGTGTACTTTCAAATTATTACAAATTAATTTTCACTAGTTATTTTTTACATTTCCAAATACATGTTACTATAGTATTGCAACTTTTTTTTAATGGAAGGGGCCCCCAAAATTGCTTTGCCCCAGGCCCCCTGAATCCTCTGGGCGGCCCTGCCCAGTGTGTGTGAGGAGCCAGGGAGGGAGGGAAACGGGGTCTCCTGGAGCCGAGCCCGGGCTGCGATGGCGGCGAGGGGCTCCTGGAGCGTGTGAGGAGGTGAGCGGCTGGCTGGGTTCGTCGGTGCTGAGCAGGTAGCCCCGCAGCCGGAGATCCTCGCCTTCCCTCCTACCGGGGCTGGGCCAGGGCACTGTGAGGCTGAAGAGCAGCAGGTCCAGGGGGCTCTCCAGGTCCTCGGCCGCCAGCATGTCTGGGGTGAGGGCGGTGAGCGCGAACTGATCCACCTTGGCCACCAGCAGTGCTGCGAAGCCCAGGGAGGGGGCCGTGTTCTTTGCGCCACCCCGTAGCTGCGCCGCCACCTGGAAGTACTCCCGCTCCGCGCCGCCCAGCAGCTCCACCCGCATGGGGACAGAGTCGCAGCTGGGCCAGGGCTCGGCTGCAGTGTGCTGGTAGCGGATCCCACATTTGGGGGGGAGCCCAGTGCTGGGGCAACAGGGGGTGTGAGTGGGGGGCACTGGTGGGCAGGGGGGGCTCATGTCTGGGGGCGGGGGGGGGAGCCAAAAAATGTTTTGCTTGGGGCGGCAAAAAACCTAGAGCCGGCCCTGTTTCTACCACATGGATGCTGACCTGTTCATAAAGCTGCAGAGGTGACCCCCAGTGGGGACCCTCAGACCATCTCCTCTGCCCCACCCCCATACAGTGCGGGCCGGAGAACCCAGCCCAGGGGATCGGAATGACATTGGTTGGGATTTGGCCATTCAAATCCCTTCGGTGGCTGGGCCAGTGTCAGGCTCGGAGACGCTGCTGCCAAGGGCCAGGCTAGATTCTCCATCCCTGGTGACGTGTAACTCAAGCTGGGATGTTTCTCTAACAGCTCGGCTCTAGTTTGAGCCGCGATTAGCTCAGGGCTGTCCCAGGACTGGGGCTACCCAGGGGTCAGACGGAGCCAGCACCGTGGTCCCTTCCGGCCTTAGAATGGATGAATCTATCGAAGGAGCGTGGCTTTCTTATTGCAGCGGGTCGGCGTGGAGGGACCCAGGGTGTCTGAGGGCAGCTCTTGGAATCTCTCTCGTGCCTCTGGCTCAGACACATCTGGCCTTTAGCCAGACAGGGATCAGCAACACGACATCACCCGGCCCTGGGGAGCGCTGGCCAGCACTGCCCGTTACCAGACAGAGAGAGCCAGATGGAGGGGAGTGTGGAGACACACAGATCAATTCCATCTGTATCTGTTCCTCAGCTACTGGATTTGGGTGTCAGGGTGGGGGTGGGCATAATTCCAGCCCTGTAGGTGTTACAGCCCCACAACCTGTAACCAGAGACCTGCCCTGCCTGGGTGGAGCCAGCGCCTGCCCCAGATGACACGTGTCAGCAGGGAACTCAGTGCTGGACACGTTCGTATCAGATCTGTACTGATTCCAGAGTATACAAGACAGGAAGTGAAATTTATAAGCAGTGTGGTGGAGGGGTTTGGGGAGGCCATGGGTCCTAGAACCTCTGACTGAGGTGCTGTGAGTTGGGGGGCAGCTGTGGGGCCTAGTAGCAGAACCACAGGCCTGCATGTCAGGATGGCTGGGTTCTGTTCCCAGCTCTGCTGCTGGGTGACCTTGGACAAGTCATGGCCCCTCTCCATGCCTCAGTTTCCCCATCTGGGGCTAATGATCCCAGCCGCCTTTGTAAAGTGCTTGGAGATCTGCTGCTAGGAAGAGACGGGGCCCAGCTCCACAAAGATATTCACCCTCCTGCTGATTTCCAGTGAGAGTTTTGTGCCTAAACACTTCTGAGGATCTGGGCCTAGATGTTTGTATTTAGCACCAATTTTGTTAATGGCTCAACCCAGCTTCCCTGCATCCTGCCCACCCCCCATTATCCTAACCGAGCCCTGGGTCACTCGCACACACAAAGTCCAACCTACAGCCCAGTGATGGAAAAGGCAGCGCGAATTGTTCAAACAAGACTGGTTTTATTCAAAAATGGCTTTTCCCCCTCAAACAAGCGTCTGTTTTCAATATTTTCCAAATATTTGGAAATACACAATTCTTCATTTGCCCCAAAGTCTCTCAGTGATGCTTTCCAGGTTCCCAGGACTTTGGTTTTCCCAACCTCCAGTCAGTATCATGTAATATAAAATAAAGAGTTAAATATTTGTGGGGTGGGGAGAGGAAAAAAGAAAAGGAAATACTGAAAACAAATAAAAGTCAGGTCCAGCTCAAAATGTGTGAAAAAAACATTTGAAATTTAATTTTTTTCACACAATCGTTTCAATGTTCTCTTGTCGTGGGCTGTTTAATTCGACTAGCCAGGCTTTGTGGTGATAGGTTGGCCACTTATGCCACATGGCCCCATTCCTGCTCTCTGGTTGGATGAAAGAATGTTTTTAAGCCAGCCAAAGACACACTGCAGCTAGGAATTTTGATGATGGAAAACTCCTGAAGAATGGATTAGGTGTAAAAATGATCAGTATTTGTAGAGGGTCCATAAAATTCAACAGAAAAAATTCTACCCTTGCTCCAGAATCCACTCGGATGAAGTAAAACCCTGTACACATGGGGGGATTCTAACAACTCAGGAGGAAAGGTTTTCACCAAATATTGTTCTGGGAGTAATGGGGCATTCAGATCAGACAGACGCAACACAAACAGAGAGACCCGGGAACAGAAGCAAGTCAGACGCAAAGTAATAAGCCAGGCAGAAACAACCTGGAAGCACGGGAATGTGGCCCTGAGAGACAGCTAAGGGAAGAAGCTTTTTGGGCTCAGAGACTGCTGGAGATGCAGGCTTGGGACAGCGAACAGAGTTGCTGTCTGCTGCTGTTTGGTTCCAACTGTGTTCAGGGAAAGAGGACTTTGGATATTCCTTGCAAATAAATAGATCACAGCAAAGGAAATACCAGACTCCATCATCAATTTCTGCTTCCAGCCAGAACACCCGCAGGGTTCCAAACATTGACTAGCCAGTTAGGGAGACAATATAACAAAGTTTCAAAGTTTCAAACATCAGTGGGGTAATTTCTCGCCACAAAAGGATTTCAGGACTGAGCCATACATAGCATTTCTCTACCACTCAAAAAAAAAAAACCCCCATCTAAAGAATCTCAGGGTTCCACACAGGCATGGATTCCTGTTTGGCAACATTGGCCCTTTACAGGGGAGCGTCTCCTTTAACTCAGCTTCTGCAGAGTTTCCTTGATCCAGGGGATGAATTTGGAGATTCTCGTGTATATGCTGGGGGGTCGTCCTTCTGGATTTCCATTGGAGACGATACCCTGGACCACCCCGTTGCACACCAAGGGCCCGCCGGAATCGCCCTGCCAATAAGGAGAATAACTTCAGTGACTGACATTACCCAGCCCGGCCTATCCTGCAGAGATCTCAGATTGCATGTGGGACAGGTGTTCTCTGCAGCTGAAGGCCCAGCCCTTTCTACCACAGAGAACAGTTCTCTAATGGGTCGGCAGAGAGAGAAATCTAGAGCTGGGCAGAATGATGTCACCATGGAAAAGGCAGTTCCTACAATATTGAAATTACTTTCACCCCTGCCTGGAAAGAAACGTTTCAATCTGTTCACATCTCAGCATATTTCATTTTTGTTTAAAATGTTGCAATGAAACATTTCGACATTTCTGAGTCAAACCTGCTTTTGGAATTTCTGTTCTGCCAGAAATGTTGAAATCCCAACTTTTCTTCAAAAACAAAGATTGGAATGTTGCCATTTCCTGTGAGATGGTGACACTGATTCTCCCTCAGCTCCAATGCCATCCCGGCCCTCTGGACTTCAGTGGCAAAGCTCCCATCCATGTCTATGGGGCTAGGATTTCACCCAGGCTCCTGGCTGTTGGGTAGCCTCAGGGCTGAGTTCACCAATAAACCCTCCAGTGAAGGTGAAGAGTAGAGACGGTTATAAAATGTGGTGGTGATGGGGGGGGGGGGAGGGTGTCCCCACTTTTAATTAACATTTTCCCTGGTACATTTAAAAAAAATCAAAGTCCCAAAATGTCTAGTCATGAGGCATCATGGGAGTTGTATTTCAGGGGCCTCATGCCATTATGGGAACACAGGATTGGAAGGGCCGTACTGGGTCATGGAATCCAGTTCCTGCTATCCCAGGCAGCCCTATTGTATCATAGCATCCATAAACTTATCAAGCTCTGTCTGTTTCCTTCTTAGGTTGTCCCCCCCCACCCCCGCAACTGCTTCCTTTGGACGTTGTTCCAGAACCTCCTCCCTCTGATGGTTAAAAACCTTCTCCTCACCTCCAGCTGCCATTGATCCCTGCCCCATTTATCTCCATTTGATTTGTCCTTTAGCTTCAACAGCTCGCCTCCCTTCCTGGTGTACCCCCGCCCCCCCGATATATTTATAGAGCAATCAGATCCTGCTCAGCCTGTGTTTTAGGCTAACCTAGCCCAGTATTTTATTCCCCTCTTGTCAGACCATCTCTCCATTTCCCCGATTATCCCACCAGCCCTTCTCAGCATCTGCTCTAGCCAGAATCCCTCTTTCTGGGACAGGGCTGCCCAGAACTCTGCCCCGGATTCCAGCTGAGCTCTGTCCAGAGCCTTGTCCTCTGGGATTAAACCTTCCTTCTCTCTACTGGAGACACCTCGGCTGCTCCATCCCAGGATCGCATTGGCCTTTCTCCTGGTCATGGCCCACTGGTGGCCCATAGTCAACCTGGGATTGACAGACACACCCAGGTGTCCCTTCCCCTCTGTTGCTTCCAGATCATGACCACCCAGCTCAGAGCAGCAATTTTCTTGTCCCTATGTGCATGAGCCCATGTTAAATTTCAGCCCATTTCCACCAGCGCCTTGGACGAGGGCACTAACACTGGAGATACCTCTCTGGAGATGTCCTAGATACTGGTCTCCCTGGCTGGGCTGCACCTCCCCTGATGCATGATGGGCTCCCCTCTTCGGGCAATGGAGCAAGGGAGGGGCATGGCCATACTGGTTTCCACCAGCTCCTTCCTCTGGAGCAGCTTGCTGTACCCCCAGTGGCTCCAGGCAGGGGGATATTTACCTGGAAGGGTGATTTATTGGAGTGAGGGCTGCCGGCGCACAGCATGGTGATGGGGTTGTAATGCCGGTACCGTTCTCTGCACAGGCCGTCCGACACCACCTCCTGCTCCGCCTCATGCAGCCGGCTGGTGGTGGTGTTCACTCCGGTCCGACCCCACCCGGCCACGCTGCACTCAGAGCCTGGGCTGACACTCTGATCAGCCTCTGGCAGGGGGAGAAGCCCCACCCACTCGGTCAGCTCCACATTGTGCCGCAGCTGCCATGGGGAGGAGAAAGAGATCAGCACAGGTATCAGAGCTGGCAAGTGGCAGCACCACCTGGCCAGGGCATGGATGTGAATCCAGGGAGTGAGTGTGAGGTCACTGGGGGTAGGGTGATGGTACGGGGGTGCTACCTGCAGCAGTGTGAGGTCACAGGAGGCAGGGGGATGGGATGGGGGCGGTGCCTGCACCAGTGTGAGGTCACTGGGGGCGGAGTGATAGGATGGGGTGGTACCTGCACCAGTGTGAGGTCACTGGGGGTGGGGTGATGGGATGGGGGCGGTACCTACAGCAGTGTGAGGTCACTGGGAGTGGGGGGATGGGATGGGGACGGTACCTGCAGCAGTGTGAGGTCACTGGGAGTGGGGGGATGGGATGGGGACGGTACCTGCAGCAGTGTGAGGTCACTGGGGGCAGGTGATGGGATTGGGGCAGTACCTTCAGCAGCATGATGTCATTGTCAAAGTTCTCGTTGTTGAAGTCAGGGTGCTGGACCCAGCGACGGGCCCGGATCCGTTGCCAGTTCTGTCCCGGCTTCATGAAGTCTTGGACTCCCAGGTAGACAAAGATGTTGCTGGAAAAGCCAAGGGGAGAATATGGGACGTTAGTGCCCATTGGACAGTGGGGTCGGGTCGTCAAAGCCCCTCAAATAGGGACACCAACCCTGCACCTGGCCTGTGCAAATTTCTATCTATATTTGTGCGACTGAGTAACACAGAGACCCTCTTACACACCTACATGTGGATGGACTTCCTCCTTCTCCATTCTGGCTGGCTAAAGAGACCCAAAAGACTGAGTAATGGACTGTTCTCCTATGCAGGGTGACACATCGTGCAGTTCTTGTGTCCGCGGTTCAAAAAGGTAATAATTGGAGATATACCAATCTCCTAGAACTGGAAGGGACCTTGAGAGATCATTGAGTCAAGCCCCCTGCCTTCACTAGCAAGACCAATTTTTGCACCAGATCCCTAAGTGGCCTCCTTAAGGATTGAATTCACAACCCTGGGTTTAGCAGGCCAATGCTCAAACCACTGAGCTATCCCTCCCCCGCTGGATGTTGATAAATTGGGGAGGGGTCAGAGAAGAGCCATGAGAAGGATCAAAAGATTGGAAAACCCACCTTATACTGAGAAACTTAAGATCAACTGGTTTCTTATTCAGAGGGACTATAAAGGATTCTGTTTGTTCTTCTTTCTTAATTATTGTTTCTCGGTATGAATTATTAACAGGGTCTGTAACTAACCATTGGGAGAATTTACCAAAGTTCATAGTGGATTCTCCATCACTGACAATTTTCAAACAAGACTGGATATTTTAAAGAACTGCTGTAGGTCAAAAGGAATTATTAGGTGGATGTTCTCTGGCCTGTCTTATACAGGAGGTCACACACGATGATCACAATGATCTTGGAATCTCTGAATCGTTGAACTGAATATGGCAGAAGAAGGAAAATACCCATGGGAAGGTCTGAGGACCTTACCTGGGTGTAACTTTGAAATATTAAAATAAATGTCTTTAAGTGGGGGACTCCCAGATGCCTAGGCTGGGCCGACAGAGAAATAAGGTCGCTGGAGTGAATGAAACATACAAATAAGAAAAGGATCAAACAATATTTTATGCACCGTCCCCATCTACTGGGTATGGACGGAAGAAGGAATAAGCCCAGATCTACAGATGACCCTGGAGAGAGAGGTCATTATGTGGAATGAAAGAGCTTGTTGAGTGCATTAGAGAAGATGTTGAAGTCCAGAAGGGTTCCCAGATGCTTAGTCCAGCACCTCTACACAGCCCCTTCCCTTGTGAGACTTCATGGCAGAGATTGAATCTCTTCATCTTTCTTTAATCTCAGTATCTGGGTGTTCCCCTGCTCTCGGCCTAGAGAGACCTCAAGGAACCATAACGTAGATTTTAACTAAGCCAGGTTCTATGTCTGTTTCTCAATTGTCGGTCGAAGTGAATGGCCTACAACAACCTCCAATGATAACTTGTGGCGACTGCTTTTGATGCTTTAAACTAGTGCCCCCTCTCCAAACTAGAACTAGCAGGGACCACATTCACAGAGCGCCCGTAGCGCTTGGAGAGTTAATGATAGTGTGAGAAATGTGCTAGAGACACAAAAGTATTGATGGCTGATGATCGTAAGTGAATGTAGCAGGAAATCCTGGGGACTGGATTAGTCTCTTGTGTAACCCTAAACTGAGCCCCAGCACTGATCTATGTCAATTGCCTACAAGGTTGTTCTGTTCAGTAGGGCTCAGATCCCCAAAGGCAATCAGGGGATTTCTTGATTGGTTAAGAACAGCCAGGAGTCTGGGTTTGAGAAGAGACGGCCAAGGGAGAAGACCTGAGAAGAAGCTACGTTTCAACTGTGTGAAGTGACTCAATCACAGTGGTTTGAATACGAACGACAGCTGGGATATTCACTATCCTAGTGTGGTGGGTTTGGGCTTTAAAACCTAACAGGCAACCAGGGAAATTCGTAATTTTCACATCCCATAAACGCTTCTAGTCTTTGGGGCAACATATTTCCAGCTCTGATCCCGCCCCAGGGTGGGGGACTAGCTGGCTTGGTGGATGGGGAATGGGACAGGGTCTTTCCCGTCTAGGGACACCGGCCCTGATCCAGCCCCGTGGTGGGGGATTGTCTGGCTCAGGGGTGGGGGATGGCGCATTTCTTACCCCAGGTTGCAGTTACAATGAGCCGCCGTCACCACCACGTCCTCCCGAATCAGGAACCCGCCGCAGCTTCCCGTTGACCCAATTTGTACGTAGGCCATGTAGGGTCTGGAGCCAAGTGGGGCTTCCTGGCCCCTGATGACCCGAGCTGGAGAGAGATAGGGAGGGGTTCAAAAGGGAGTCTGGAGAGTGGGACCAAGAACCCAGTGCAACCTAGACCCTAATCCCTCAGCCTCACCCGCTGCTGGCCTGGATCAGCCCCTTGCCTCCCCCGCCACTCCCCCAGCCCAGCCTCTCCCTGGATCATCTCCCCAGCCTACTTTCTACCCAAACATATACATACTGTAATCCACATATTCCCATGTGGACCCACCCGTGCATCCATCCATCCATCCCTTATCCCATACCCAGCCATCCATTCATCTGCCTGTGGAGCCACCCCCTGGCCATCTCCCCACTCAGAGAGCTAGGCCAGAGATTCCCTAGCACTCCCCGGCCCCATTGTCCCCTCTCTTGGCATCTGCCTGAGCCTGAAGGCTAATTCTAACCCCTGCCCCTGGCGTGGGCTGCGCTGCCCATGGGCACCGATCTCCCCGATCTCACCACTTTAACCTGGCAAAGTTTTCTAAGCAATTGGCAAATTCACTAAAAAATGCAACTTTGGTGCAT
Source organism: Mauremys mutica (assembly GCF_020497125.1). Lineage (NCBI taxonomy): Eukaryota > Metazoa > Chordata > Testudines > Geoemydidae > Mauremys > Mauremys mutica. The sequence continues at coordinate 54,377,747 of NC_059084.1, read as the reverse complement.
CAAAAGAAACTGTGAATTCTGGTGAATTCTGAGGATTTATTTTGGCTACAAAAAAGGAATTTTTTTTCTGGAAAAAGTTGGCAATTTTAGTTCTGGGCACTGGGAAACAAAACAGATCACCTCTTTGTTTTGAAATGTTGTTTCATTGAGAAATGGACGAAATCATTTTTTAAAACAGTGGGGAAAAAAACCCCCTAAAGTACCCTGAAATCAAATGAAAAAACAGCCCCCAAATTTTGTTGGGATTGAAGTAAGCGCCTGAAAGCAAATGAAAAAGAAAAACCAATTGGTTCTGGATCAACTTTTTCAGTGAGAAAAACCAAATAAAATCATTTTTTGGGTTGAACCCAGTTTCTCCCCCGATTTTATATTTCAGCTCCTGAACCAAAAACTCAGCGAAATCAACCAGTCCCTCAGCTCTACTCACCGATGTGAAGCCTCGGGGGCAGGAGAAAGGCCTCGGCGAGAGGCAGGAAGGCCGTGGAGAGCAGGAGCAGCAGCATCCTTGGTTCAAATCCGGGGGCTGGGACTGGTGGGTCTGTCTCAGCCCTGGGGTTTATATTGAGCGGGTAGTGGAGAGGGGACCCTGGGAAGAGGTGACCCGGGAGGTGCAGGGTCATGTACCCAGTTATCAAGAAATTCCCCATCAGCGATGTGTCAGGGGTGGAGATTCCCCAAGAGGAAACGCCCGCATTAGGGGCAGGGGGGGTTTCCTTCCTGCACTGGTGCCCTCCCTGCCATTAGCTGTGGTTGTGAATAACGGTGCCTCCTTCCTGCCCCTAGCTGGGACGGAGCCAGCGCTGAGGCCTCCCAGCTGCAGATGGCAGATTCCCCCATGCTCTGTTCTGCCCCTGGATACCTGGATCCATAGATGTTGGTGCCCTCCTGAGTGACCCCAGCTGGAGAACCTCCTCCAGCTCCCCCGGACTGAGCCCGGTCACTGGTGTTTGACGAACGCCTCTTCCAGCAAGGCTGCCAGGCTGGGCCTGATGCCACCTGGAGATGGAGGAACCCCCCTGCTCTGGGGAGCTGGTTCCAGTGGTGAATCTCCCTCCCTGTTGCGTGCTGGGGCCTCCGTTCCCATTGTTTTTGATCAGGTTCCAGCTTCCATGGTTAGATCTCACTCTACCTTTCCCTGCTGGATTGAGGAGCCCCCAGCACCCGGCTTTGTCTCCCCACGAAGGTCCTTGTGCCCTGAGTACTTGCACCTCACCACCGACTTGTGGAGAAGCCAAACAGACCAAGCGCTTTCAGTGTCTCCCTGCCAGGTGTTTTCGCCAGCCCTCCAATCATTTGCCTGGCCCCATCCTGCCCTGTCTCCAGTTTGCCACCAGCCCTTTTAAAGTGCGCACCCCAGAACTGGGTGCAGGATCCCAGGATCCCCCGGGAAACACCCCTCCCTGCTCCTGCTCACCACGGCCCTGTTCACACGGCCAAGGAGGGCACTAGCCTCTTGTGCCACAGCGTCACACAAGGAGTTGGGGGGAGGGGTTATCGGGTGAAATAAAATTTGGTTGGAGAATTCTGCACTAGCTGGGATGGGAGAGAAGCTGCTTTAGGAAGGATCCTGGTTTTTTTGGGTTTGGGTGTGGGCACCCTGGAGACACCAAAGGCAGCATTAAAATCCCTCAGCAATCTCTGCCTCCAAGAGAAACCATGGGGCCAGGTCTTCAATTATGCTGAGCCCCCAAAGGCGGATGGGGATCTGAGCAGCAGTCCATGTCAGGCTGCTTAAGAGGTATTTCGAAGTCACAACAGATTTGCCACAGATGATTACCATCTACTGGAGCTTGCAGGCCAGAATCTCTCTCTCTCTCTCTCTCTCTCTCTCTCTCTCTCTCTCTCTCTCTCTCTCTCTCTCTCTCTCTCTCTCTGAGCCATTAGTGGTTATCTTTGAGAACTCATGGGCAATGGAAAAGATCTCAGAAGACTGGAAAAGGGCAAAGACAGCACCTGTCTATAAAAAGGTGAATAAGGGCAACCCAGGGAATTATAGACCAGTCATCTATATTTTGGTATCTGGAAAGAGAATGGAGCAAATAATCCAACACTCAGGTCTCCATCCTTAGAGATTTTTAAGGCCTGGCTTGACAAAGCCCTGGCTGGGATGATTTAGTTGGGGATTGGTCCTGCTTTGAGCAGGGGTTGGACTAGATGACCTCCTGAGGTCCCTTCCAACCCTGATATTCTATGACTCTATGATTGTAAGCACCTAAAAGAAAGGAAAGTGATAACTAAGAGTTAACATGGATTTGTCAAGAACAAATCATGTCTAACCAACCTAGTCTCCTTTGATAGGGTAACAAGCCTAGTTGATAGGTGGGGAGCAGTAGATGTGATTTATCTCGAGTTTAGTAAAGCTTTTGGTACTGTCTCGTATGATCTTCTCGTAAACAAACTAGGGAAATGTAGCCTAGATGAACCTACTATATGGTGGGCGCACAACTGGTTGGAAACCTGTTCCCAGAGTGTCGTTATCAGTGGTTCACAGACAAGCAGGAAGGGCACATTGAGTGGGGTCCTGCAGGGATCTGTCCTGAGTCAGGTTCTATTCAATAACTTCATCAATGATTTAGGTAGTGGCATAGAGAGTACACTGATAAAGTGTGCAGATGATACCAAGCTGGGAGGGGTTGCGAGTGGTTTGGAGGACGGGATTAGAATTCAAAATGATCTTGACAAACCGCAGAGATGGTTGAAATAAATAGGACACAGTTCAATAAGGACAAATGCAAATAATTGTACTTAGGAAGGAACAATCCGTTGCACATATACGAAATGGGAAATGACTGCCTGGGAAGGAGTTCTGCAGAAAAGTATCTGGGGTTATACTGGACCACAAATTAAATATGAGTCAACAATGGAATCCTGTTGCAAAACAAGCCAACGTCGTTCTGGGCTGTATTAGCAGGAGTGTTGTAAGCAAGGCACGAGAAGTAATTCTTCTGCTGTACTCAGCACTGACTAGTCCTCAGCTGGAGTGTGTTCAGCTGAGGGCCCTGCACTTCAGGAATGATGTGGAGAAATTGGAGGAAGTGCAAAGGAGGGCAACAAAAATGATTAAGGGACTAGAACACATGACCTCTGAAGAAAGATTCAAGTCTGCAAATACCTAAAAGATTACTATGAATGGGAGGGTGATAAATTGTTCTTTACCACCAAGGACAGGAAGCAATGGGCTTAAATTGAAGCAAGGGAGATTTAGGTTGGACATTAGGAAAAAAATCCTGACTGTCTGAGTGGTTAAGCACGGGAATAAATTGCCTAGGGAGGTTGTGGAATCTCCATCTGTTAAGGCTGATTCCTCACTTAGGCACTTTGATTGCAGAAGTTGGGGACCCACAAGGATTTTTAAAATTAATACTGGCCACTCCAGGCTTGTATTAAACTCCCAAAGTTACAGCTTCTCTCTGACTTTAGATGGGTAGATGCTGCTATCACCCACGTGCAAAAACCCCTTTGAGAACCCAGGAAGGCACACTTGGGAATTCCTCCCTGTGGGGTACCCTCAAGCCCTTTCACCCCCCTCTGGGGAAGAGCTGAGAAAGGAAACCAGCTGTTGCCACCAGCTAATTAAATAACATGTTCACAAACCTCTTAGGACACAAAATCCAATTCTGTTCTTAAAAAAGGTAAATGTTATTAAAACCAAAAAGAAAGAAAATACATTTGAAAACTCAGGCTATTGCTAGATTTAAAAAAACCCACTTACAAGAATTAAGCATCAAGAATAACCTTCTTGAGGTCCAGCTTAAAAATTACAAGCAAAACAAAAGCATTTGGGGTTAGCACAGCAGAGTCCACAAGCCATAAAGAAATAAAAAGAAATAAACCTGATCACGTCTTCCTAGACATTTCCTGATCTACTTATATATCTGGGGGTTTCAAGTGAGTAGTTTCTAGGTATGATTCAGATGATTTTTCATACCTGGACTCAATCTTTTTACAGTATAGTTCCAGCCCTGGTTCTGCTTCTCCCTCAGAACAACAACAGACAAAGGGGAATTTCCCCCCCAATTTTAAAAAGTTCTAGCCTTCCCATTGGCTCTTTTAGTCAGGTGCCCACTCCCTTTCTTTTACCTATGCAGGGAAACTTTTTAACCCTTTACAGGTAAAGCAGGTAGAGAACAACTACTAAGGGGAATTTTATAGCTGACTGGTTGGCAGGGTGTCCATAAAATGGAGCTACCCACCCCGCTTCATTTATCACACCATCGCTGGAGATGTTTAAGAGCAGGTTAGAAAATACCTGTCAGGGATTGTCTCTATAATACTTAGTCCTGCCATGAGTGCAGGGGACTGGACTAGATGACCTCTCGGGGTCCCTTCCAGTCCTACATTTCTTTCTTTCTTCTGATTTTTGAATTGTTCAGATCTTATTTGTTTAGTTACATTTGTTTGTTGATGTTGATTTAATTCTAGGTAATTGTTTCAGGTTAGATTGGGCTTACTAAAGCAGGAGGGTGAGCCAATGTGGCGAGTGTCATCCCTATGGTGGAAAAGCCCATCCGTCCCATCACCGTGACGTTGCGCCCCATAAGGCTTTATGGAGATATGCTTATAAATGTATATATGACATCACTGGAATATGTTTTATGCTACATATGCCATGTAACATCTCTCTGCAAAGGTTCTGATCTACTGAATATATTCATCCTATTTGTATGCATGTGTCATTTTTGTATTTGAAGTAATGAATATGGGCTGTGTACTTGTTTAATTTTAGGTAGTCTGAGTAAGGCATTTGGTCAGTTTCTTTTGAGAGGAATGTGCAACTTAAGAGCCCAATCAAGAAGCACTTAAACTGACAATAGACCTTATAGAATCATAGAATCATAGAATCTCAGGGTTGGAAGGGACCTCAGGAGGTCATCTAGTCCAACCCCCTGCTCAAAGCAGGACCAAACTTAACTAAATCATCCCAGCCAGGGCTTTGTCAAGCCTGACCTTAAAAACCTCTAAGGAAGGAGATTCCACCACCTCCCTTTCCATTTCTTCACCACCCTACTAGTGAAAAAGTTTTTCCTAATGTCCAACCTAAACCTCCCCCTCTGCAACTTGAGACCATTACTCCTTGTTCTGTCAGACGCCAATCCACACCTGAGCTTTCCTGGCTATGTGGCTTGGCCTGTAAAGTTCTGAGTCACCCATGGACATGTGACTTGCCCATGTGACTCCAAAACTCCATCTTGCAGCTGGGATTCTGCACAGGTGGAGGAAGGGGTTTAGACCCACAAGAAGAAACTATATAAAGCCTTTGGAGACCCCTCTATTTTGGTCCTCAGCTGGCTCAAGAGAGAGCCTCTCCACCCCCAAGGATACCCGAAAGAAACTGGGACAAAGGACAGTAACCACAGGGGGTGTGAGCGATTGCTGGACACAGACTAGAAGGAGGCTAGTCTATAAAAGAGGCTTATTGGAACATCTCTGTGGGTGAGATTTTATCTGTATTCAGCTCCTTACTGTATTAGGCATAGACTTCCATGTTTTATTTTATTTTGCTTGGTAATTCACTTTGTTCTGTCTGTTATTACTTGGAACCACTTAAATCCTACCTTTTGTATGTAATAAAATCACTTTTTACTTATTAATTAACCCAGAGTATGTATTAATACCGGGGGGGGGGGGGCTGCAGCTGTGCATATCTCTCTATCAGTGTTATAGAAGGTGAACAATTGATGAGTTTACCCTGCATAAGCTTTATACAGGGTAAAACAGATTTATTTGGGGTTTGGACCCCATTGGGAGTTGGGCATTTAAGTGTTCGAGACAGGAACACTTCTTAAGCTGCTTTCAGTTAAGCCTCCAGTTTGTGGGACGTGGTTCAGACCTGGGTCTGTGTTTGTAGCCCGCAAGCATGTCTGGCACAACCAGAGAGGCTTCTGGAGTCCCGAGTTGGCAGGGAAGGCAGGGGAAGAAGTAGTCTTGGCACATCAATTGGAAGCCCCAAGGGGGTTTCTGTGATCCAACCCGTCACACATCCATCCGTCCATCCATCTGTCCCTCGATCTGTCTATCCATCTATCCATCTGTCAGGGTTCCCTCCCCACTCTGAACTCTGGGGTACAGATGTGGAGACCGCATGAAAGACCCCCTAAGTTTATTTTCTACCAGCTTAGGTTAAAAACATCCCTAAGGCACAAATTCCTTTTCTTGCCCTTGGTATTGCTGCCACCACCAAGTGATTTAAACAAACATTCAGGAAGGGCCACTTGGAGCCCTACCTCCCCCAAAATATCCCCCCAAGCCCCTTCACCACCTTTCCTGGGGAGGCTGGAGAATAATATCCTAACCAAATAGTTACAAAGTGAACACAGATCAACCCCCCTGGGTCTTTAGGACACTGAAAATCAATCAGGTTCTTAAAAGAAGAATTTTATTAAAAAAAAAAAAGTAAAAGAATCACCTCTGTAAAATCAGGATGGAAGATAACTTCACAGGGTAACAAAAGATTCAAAAACACAGAGGAACTCCCTCTAGGCTTTGTTTCAAAGTTACAAAAAAAAAACAGGAATAAACCTCCCTCCAGCACAGGGAAAAATCACAAGCTAAAACAAAAGATAACCTAACACACCTTGCCTGGCTTTACTTACTTATTAGAGACTAATTTCAGGATTGTTTGGGGGAGATGGATTTCTGCCTGGGAGCCCCCCTCAGTCCCAGGAGAGAACACACAATCAAAGAGCACAAACAACCCCCCCCCCCAGATTTGAAAGTATCTTCTTTCCCCATTTGGTCCTTTTGGTCAGGTGCCAACCAGGTTATTGAGCTTCTTAACCCCTTACAGGTAACGGAGGAATTTTAGGCTACCCTTAGCTGTATGGTTATGACACCATCCCTGCCTATCCATCTATCCATCCTTGAATTCATCCTCACCTATCCAGCCAGGCAGCCATGCCAGCCATCTGCACATCCATCCATCCCCACACACATCCATCCGTCCATCCCTCCCTGCATCTAAATTCATTCCAAGGCCTGGAGGGACAATGGTGATCATCTACTCTGACCTCCTGTGTAACACTGCCCAGAGAACTGTCCCACAATTATTCCCAGAGCGAATCATTTAGAAAAAACATCCAGTCTTCATATTAAAATTGTCAGTGATCAAGAATCGACCATGATTCTTGGCCGGTCGTTCCAATGGTTAATTACCCTCACTGTTTAAAAATGTACACCTTATTTCCAGTCTGAATTTGTCTAGCTTTAGCCTCCAGCCTTTGGATTGTGTTGACCTTTCTCTGAAAGATTGAAGAGCCCATTGTTAAATCTTTGTTCCCTGTGTAGTTACGTCTAGATTGTGATCATGTCACCCAATAGCTTTCTCTTTGTTAAGCTAAACAGACTGAGCTCTTTGAGTCTATCACTGTAAGGCAAGTTTTCTAATCCTTTGATCATTCTCATGGCTCTTCTCAGACCCCTCCCCAATTTATCGAAATATTTCTTTAATTGTGGGCCCCAGATCTGGATACAGGATTCCAGCATCAGTTGCACCAGTGGTAAATGGTAAACCAAATCCAGAGGTAAAATTACCTCTATAATCCTACTCGAAATTCCCGTTTATGCATCCTAGGATCACATTAGCCATTTTGGCCACAGCATCACACTGGGAGCTCATGTTCAGCTACTTATCCACCGCAACCCCTAAATCTTCTGAAGAGTCGCTGCTTCCCAGGATAGAGTCCCCATCCTGTAGGTATGTCTGACATTCTTTTGTCTTGGATGTATACACTGACGTTGAGCCATGTTAAAAAGTGTAATGTTTGCTTGCACCCAGTTTACCAAACAATCCAGATCACTCTGTGTCGGTGCCCTTTCGTCTTCATTGTTTATCACTCCCCCAATCTCTGAGTCATCTGCAAACATATCAGTGATACCTTTGATAAAAATGGTAAATTGCATTGGATAAGAACCGATACCTGACCCCCAGAAGAAACACACCTATTTGATGATGATTCCCCATTTACAATTATATCTTGAGACCTCTCATTTAGCCAGCTTTTAATCCATGTCATGCGTGCCATGGTAATCTTATATCATTCAGTGAGCAGCCCACAAGTAGCAGCCAGAGTGATCTGCCAAACTTTTTACAAATGTAACTTTTTCTCAGAAAGCCTCGTCTCAAACCTGTCTAAATTATTGTGGTGAAACTGATTCTTTCCCCCCAGTGTAGGGTGATATTTAGGTGAAAATTTAAAAGTACTACTTGGGGTTTTTTCCTGTCTGTTCCAGTCTGAGACGTCTCTTCCCAGAGCATCAAATCTGCATCTGGTCTGTGGATCCCTGCTGCACTGGGCTCGGTTTGACTGGTATTTTCTTTGCAGGGGAGCTGGTGCAAACAGCAATGGAGTTTGCCTCCTGCCTGAATAGCCCCTGATTAGAGTCAGTTGGATGGTGGGGGAGGCGGGGAGACACAGAGGCTCCTTGGGATCAGGCCTTGACATCTGGGCTGAGATGCCTGATGGAGGGCCTGGCCTGCCTGCTGTTTGTGACCCCTCTGTCCCCAGACAGGTGCAGAGTGGAAGAGGAATGACGTACAAGGGAACTAAGAATACCCTGGTACCGAGTTCTCCTCCAGTGGCCTAAAGTGCACTCCTGTTGGCAGGGCTGCCCAGAGGGGGGGCAAGTGGGACAATTTGCCCGAGGCCCCGGGCCCTGCAGGGGCCCCCACGAGAGTTTTTCGGGGCTCCTGGAACGGGGTCCTTCACTTGCTCCGGGGCCCCCGGAAAACTCTCGTGGGGTCCAGGCCCCGGAGCTCCTTCTGCTCCAGGTCTTTACCGGCGGGGGGGAGGTCCTTCTACTCCGGGGCAGAAGGACCCCCGCAGCCAAATTACCACCAAAGTGGGACCCGCCTCCGAATTACTGCCCAAGACTCGGCTGCACTTCGGCGGCGGGTCCCGCTTTGGCGGTAATTCGGTGTTGGGGGGTCCCTGCTGCGAATCTTCGGGGCATTTCGGCGGTGGGTCCCGGAGCAGAAGGAACCCCCCCGCCATCGAATTACCGCCGAAGCGGGGGCCCCCCACCGCCGAAGACCTCAGGCCCCCAGAATCTTCTGGGCGGCCCTGTGGCAGGGAGCTGGCCTTGGTGTTAGCGGTGGGATACGAGAGTCAGGCGAGCTGACAGCACACACAGTGATTTGCTTTTACACCTGTGATTTTCCTTGCCTTTCTGGCAGATCCGGCATGAATTACTCAAACCCAGGGGGTGAATTCCCCACCGGGCCCCAAACCCTGGTGTCATGAATAGTTAGTAAAGGGTTAAAGCATAGTACCTGGTGGGCACCTGACCTGAGGACCAATCAGGGAAGAGAATTTGAAACTCCTAGGAGGGAACTTTTCCCTCTGTTTGGGGGGGGGTCTTTGTCTTTGGCCGTTTGGAATTACAAGAGTCCAGATGTTTTAATCAAGTCTACCAGCTTCCACCTTTCTGAACTAATTTCTTCTAGTCAAGATAGTGAGTATTAGAAAGATACTTTGTGTCCTTATCTAATAATCCTATGTTTGCAATTCTGTGTGTTTGTTGTTGATTATTCTTAATTCTGCTTGTACTGGTTGTACTGAGAAAGAGAGAGGATTCTCTCCAGAACGTAGCAAGGTTATACCCTATGAGTGTCCAGCTTGGACTCATAGAGATTCTGTATTTTCTTGTTTTTCTTTTAATAAATTCTTTCTATAAAGATTTGATTAAATCCCTTCTACTGTGGATCGGGGAAGGGGCCGAGACACTCTCTCTCAGTGATTCACAGAGTTGAATCAGTGTATATCTCTCCAGGGTGGCTGGGAGAGAGAGGGAGGGGGGGGGGAAGTGGGCTGCTTCCCTGTGTGTGTGAGATTCAAGGAGTTGAATCAAGGTATCTCTGTCTCCAGAGCAGGCTGGAGAGAGGGGGGAGGGGGAAGGTTCCTCCTCTGTGAATTGATCTGTGTTCCCAGGGAGTGTCTTTGAAGGGAGACAGGGGGGAAACAGGGGTGTCCCGGCCCACGAAATTGACCGGGTGGTGGCAGCAAAAGTGGAGACCTACCCTAGGATTTTAGGGTGGGGGAATACATGCGGGTCCTCACTTTGAAACCGCCCAGTTTCAAGTGAGGGTAGACTCTGACACCTGGTTACCCTGCTAGGTACAAGTTAGCTGGGAGTCCGAGGCTGGGGGTGTTCATTCAGTTACCAGGAAGGCACCACTTCATTGTTTGCAACTTCATTTTTATTGATTGCTGGATAAGAGGCAGCGAGCGAAATGCACCAGGCCGCGCAGCAGGGCAGAGCAGGGCAGGGCAGGGAAGGTTAAAAGGAGGCGCTCAGAGCTGTCATTTCAGCTGAAATCAGTTCAGTGCATAATTTCCTAATTTTCCTTCCCATGAACAAACTCCCGCTCCCCTTGTGGTAGCTGGGAACAGGGGTCTTTGGAATGCGCGGTGGCTACCCCCGGGGGAAATAACGTGGAAAAGGCCCAGTGAGGACAGGGCAGGCTGCAGTTTTAACAGGAGTTAGCAGGTCAGGTAATGACGAGGATCTCCCATAAATGGTCACTCGACCGGCTGACATGGGGGAGAGCTACAAACTGCCGGGTCTGCCCCAGGGTTTGGCCAGTGTCCGTTACCCCAGGGGAAATAAATCAGCTGATTCCCTAGCGAAGACGCAGCCTAAGGGCCTGGGTTGGGATTGCCAGGGGAGCTGAGGGAGTTGGAATTGAACATGGCTCCTAACTCCCCCAGGCTCCCTGCCTTGATGTTCATGGGTTGGGCATTGCCTGAGAGGAGCGATGTCTGGGGTGGGGGAGATCAGCCTGGGGGGACTCAGCCCTCTGGGCCTCCCCAAAGGACAGGAGCGGTGCAGCTCCAGCCCCTGCAGCGATTCCCAGCACGGCTCAGGGCTGCAGCCTCCTCATCGTCGCCCGTATCCAGGGGATGTAGGTGGAGACTCTTGTGTACACTGCTGGGGGGGTCCCATCCTCGGATCCCCAAGAGACAATGCCCTGGGCTCTTCCCTGGCACACCAGGGGCCCCCCAGAGTCACCCTGAGAAACAGAACAAGAGACAGTTAATTAACAGATCTCAGCAGCACCGCCCGCAAGCCCAGCCAGTCTCAGCATCACACCCTCCCGTCCCAGGCAACCACCTGGTCTCTGCCTCCTCTGGGAGATGATTAGCTATTTTCCCATTCATTTGTACAGCACCGAGCATAGCAGGGACTGATCTCTGACCTGCGCTCTGCAGCCCGACTGCAACACCAATAGGCTCATAAATAATAACAATTTGTCACGGGAGCTTGAAGGCAGGAGATTTACCCGGAAAGAACTTTTGCCCTTTTCTGGGTCCCCCACACACATCATGGTGGAGGCGTTATAGTTACGGTATATCCCATCAGGATCCCTCGGACACGCAGCATCCGGCATCACCACCACGTCCGTCTCCCGGAGTGTGTCCGAGCTCAGCTGATTGTGTGCACTAGTCCGGCCCCAGCCAGCGACGCTGCACACGGTTCCTGGACGCATTCGCTGATGGGGCAGGGGCAAGGGGATGCGCCTGACATACCCATTGAGCCGTGCTTTGTGCCCCAGCTACAAAGAAGAGAGGACACAAGGACCAGGGTCAATACACAGGTCAGAGACGATGATGGGCAGAGACGTCCCAGTCCAAGAAGAGGGAAATTAGAGCCAATGCAAGGCCCTGAGGTCACTGGGGGCAGGGTGATGGGATGGGGGCGGTGCCTGCAGCAGTGTGAGGTCACTGGAGGTGGGGTGATGGGATGGGGGTGGTACCTGCAGCAGTGTGAAGTCACTGGGGGCGGGGTGATGGGATGGGGGCGGTACCTGTAGCAGTGTGAGGTCACTGGGGGGGTATGATGGGATGGGGGCGGTGCCTGCAGCAGTGTGAGGTCACTGGGGGGGATGATGGGAGGGGGCGGTACCTGTAGCAGTGTGAGGTCACTGGGGGGGATGATGGGAGGGGGCGGTACCTGTAGCAGTGTGAGGTCACTGGGGGGGTATGATGGGAGGGGGCGGTACCTGTAGCAGTGTGAGGTCACTGGGGGGGGATGATGGGAGGGGGCGGTACCTGTAGCAGTGTGAGGTCACTGGGGGGGGATGATGGGAGGGGGCGGTACCTGTAGCAGTGTGAGGTCACTGGGGGGGATGATGGGAAGGGGCGGTACCTGTAGCAGTGTGAGGTCACTGGGGTCGGGGTGATGGGATGGGGTGGTACCTGCAGCAGCATGATGTCATTGTTAAGGGTCACTTTGTTGTATTGCGGGTGGGGGATTGAGCGACAGACAGGGATCCTCTGTTCATTGTATTCCCAATTCCTAAGGTTGTGGGTTCCCAGCCTGACAGTGATGATGCTGTAAAGCCAAGAGGAACACATGGTGCATTAGAGGCAACAGTGCACATGAGGTGGGGATGGGTCCCTGTGTGTCTGACTCGTGAAATACTTATTTTGGGGGCTCTCAGGAAGAGATCTAGGACTCAGCTTATAGCCTGAAATAATGTACATATCCCTAGACACATGGCTGGTCTGATCTGACCTCAGGGCAGAGGACTGGCTGGCTCACTGGGGCAGGCAATGGGACACAGGGCCTTTTCCCTCTAGGGGGTGCCAGTTGCAGCATAAAGCCCCTGCCCAGTGGTGTTGGGGTCCCAGACAGAGTCTCTACCACCCCTTGTGCTGTTTCTCTGAGTTCCTTCACTCCCCATTGTCCTCCTGGCCTCTGGATCTTAGCTCCCCTGCAGCCCGGTGACTCCTCCCCAATTAGATCCAGAGAGGGGTCTATACACAGCTCCCCCTAGAGCAGAGCCCTGTGAGCCCCTCCATGCCCAGGTCAGGACAAAGGGCCACATCCAAAGCTGGTGCAATGGGCCAGAGCTTCACTGGAATCTATGGGGCCAGACCCCTAGCTGGTGTCAATCAAGCATAGCTCCATTGATTTACCCAGCACTGGTGCTGGACCATGGTTTGCAGAGGCCCCTAGAGACACATTGACACCCCCTGAGCAGATCAGACGCTGGGCTCTGCTCTCCCAGCCTGTCGCACTCACTGCTCTTTCCCTGCAACCTACGATGGCACCAGAGCTCCCGGCTCCCCCATCACCTGCTAACCCCGACCTGCCCCGACATCCCCAGCACGGAGGCGCTTACTCTCCATTGCAGTGAGCGGCCGTCAGCACAAAGTTCTCCGACACCAGGAACCCACCGCAGAAGGAGCTCTTGTGTCCACGCCATAGAGACAGATAGGCCATGTAGGGTCTGGAATGGGGCTGGGCTTCCCGGCCCCCGATGATCTCACCTGGGGGTGGGGACAGATTCATGTAAAGAGGCCCATTGTCTCCCTGGGCCAGGCTGAGATCAATCTACCCATCCTAAAGGGGAGTCCCCACAGCCTCAACCCTCCCCCTGTGATGCTCTCCCTGGGGGATTCTTGTCCCAGGAACTGTGCCCCGTGCTGAGCTCTCCCCCACACTGGACACCCCTGGGGTAAATCTAAAGCTCTCATCTCCCTGGGTGGAGAATCAGTGCCAAATGCACTGGGAGCAGGTCAGTAACCACACTGCCTTGATTTAACAGCTTTGGGGGCCAGTAGCACCCAGAATGCCACAGACACGTCCCCTGATGATGTTTCACCTTCTCCTTCAACCCCCAGTGACAGGCGAGGGCTGCTGCCAAGCTGCCCCTCCAAACTGTTTTTGTACAGAAAATCTGGTTTTCTAGATAATGAAAAAATTCCCAGAAAGCGTCTCCTCACCTCAAACATTTTAGCGTTTTTCTTGGCAAACTGGTCATTTCCCCCACCTTTTGGCACTTTTCAGCTGACAGTTTGTAAGTTTTCGGTCGCCAAAACAATTTTCTCTTTGGTCACGCTACAGACTAAGATGGAGTGACGAGGTATGAAATGGAAACATGCCGCCCCCCCATCTGTTTAGCCCCGATGACTTCACTATCCCTGACCCTTTACTGCTTTCATTTCTCCGGATGTTACCCAGATTGCCAGGAGCTATGGAACATTATATGCACACCTGGCCAGCAAATTTGAACTAAATACCGATCACCTAGACAAGCACTGGGAGGAGGAACAAGGCCAATGATTTTCTGCTAACCAAATGGAAATAAACGTTAACCAGTGCTTCGAACTGCTCCTTGGAGCTACATTTAAGATTAATTCCACAGGAATCATATGCAGGAGGTCCCAGACCGTCCTTCCACTGTTCAAACCAGATGCTCCTGAGTCAGACAAATATTGGTTCTGTGATTCGGCAGGTGCTGACTTAAACCATATGCTCCGGGAAGGCACCTAGACACATAGGCTTTGGGTGGAACTCAATTGGAGAGTAAATTTTTTCCTATCAAATAAAATTAAACCTGTAATTTTCAACCTAATGATTGTTAATTGGAAGCAGAATAAATCTGAAAGACTCTGGCTAAGCAGAGCACTAACAGTGGTGAACAGACCAGCCCCACAGAAATGGAAATCCAAAAAGCGACCAACAATCGAAGATTGGAGCATTGACATCCTAAGCTTGGCCACCATGGAAAGAACCAGGAGTGGGTCAGTAATCGCACTGCCTGGGGTTAACAGCTTTGGGGGCCGAAGTCACCTCAGATTAGGCCAGGCAGCCCCTGGAAGGGCACAGACAGGTCCCTTGTGGATGCATCTTCTCCATCATCCCTCAGTGACCAGCCAGGGCTGCTCCCAGACTGACCCACAAAACTTTTCACGAATGTCATTTTTTCTTAGAAAGCCTCGTCTCAAACCCGTCTGAATTATTGTGGTGAAACTGATTCTTTCCCCCCAGTGTTGGGTAATATTTAGGTGAAAATTTAAAAGTGCCACTTTGGGGATTTTTCCCTTGGAAAATAAAAAAATGTTTCTGATCACCTCTGAAGAGTCTCCACGCAGGTGGGTGGGTGTGTTGGAAAATCCCACCTTTTACAAATTGCCGTTATTTGCGTGAGGGTGGCACGTAGACTGAGATCCAGCCCCTATTATGCCAGGGGCTGCGCAGAAACTAACCGAGATCAGGGGCTCCCTTGTTCCAGGCCTTTCACTGACCCAGGCAGTGTCCTGACACAAGCTGAATTATTCTTCACTTCGTACAGATAGGGAAACTGAGGCCCAGGGAGATTGTTTGTAAACTTGCGTAAGGGATTCCGGTGACCATCCTCAATCCATACAAATCCCTGTCCACAGAGATCCTGGGCAGATCTGGGAATGGTCCCAGATTTCTTCGGTCCCAGCCCAGTGGCCCAGCCCCATGGCCAACCTCTGTGTATGGAACAGGGATTGGCAGTGGGCAGGGCTGGTGCAACCACCAGGCAAACTAGGCAGTGGTGTAGGGTATCAAGTCATTGGGGGGACCCAGGGCCTTCCCTAGGCATAGGCAGCTGGGTAGGGCACCTGACAATTTGGGACACCGCTGGGTCTTAGTGTCCACCCAACTGCTTTTCCTATCCCTCTTCTGACCCTTCCTGCAGGCTCTGAGTCTTCCTGGGAAAGGGATCTAGTAGTTAAAGGAGAAAAAGTCGCCAGTCTGCCAGACCTATTAGCACAGCACTGAAACTGTTAAAGAGCCAGTCAAGGGGTAATGCAGACATTTAACAGGCATTTGCCAACCCCCAGGTATCTACCTTCAGTTTCTGAATGTACTGACAAAACCAGTTGTGGAGGACTGTCATATTGACTCAGAACATGTTACTCTAAAGGACCTTAATTTAAAATTTGCTTTAAAAGTACGTCATTAGTGAGTTGGTGAAGATTATAAAATCACATCTCTAAAAAATCCTTGCACAGATTTTTAGATGCACAATCATGTTTAGCCTTAAATGATGGGATCTTCAGACATATGGGTTTTTAAATAAATTCTTCAAAAGACCCCTCTTAGCTAAAATACACATTTTAATTACTATAGTAAAAAAAATTACTTCCAAAGTCTTCCTGTCGTTTCTGTCCACCCATATCTCCCTTCACCCCCTCTTCCCTTTTCCCTGTTCCCACCCCCCACCGCCGCCGCCGCCGCCGCCCTGAATGAAGCAACAGCCCTTTGCTTCCAGATAGCTGGACAAAGAGTTTCCCTTTCTTTACTTCTGACTATCTGATGAACTAGTCTTAAGCAAAATCAGTACCTTAGTAAGATATAAAATCCTTTGTTATGCCTAAAATCTTTGGAAACATATTTTTTAAAAGCAGCAAAGAGTCCTGTGACACCTTCTAGACTAACAGGTGTTTTAGAGCATGATGCATCCGACGAAGTGGGTATTCACCCACGAAAGCTCATGCTCCAATACATCTGTCACTGGTGCCACAGGACTCTTTGCTGCTTTTACAGAACCAGACTAACACGGCCACCCCGCTGATATTTTTTAAAGTTGGTGAAATGTCATAAACGTGTCTATTGTTATGGAGCTCACACACAGTAAATTAGCGTCCTCTTTTTCTAAAAGCAATGAACATTGCTATGAACACACTAAACCTCTGTGACTGATTAATTTAAAATAATGTCTGTTTCAGGGAGTTAAATATGTAGTAATCTGGAATGAGTATGTTTAAGAGTACATTTGAAATATAAAATCAGCTTAGAAATACTGATTAAGAAAATGTAAAACAGAGAAGAGCTGCACCATGTAGTCCATAATATTGAATGTTGTATTCAGCAGGACAGCTGACTCGCCCTTACTACAAAGTTTTTGCAAATAAATGTCTGACAAACTTCAGGGCATATCAAAAAAGCTGTGACTGACATTTTTTATTCCCAAGTGTAGTGCTTTTAATTAGGTACCTTCTGCAAGTCCATTCTGTGGGAGGGAGAGGGTACAGGGGTCTCTGCAGGGAACTGCGACTCTCCGCCACGGTGAGGTGGGTTGGGCGCCTTCTGCCTTATCCCTCTGCCCCGCTGAGCTGCAAGCTCAGGCTGCCCTGGGGCATAGGGGCACCAGTTTAATAATACTGAATAGGGCCCCATCAATCCTAAGGACAGCCCTGGGGGCACCAAAAAGCAGTGCCCTGGCTCGGCAGAGAGGAGCCGCCTTCCAGAGGCACCGGAGAGCCAGAATGTCCTGCTTGCAGCGGCGAGCCCCAGCCATGGAGGAGCCGGTGCGGCGCAGGGAGGCAAGAGCCCTGCAAAGGCAGCAGCAGCGCTAGTGGGGAGGCTGTGGCCTGGCGCCCCCCCAGGGGGCTCCTGCAGCCTGCAGCAGATGCATGCGGGAAGATGCCCCCATGCGCCCCCCAGCTTCCCCCGTCGCCATGCTCAGGTTCTGCGGCTCCTGGGCATCTGAGCTGCTGCCGCACTCCCAGGAGCCACAGAGCCCGAGCGTGGCGAAGGGGGGGCGCACGGGGGCCTCTGCTCGCATGCATCTGCTGCAGGAGCCTTCAGGACCCCCCCAGAAGGCAGCTCCTCCCTGCCGAGCTGCTGCAGCGGCCCAAGCCCGGCAAAGCCAGTGAGTGGACTAGGGGTGGGGGCCGCCGGGATGGGGTGAGGAGGGCTCGCGGGGGGCTGTGCACTCTCCAGGGGAGTTCGGGGGGTGGGGAGGGGGGAATCTGGTCTGGGGAGCAGCCCCTGGGCATGGCTGGTCTCGGGGTCTATAAAGGCTCGTTGGGATTTGCCCCTCAATGAACTGATGTGACGGGGCGGGGGGCAAGGTGGAAGTTTCGCCTTGGGCACAAAATATCCCTGCATCGGCCCTGGCAGTGGAGTCCCAAAGGAGCCTGTGGGGGATGGGCCACCCAACCCCTTGGGCTGCTCTGAGAGCCCCAGCCGCACTCAGGAGAGGATACAGGGTTTGATACAGGTGCTTGGCCCCAGCAGGAGCAAGGGGGAGACCATAAATGCGGCCCACAGATCCCCATATGGTATGAGGGTCCCGCTGCCCATGGGCCCTTATCCCCCCTCAAAGAAACTTACCAGCCTGAGACCCAGGAGGAAGGCGAAAGGCCACGGGAAGCAGGACAAAGAACAAGAGCTGCATTGTCAGAGACATCCAGGGATGGGCACGGAGCCTCTGCCTGAGCCCCGGGGCTTATATGGACCAGGTGTGGGGAGGGGAGGGCAGGGCCTACCAACCACAGGGACGTGTACCCTGGTGCCCGAAATCTCCCACCCCAGATGGCCCAGGGGTGAAGACGCCAATTGGAGATGCCTCCAGCCACAGCTGTGCCCACATCAGGGTGGGTGGTTTCCTTCCTGCTCTGGTGTCCGCTCGGCCTGGCTGCGGATGTGGTTAACCCTGCCCCCTCCCTACTACAGGTGTAAGAAACACCCTTGGGCTTCTCTGCACTGAGATACCCAGACCCATAGATTTCAAAGTCAGGAGGGACCATTGTGACCTCCACCCCCTGGTGGGCACCCCAGAGCCAGAACCCACCCAGCATTTCTGGTCTCCATTACAGCCCTGGGTCAGTTGTTTAATGGTTGCATATTAGTCTCAGCCAGACCATTTCTGACTCCAGCTGCCAGCCATCGGGTCCTGTCCTGCTTTGGCCAGAGAGGTTGAGGAGCCCCCTGCTCCCAGAAACCCCTGCCCCATGGAGGTTCCTACAGAAGGGGGCCAAGTCCCTTCTTCACCTCCTGTATCCTCAGGAGACCACTCTCCTTTTACCTCTCCCCGCCAGCTTGTTCTTGTAGCTCTTTCCAATTTGCCAAAGTCCTGCTAGAGGTGTGGACATTTCAGGTGGACAAAATCTCCAGTCATGGTCCCACAAGGGCCGAATCCAGAGGCGATCCTTGTGACATCGTACTTCATATGCTTTATGGAAGTATGCTTATGAATATGACATAACTGGAATATGCTTTACACTAAATACCCCTTGTATGGCGTCATTAGAAAGTTTGTAATCTACTAAGTGTGTTCATCTTATTTGTTGGCACGTATTATTTCTATATCTGGAGTTAGGAGAATAAGGTATAAACATGTATCACTGATGTAAACATATTAAGTGGAGGCCATTAAGGGTGCTCTAGAAACAATCAGTTGTAAATGGCCTTGGTTACTTGAAAGCCTTCCTGTGTACGTGTGGACCAGCCCATGGGGGATGGAGACTAGGGGTCTTACAGTGACATGTGACCATGTCACCTGATAATGAAATTCATCTTAAATCTAGTACTTTTCCATTCAGAAGGAGGGGTGGGGACCCAGAGAGACAAAAGATTCCTGCCTTTTGGCAAAGCTATAAAAGGGGGTGGAGCAGGTCAAAAGGAGGCCAGTCATGAGAAAAGCCCTGGTTACCACCTGAGATGTCTGCTGGATCTGACAAAGGCTTTGGCTACACTTGTAGTTCAAAGTGCTGCCGCGGCAGCGCTTTGAAGCGCTAAGTGTAGTCAAAGCACCAGCGCTGGGAGAGAGCTCTCCCAGCGCTGTCCGTACTCCACCTCCCTGTGGGGAATAACGTACAGCCCTGGGAGCCGCGCTCCCAGCGCTGGGGCTTTGACCACACTGGCGCTTTGCAGCGCTGGAGAGGGTGTGTTTTCACACCCTGCTGCAGCGCTGCAAATTTGCAAGTGTAGCCAAGGCCAAAGACTGTACCAGGGGAAAGGATTGGGCCCAGACTAGGAAGGAGTCTAGCCTGTGAAAGAAGCTTATTGGAACATCTTTGAGGGGGAGATATTACCTCTAATCGTTTTCTTAATATATTCTGTGTTTTGTTTTATTTTGCTTTGTGATTTACTTTGTTCTGGCTGTTATTACTTAAAACCACTTACATTCTACTTTTATACTTAATAAAATCACTTTTGTTTATTAATAAACCCAGAGTAAGTGATTAATACCTGTGGGACCAAACAGCTGTGCATATTTCTCTATCAGTGATATAGAAGGTGAACAATTAAAAAATGTACCCTCTATAAGCATTATACAGAGTAAAACGGGTTTATTTGGGGTTTGGATAGAACTGGGAGCTGGGTGTCTGGGTGCTGCAGACAGGTAACCTGCTGAGCTGTTTTTAGTTGAAGTCTGAAGCTTTGGGGTGTGGCCCAGACCCCATGTCTGTGTTGCAGCAGGCTAGCATGTCTGAATCAACAAGGCAGGGTTCTGGAGTCTCAAGCTGGCAGGGAAAATGGGCTTGGGGTAATGTCATAGACTCATAGACTTTAAGGTCAGAAGGGACCATTATGATCATCTAGTCTGACCTCCTGCACAATGCAGGCCATAGAATCTCACCCACCCACTCCTGTATCAAACCCCTAACCTGTGTCTGAGCTATTGAAGTCCTCAAATCATGGTTTCAGCACATTAGGTGACAGTCCCAAGGAGATCTCTGTGACCGAACCCGTCACAGACCTCACCTCCTTGCTGCTACTGAATATCCCCTGGTTTATGTACCCAAGGATGGTATCTGCCTGCTTAGCTCCAGCATTCTCTTGTTTGAATGGTTTCCACCATGCTCCCTTTCATAGTCCCTCCTCTCCAGTGCACAGTTCCTGTCCTGCCAGCATGAATGACGTCCCTTGTTCCTCTATGTTTGACCAGGCATTTGGCTGGATTCACATGCAGTTCTAATTGAGCCCAACTCAGCAGGTGACCCAGGTAGCTCTGTAGCTTGAAGATGTCCTCCACCCCACCTATCCTTGTGTTCTCTGCAGACTTTGCCAGCAACAAGTTTACATGAACTTCCAGATCATTGATACCGATACTGAATAACCCGAGGCCCAGAATAGATTTTTGAGGGGCCCACCAGCAACACCCTGGTGGATACTGATTCCCCATTGAGGATCATATTTTGAGGAGAATCAGTTAGCCCAGTTTGGAGCCATGTTGAGCTTTTAGAGAGCTAATTTCTCAATTTGAATGTTGTGTGGTACTTGGGCAAACTTCCTATGGGAATCCACGTATATATCACATCAGCACGGTCACCTTAATGAACATGACTTTTAATGTTGCTCAGAAATGACAGAGTAGTTATTGAACATGGATTGTTCTCCATGAACCCATGTTGACTGGCATTAACTCTGTTTCCATATTTTAGTATCTGGCTATTGGTAGATCCAATCTCAGCCATTCCATTATTTGGCTCTGGACACTTCTCTTGGAATTGGTATGTCTGAAGGATGAGGTGTAGGATTTGTCCATTCAGTATCATATCTAGAACAATTCCAGAACCTCTTTAGATCCATTCAATATCAATACAGATGCATGAATACTCAACTAACTTCATTTAAATTGATGCTAGATTCGCTTCAGTTGATGCTGTTCCATTTTAGATCTACCCATACTCACATAGCCACCTGTAGATTCCTTCTAGATCGATGCACATCCCTGTACATCCATTTTATATCCATCTAGACCCCCATACATCAATTCTCGATCCATCTTGCCATCCTACCAGTACTGGACGCACTTGCTGTCTGTACCCTGCTGGTAGCTACAGTAGGGGTCACTGACCTGACTCGGGGACAGCACGGGGGTTGGCTGGGAGCATCCATGTCTGGTCCCTGGGGAGGTGGGATGCAGGAATGACTGGACCAGTGATGCTCCCGGCTCTGTGCTTGTGAATCCCCATAGGGGAACAGCACTTCCCATGACAGGCCAGGGACTCCATGGATAGGTGATGGGGCTGAGCCCCCTTGAGGGCTGATTAACTCAATGAGGGTGTCACTTTGGGTGTTCGACCCATGCACCCTACATCAGCTTCAAGGCACCCCACCACAGGGATGGCAAGTCCATTAGCTGCCATTAGCTGTACAAATCGGGTATTATGCATGGTCAGATCTCTCTCTTTTAAGTGGTTTCGGAAATATGATTCAGAAATAGTGGTGACTTCTGAGCCAGTGTCTATCAAACAGTGGGTTCTCAGCCCTGCTATGGTTTATTTCCACTGTCAAGCAGTCCCCGAAAGCTCGGCCACAGAAGTCATTGAATATAGTAATATCATCAGGGTCCTTTTCCTCACTGCTGACAGGCTGCCCTTTTCTTAGGGACAGCCGTAGAAACCCTTCAGTCCCCACTCGGCCTTCTGACGGTGGGCTGCTTGCTCCCTGTGCCTCTTGAATTTCAGGTGCCTGGGACTCCAGTCTCCTTCTCAGTGTACATTCTCGGCTAGTATGCCCTGGCCTTTCGCAAGTGTAACAAATGTATCTTCCCAGCTCGTCCTTCAGTGGAGATCTTCGGGGTCCTGGGGCCCTTGGATATCTTGGCATATTGGTGGGGTTTTTCCCTTTCATCACCTCAGTCATCACTTTCAACATTTCCCCCTGTTGGGCCGCCAGTTTTTGGACAGCTTCACTTAAGCTTTCCAATGTTAGCTGTGTTTGGGGCAGGGCCTTTTCCCCAGCAGCTGCATTCACTAGGCCCCCACTTCTGGTACGGGGGTTAGGCTTGGCTGTCTCTGCCACAGGAACTTCCTCTTCTTCTGACCACATAATGGCAGCCTGCATGAGTTGATGGAACTTCTTACTGGGCTCTTCTTTAAACCTCCTTTTCATTTCACGTCAGAGGGAGTCATCCCGGATCCCCAGCACCAGCTGCTCTTTCAGAACTCTATCTGGGTCTGGAACTCGTTGAGGGTCTCGCCACTCCACTTTGCTCATTCTCTCCTGGAGGTCATATGCGTATGCCCGGACAGTTTCACCAGGCTCCTGCTTTCTCTCAAAGAACTCCTTTAGTCGGGTTCCAATAGGTACCTTGTCTCCATACACTTCTAGAAGGAGTTCAAATACCTTTTCCACATCTTTCTTGTCTGCCACTGCCATGAACTTTACTGTGGCCTTGGCCTGGCCCTTGAGGTGTTCCTCTATGAAGTCCACATGATCTTCTACAGGTACTCTTAGCACACGCAGAGCTGCCTTCACAGACTTGACCCACTCCTCTACCGTAATGTCTCCTGGTCTTGTTGGGAAGCCACCATACTCCGTGACCTTCCGCTCCCGTGGGACATAAATAGAGGGGGTTTCTTAGCTTCTGCTGTCTGTTGGTCTACCACTGTCTTAGCCAGTGATAAGGCTTCTCTCTGTTCAGTTCTAGCTTGTTGTAATGCCTCAGCTTGGTCTGATAATCTGCGCTGAAGTTCAGCAAACTGGGCCTGTAGTTCTTCAATTCCAGCCATGGTAGGGTGCTCAACCAGGCCCGGACTGTGCAACTAGAATTCAACCAGTAAACCAATGGGGTGGACCCTGTGGATAGGATCCTGATCGTGATGCCAATTATGTAAGCGGGGGAATGGTCCCGCTATTGTGGGGAACTTCCCTGGCTTCTGCACTACCCCAGTGAAGTGGGCTAGTGAAAGGATCTGAGTCCTCGCTCTCACTTCCTTTACCCAGAGGCCTTCCTGCCCTTGAGGACTCTCCTGTCTGGCAGAGTTCTCGTAGCCCCAACAAGGCTGGGCCCAGGATTCCTGGGGGGCTCGACCCCCAACCCTGCTGTGGTCACCTAGGGCAGGGGCTAAGGTGTCCCCACTCCGGGGTACACTCTCTGCACTGGGCACCTCCCTGACCCACTGATTATTCCATACAATTTAAAGCAAATACAAGTTGTTTACTTAACAATTAATTTAAAGAAAAGAATAAGAAAAAATGGGAAAGGTTACAGGAAAACGCATCATCCTGCTCTGTGGCAGGGAACATCACAAACAGTGTCTCTGGACATCAAGGCACTTTGCAGTCTGTTCCTTGTAGGTCCCAGGCCTCCTTCTCAGGCCCTGGCTGTGCTGCAGGGATGCTGCCAGTTAGACACTTGCAATGGTGGGTGACCACACACCTCTGGGCTTTGGGTGGTGGGACCCTTCTTCCCAGCATCAGCCCCACGTCAGCCCCCCTCCCAGCCTGTCCTGCATGGACCCTTGGCTGGGGCATCTTTCTGCGCTGGGCCCTTTTACCAAGGTCCCCGCCTTGGCTGGCCCCAGTTGCTCACCACACCTGGCTCTGTGGCTTCAGCTCTGCTCCCAACACAGGGTCTGCTCCCCTGGGCCGTGTCTCTGGCTCTCTGGCTGCAGCTCTGCTCCCAGCCCAGGATCTGCTCCCCCTGGGCCGTGTCTCTGGCTCTGTGGCTGCAGCTCTGCTCCCAGCACAGGATCTGCTCCCCCTGGGCTGTCTCTGGCTGCAGCTCTGTTCCCCAGCTCAGTTTGGGCCCCTGCTTTCTCCTTAGCTCGGCCCCACTCTGTCTAACCCAGGCAAATTCCTGCTCACAAGGAGGATGGGACCCACCCTGGCCTTCTGTCTCCTTGATTAGCCTGCCCGCCCTGTCAATCAGGCTGACCTGTAGCATTGGCCTTTTGCCATTGTTCCTGGGGACTGTCAGTCTCAGGGTCCTGATTTGCCATCGATCCCTCCCCTTTTAGTGCTGGGAGCTAGCAACCAAAACAGCCCCCACTGAATGTTAGGCCACGTTTACACTTACCTGCTGGGTCGACGCGGCGAGTTCGACTGCTCGGAGTTCGAACTATCGCGTCTGATCTAGACGCGATAGTTCGAACCCCGGAAGCACTAGTTCGAACTCTGGTACTCCACCGCGGCAGGAGGAGTTGCCGGAGTCGACCTTGGAGCCGCGGAGTTCGCTTCCGCGGCATCTGGACGGGTAAGTAAGTCGAACTAGGGTAGTTCGAATTCAGCTACGTTATTCACGTAGCTGAATTCGCGTACCCTAGTTCGACCCCCGACCTTAGTGTAAGACCAGGGCTTAGTAAGGGGGCAACAGTCCCCTTACAAAGTGTTAAAAGGTAGACAGAACTTTGCAAGAGCTCTTGTGACTAACACTACAATGTTTAGCAACATAGAGTTCTATGGTCAAAACATAAAGAGGATTTTGGGCTCACTTCCTCCACATTAGTCAGTGACAAACACTCCTGCAGTAAATTAAGCAGGGACGTCTGACACTCTGTACTTCAAAATAGCACCTGAAACCCCCATATTTACCACAGTCAACAATCATGATATTTTTGTTCAAAGTGTGCTTTTTGAGGTATCATTTTAAAAGTCTTGATCTGCTAAACATTAATATCCTGTTGATTTGTATGTTGTGACAGAGTCACAGGTCCGATGCTCTGGGACTGCTCTGTATGAAGCCAGCCAGGACTCTGGGTAGCGTGACTCCCCTCAGAGCAGCCTGTCCAGGGCAAAAAGCCTCCTTGGCTACAGCTTTCCTGGTCTGATCATGGAGCATTCAGCATCCGCGTTCACACCTCACATTGCCCCTTGGTGGATCCACCTGGACAGGATCCCTGGGGAAGCCAGAGGGCCCTGCACCCCAACTCCGCAGCCAGCCGTGACTCTCAGCCAGCGTTGTAACACAGAAGTTTTATTAGTCGACAGGAACACAGCGTAGAACAGAGCTTGTTAGCACAATAATCAGTGACTTTCAGCCAAGTCCATCTTGGGAGGACCCCAGGCCGGATACGCTGGACTCCCCACTCTAAGTCCCAAACAGGAGACTGCCCAGCTTCCAGTGACCCAACCTTCAACACGCCCGTTGCCTCTCCTCCTGGTCTTTGTCTCACTTCCCAGGCAAAGCGTCACCTGGTCACATCCCCCTCCTGCGTTTCAGGTTACGAATGGCACCGTCCATTGCTTACCTACAGGGAGGTGGAGCCACCTCACGTGCCACCGAAAGTCTCAGCAAAATCACATCCTTATTCCCACCATCTAGGCATTGGTGCAATACACAGGGGAACGGAGGCATTCACAGTATTCATGCATAACAGTAAGACTCATATAGGCTTACGTTCAACATAATAATGGGGGGAAATCCACTTTGTCACATGTGTGCTAGTGTTATAGGTGGAGTTATGAAATATTCTGCATGTGTTACTGCAATACGTTGTGAGGTTGGGAGCATCCACTACCAGCCTTTCAGTTACAACAAAGGAGTAGCCATCAATAGCCAGACGGCGTTAATGGCTCATCAACCCCCAATCCACTATCCCAGAGGCTTCTAGGAGAAGGCAAGTACACCATGGGGGCCGACTAACCCGCATCACTGCAAAGATCTTTCCAGCAAGCTGGAAATAAAGTATAAAAGAGGGGAAGTGACATCATGACTTGGCCTCTCTCCCCAAATCTCAACACGTGGAAGAATGTCTGGAAAACAAAGACTTTGAACAGGGAAGGGTGGTCCTAGGCTGGAAAAGAGTCCCAGTCCCAGACTGTGTATTGAGGATCTGTGACCTGTTTGTACCCTCTGTCAGGGTGAGACACGGCTTGAGTTTGTAGAATTCAGACTGCAAATTTATTTTTATTTCTTAAGGAACCAACTTTGATCTCTACACTTGCTACTTATAAGCACTTAAAAATCTACCTTTCCGTAGTTAATAATCTTATTTTAATGTTTTATCCTTACCGGTGAATTTTGTTTAAAGTGCTTGGGAAATCTCCTCAGGTTACAAAGGCTGGTGCTTGTCCATTTTCATTTGAAAAAGTGTCAAACTAGGTAATGAACTTACATTGGCCAGGCCTCTGACCAGTGCAAGACAGTGCAGTTCTAGGGTGCAAGGCTGGGGAGCTGGGGGAATTGGCTGGAGCCTCCCTCTTGTGGGTTCATGAGTGGCTGGAAGAACATTCATATACCTCAGTTGGGCATGTCCCTGCCTGTGGATGGCTGTGTAAGTGCAGTGCCTGCCGGAGGCTTGTAGCTTGACATCAGCATCACAGCGTGAGAGGCAGCCCAGGTTGGTGGGACAGAGGGCTCAGCTGTCCCACAGTCCAGGTTGCACCCTGAGGAAACCCTGACACAGAAGACATTTGCCAACCTGCCACATGCCTTTCGGATTGAGAAACTGTAACATCAACACGGCCCATGTGAAATGGGTTAAAATCTGGTTTGCCAATTGAGCGCCAAAATGCAATGTCTTGCCTCCTCCAGCCAAGGTGGGAGGTGACCTCTGAACTCTGGATCTGTGCTGACCAAGGAGAACAACTGTGAGTGGGATGCAATGAAATGAGGGGCACGTTAATGGAACTTTTCTTTGCTGAAATTAAGAACCTGAGATGAAAGGACACTGCCCAATATACTCTGGGGTGGGGCCTTTTGCTCATTGTTTTATATTTATGAATCCTTGTGGCATGTTCCCAAGTTAGTACAGGGTCACGTCCACCTTTTTATTAATAATTTCTTTTCTACACTCGTACTCTGTGCTTGTGAATGGGGAAGAATTGCCTCTGAGAGCCGCCCAGGGGGTGGTGTGTAATTCTCCTAGGTTGCTGGGTCGGGGCTCGAGCCGATTTTGGGTTGTATTGTTGACAAGGAAACCCCTAGATATTGAACCCGGCCCTTGTTGCTGCCACAACTGCACCTGGCAAGAAGGGTTACATAAGAAAGTAGGTAAATGTGCTCTAGATGAGGGGGGAGGATGGGTTGAAGGACCATATTCAAAGCATAGTTCTCTCAATGGTGTGCTGTTACCGTGGGAAGGGCATTTCTAGTGGGATCCCACAGGGGTCTTTCCTGGGTCTGGTACAGTGCAATCTTTTCAAATAATGACTTGGATAAAGGAGCAGAGAATATACTTATAAAATTTGCAGATGATACCGAGCTGGGAAGGGCTGCAAACCCTTTGGAGGACAGCATTAGATTTCAAAATGAAACTGACAAATTAAAGAATTGGTCTGGAATCACCTAGATGAAATTCACTGAAGTCAAGTGCAAAGTACTTCACTTAGAAAGGAAAAATCAAATGCACAGCTACAAACTGAGGAATAACTGTCTAGGTGGTAGTACTGCTAAAAAGGATCTGGGGGTTATCGTTAGGTCTCCACGTCTGTCATGAAGGTCGTGGAAGTGACAGATTCTGTGACTTTCCACAAACTCCATGACTTCTCCAGCAGTGAGTGTGACTAAACCCATGTGCCAATATTTATTTATGCCTGTACCTGTAACTTCACTCCATGCATCTGAAGAAGTGGGTTTTTTACCCACGAAAGCTTATGCCCAAATAAATCTGTTAGTCTTTAAGGTGCCACCGGACTCCTCGTTATTTTTGTGGATACCAACTAACATGGCTACCCCTCTGATACTTGGTGAATAGATGTGGATAGATGGATGGGAATAGGATAGATCAGTAGATGGGGACAGATGGATAGATCGATGGATGGGGATGGATGTTTCGATCGGTAGATGGTGGGGATGGGAAGATGTAGGTCAATTTTTTGTGGCTAGAACTGTTTCAAACCTCTCCCACTTTTGTCCTGGAAGTTGAACCTCTGGGATCTGGATAGTTGATTGCTCAGGTTGTTTTTCTCATTGTAGTTCCCTCTGAATCTCTGTCCCAGCCAGCAGGGACCTCTCAAGCTCTGAGGGGGTTAATTCCCCACTGGCACCCACCAGACCCTCATTCTGCATGAAATCACTAAACTCAGGTGTCCTGGTTGCCAGCCTAGCGCATTAACACAAGCCCAGCCTTCCCCTATAAGGGCTAATTCCATTCTGGCCCTGGCAGGTGCAGCAGCTGCTCTGGATTTCATGGCATGAGTCCATCGCTCAGTCACTGAGTCACTTTTGTTTGTAACTTCATTTTTATTCATTGCTGGCTACGAAGCAGCGAGCGAAATGCAGCAGGCCGAGTAGCAGGGCAGGGCGGGGCAGGGGAGGTGGGAAGGAGGCGATCAGTAGGCTTCGCTGAGTTCCCGTCTGGCTGGCCTTGCCAACCATGGGGACAGGTGTGTTTGGAACGGGCAGTGGCCACCCCGAGGGAACTAACCCATGGGAAAGGCCCAGTGAGGACAGGGCAGGCTGCAGTTTTAACACAACTTAGCAGGACAGGTACCCACTACCAGTTTAGAAGGACAGATAACGACGAGGATCTCCCATAAACAGTCACTCGACCAGCTGACACGAGGGGAGAGATACAAACTGCTGAGTCTTCCCCAGGATTTGATCCATGTCCATCACCCCGGGGGAAATAAACCAGCTGTTTCCCTAGCGAAGAGGCAGCCTAAGGGTCTGGGTTGGGATTTTCCAGGGAGCCGAGAGGAGCTGGCCTTGAGCCTGGCTCCTAAATCCCCTGGGCTCCCTGCCTTGATGCTCATGGGGTGGGCACTGCCTGAGTGGCGCGATGGCTGGGGCAGTTAGTGGGGGCTGGGGCTCAGCCTGGTGGGGGATCAGCCCCTCTGCAAAGCAGGCCCTACATCTGGGCCAAGCCAAAGGACAGAAGCGGCGCTTCTCCAGCCTGTGCAGCGATTCTTGGCTTGGCTCAGGGCTGCAACTTCCTCATCGTCGCCCGTATCCAGGGGATGAAGGTGGAGACTCTTGTGTACACTCCAGGAGTTCTGCAAGGCCCCCAGGAGACGATGCCCTGGGCTGTTTCCCCACACACCAGGGGGCCTCCAGAGTCGCCCTGTGAAATGAAACAAGCCACAGATGGAGAACAGCTCAGTGAATCATTTCCTGCTGATGCACAGCTCAGTGACACCCCCCAGTGAAGCTGGACTCAGTGTCACCCTCGATGTCCCCCCGGTTTCTGCTTGGCCCCCCCATGGCCCAGCTGCTCTCAGCGCCCCACCCACTCTCCTGTCCACCTGGTCTCTGCCTCCTGCCGAGAGACCAGTTAGTTTCCCATTCATTAATACAGCACCTAGTGCCGTGGGGCCTGATCCCTGATCACCACTCGTGGGCTTGACTGCAAGATCAACAGCCTCATTAATAATAGCCAATTATCAAGGGAGCTCGAAGCCAGGAGCAGATTTACCTTTGAAGAGTCTTTGCACTGTGCTGGGTCCCCCACACACATCATGGTGGAGGGGTTATAGTTATTATATGGCCCATAAGGATCCTTCGGACACTTGGCATCCGGCATCACCATCACATACACCTCCCGGAGCGTGGCTGAGGTCGATTCACTCTCTGTGCTAGTTCTGCCCCAGCCAGCGACGCTGCACCAAGTCCCTGGCGTTACAATCTCATTGGCGCGGGGCAGGGCGATGGTACCCACCTCTCTCTTCAGCTTCGCTCTCTCTGCCAGCTGAGACACAAGAACAATGAAGATCAATGTCAGAGTTGTGCTCAAGAACAAGGAGACATCCCCATCCTCAGCAAAACCCATACCATGGGGTCAGGGAGGGTGGGGGTGATCGGATGGGGGTAGTTTCTGCAGCAGTGTGAGGTCACTGGGGGCGGGGTGATGGGAAGTGGATGATACCTGCAGCAGCATGATGTCATTGTTAAGGGTCTCCTCTCTCGTATTGCGGATGGGGGATTTGGCAGCGCACGGAGATTTTCTGTTGACTCTGTTCCTGTTGTTGAATGTTATGGGCTCCCAGGTATACAGTGATGTTGCTGTAAAAGCCAAGAGCAATACATGGGGCATTAGGAGCAGTAGCGTACATGAGGTGGGGGACGGGCACCTGTGGGTCTGACTCATAAATTCTGATCTTGTGGGCAAATGGCAACCTGGGTTCTCAGGCTGAGATCTCGGACTCTGCTGCTGAGGTGAAAAACTGACACCACTGCATGCAGGGTTGGGGACTGGCTGCCTCAGGTGGGCATAGGGACCTTGCCCACAACTCAGATTGCAGCACAAAGCCTCTTCCTAGTGATGCTGGGGTCCCAGCTGGTGTCTCCCCCAACCCTTGTGCTGTTCCCTGAGCACCTACACTCCCCGCTGTCCTCCTGGTCCCTGGTTCTCAGCTACCCTCACCACAGTGACCCCGCCCTGGCTAGATCCAGACAGGGGTCCATGCCCAGCTGCCCCCAGATCAGAGTCCTGCAGACCCATCCTGGGGCTGTAAGTCTCTCCCTGCCTCGATCTGAGCAACGGGCCAGACACCAGTTCATGTCACTGACTGTAGCTCCACTGATTTACCCAGCGCTGGATCTGGACGATGGTTTGTAAAGGCCCCTAGAGCAGAGGTGGGCAAACTATGGCCCACAGGACCCATGGGCCCCTCCTGCCCTGCCCCTGAGCTCCTAGCCAGGGAGGCTAGCCCCCAACCCCTCCCCCGCTGTTCCTCCACTGGCGCAATGCTCTGGGTGGTGGGGCTGCGAGCTTTCGGCAGC
This sequence comes from Mauremys mutica, assembly GCF_020497125.1. Taxonomy (NCBI): domain Eukaryota; kingdom Metazoa; phylum Chordata; order Testudines; family Geoemydidae; genus Mauremys; species Mauremys mutica. The sequence goes on along the minus strand of NC_059084.1, from coordinate 54,346,864 downwards.
AGGGCAGCTGCAGAGCCTGGCCTGACCCAGTGCTCTGTGCTGCGCAGTGGTGGGGCTGGCTCCAGCCGGGTGGCACGGCTGCCTGCCCCGGAGCTCTGTGCTGCGCCGTGGCGGGGCTAGAGCCACTGGTGCTCCAGGCAATGTCGTAAGGGGGCAGGGACCAGGGGGGTTGGATAGAGGGCAGGGTAGTTCCGAGGGGGTGGTCAGGGGGCAGGGGTGTGCATAGGGGTTGGGGCGGTAAGATGGCGGGGAACAGGGGGGTTGAATGGGAGCAGGGGTCCCGGGGTGACAGTCAGGAAGGGGTGGGGGTTGGATGGGGTGGCAGGGGGCAGTCAGGGTTGAGAGTTCAGGGGGCGGTCAGGGGACAGGGAGCAGGGGGAATGGATGGGGCAGGAGTCCCCAGGGGGGCAGCCAGGAAGGAGAGGAGGGGTTGGATGGGGCGGCGGGGGGCAGCCAGGGGTGGGTGTTCCGGGGGTGGTCAGGGGACAGGAAGTGGGGGTGGGGGTGGATGGGGCAGGGGTGTGGATGAGGCCGGGGCAGTCATAGGGCAGTGAACAGCAGGGTTGAATGAGGGCAGGGGTCCCGGGGTGGCAGACAGGAAGGAGGGGGGTGTTGGATGGGGCAGCAGTGGGCAGTCAGGGACTGGGGTTCTGGGGTTGGTCAGGGGACAGGGAGCAGAGGGGATAGATGGGACAGGGGTCCCCGGGGGGCAGTCAGCAAGGAGAGGGGGGTTGGATGGGGTAATAGGGGTGCAGGGTCTGGAAGCGGTGAGGCAGAAGGGGTGGTTGGATGGGGCAGGGGTCCCCAGGGGCAGTCAGGAAGGAGAGAGGCGGTTGCATGGGGCAGCGGGGGGCAGTTAGGGGTCAGAGAGTAGGGGGGTGGATGGGGCAGGGAATGGGGGTTTGGATGGGGCAGGAGTCCCAGGGGGGCCATCAGGGGGCGAGAAGCAAGGGGGTCAGATAGAGGGCAGGGCCGGGCCATGCCTGGTTGTTTGGGGAGGCACAGCCTCCCCTAATCAGCTCTCCATATAATTTCAGAAACCTGATGAGGCCCTCAGGCCAAAAGTTAGCCCTCCTCTGCCCTAGAGACATGTTAATGCCCCTGGGCTCTGCTCTCCCAGGCTGTCATATTAATTGCTCCTTCCCTGCAACTAACGAAAGTGCCAGAGCTCCCGGCTCCCCCATCACCTGCTAACGCCTGACCTGCCCCGACATCCCCAGCACAGAGGCGCTTACTCTCCATTGCAGTGAGCGGCCGTCAGCACAAAGTTCTCCGACACCAGGAACCCTCCACAGTAAGACCTTTTGTCTCCACGTCGTATATCCAAATAGGCCATGTAGGGCCTGGAATGGGGCTTGGCTTCCCGACCCCCGATGATCTCACCTGGGGAGAGACCAGGTTCATATAAAGAGCCCCATCATTTCACTGGGTGTGGCTGGGACCGAGCTCCCAATTCTGAAGGGGAGTCCCCAGAGCCAAAACCCACCCCCTGTGATGATCTCCTGGGGGATCCCTGGGCCTGCAACCCTGCCCCCTGCTCCGCTCTCCTGCAGACTGGACACCCTATGGGGCCAGAGGGTAAATCTAAAGCTCTGATCTTGCTCGGTGAAGAATTGGTGCCAAACACACCTGGAATGGGTCAGTAATTGCACTGCCTTGAGCTAACAGCTCTGGGGGGCAAACGTCGCCCCAGATTAGGCCAGGCAGCCCCTAGAAGGGCACTAGCTGGCTCAGGGGGTGGGAATGGGACATCTGCTCTTTCCCCTTGAGGACAGCTTGGTGCTCCTGTCACTGTTCCAAGGGACTATTTTTGCCCTTCCCCAGCTCTTCCTTACCTGGGCTGTGGCTAACACTGATCAGTATCGGTGACATGTGAGACAACACACCCTGGTCCCCTGTGACAGTCTGCACCATTGTGTTCACCCCTTTACAGGACGGTGATACATTTCGTACAGAGAATGCCTTGTGAGGTTTCTCTCAGCACATGTTTCTGCAAACTTATTGGCTGAATTTCCTTCAGTCAGGATCCCTCTCCTAGTCTAATGCTGCTTCCTTTGTACTTCCGGTGTTGTGAATTCCGTGGGTAAAGAGAAAGGGAGAGATCATTTGGGGCATCGCCTCCCCTTTCTTCTAGTTCTTTCTCTTCTTCGAGAATTATCTCCAGCTGAGGTTCAGGAGACAGAAAGTCTCTGGGCAGGGGCACCCCAATCTGTTTGATCATCAAGATGTAAATTTTTCACCCACGTCCTCTTTCCTGCCTAAGAATGGCCACTTAACCAGGTGATGGTCCATTTGATTACATTGACACTTGACTGAGGTGTCGGTTGCCATTTTGTCTCTAGAAAACTGGTTTGTGATTGCTCTCCAGATTTGGAACATGTCTTAGTAACATCATAAAGTAGAATCCCATAACTTTACATGCCACAACTATTGTACCAGGAAAATAATGATCAGAAAATTATGAATTTTCCAGATGATACCTCACAAGGCATGCTTGCTTGTAAAATGTATCATAGTCTTGGTACAAGGGATGAACATAGGGGTATAGTCCCTGTCACAGGCCCCTAGATACCACCCACTGAAACCAATTCCTGAGACCGCTTCATTCACATCAAATTCCCAGGGTCCCGCAATCCCAACCGTACTCACCAGCCCAAGCCCCAGGGGGCAGGAGAAAAGCCATGGGGAGAAGGAGCAAGATCTGGACCCACATGTTCGACATCAGTGCAGGGACCGTAAATCTGCCTCAGCCTCAAGGCTTTATAGACTCAGCTTGGAGGGGATCAAGGGGTCAGGAAACCTCATGTCACACACACTCATCTAAATGCAGGGCTCAGGCGTCTCAGTTTCCAACCACAGCCAACCACACAGGCTGGGGGGGAAGGACAAGGCCATGTGTCAGCCAAGGATCCTGCACAGCTGGATGGATGCTGACCACCTGGGTCCCTGCATCTGGATGGATGATGTACCACTGGATGCAGAAGACCCGAATGAGGATGTGTCTAGCGAGATCCGGGACTGCTCTGGGGGCTGGCTCAACAGCTGGGCACATCTGGGTTTCTTACTCATCTGGCCCCATCCTCGCTCAGTTCCCTGCCCGTGGCTCTGTGCTGGGGGCTGTGTGACAGTGACTGGTCTGGGTGGTGGGTGGTAACGTGTGTGACATTGTGCAGTCTATGTCGTTTTCTAAAAATATGGTAATGAGTGAATATAATGGAACTGGAATATGCTTCATGCAAAAGATCTCTTGTAAGGTATCATTACAAAGCTTATATATCTACTGAGTAATGGTCATCCTATTTGTATAAATGTATCACTCTTGTAGCTGAAACTAGAAATATGAAATATAACTCTGAAGGCCTATTGTAATTATGCAAAGTGTGCGCCATTAATGGTGGTTTGGAATCTTAATGGCTCCCATCAACCAGGACAATTTTAAAGAAACCTTATTGAGGTTGCAGGAACAAACCATCCCGATGTGTAGGAAGAAAAGTAAATATGGCAGGCGACCAGCTTGGCTTAACAGTGAAATCCTTGCTCGTCTTAAACACAAAAAAACAGCTTACAAGAAGTGGAAGATTGGACAAATAACCGGGGAGGAGTATAAAAGTATTGCTCAGGCATGCAGGTGTGAAATTAGGAAGGCCAAATCACACTTGGAGTTGCAGCTAGCCGGAGATGTTAGGAGTAACAAGAAAGGTTTCTTTAGGTATGTTAGCAACAGGAAGAAAGTCAAGGAAAGTGTGGGCCCCTTGCTGAATGAGGAGGGAAACCTAGTGACGGAGGATGTGGAGAAGCTAGTGTACTCAAAGCTATTTTTGCCTCTGTCTTCACAGACAAGGTCAGCTCCCAGACAGCTGCACTCTGCAGCACGGTATGGGGAGGAGGTGACCAGCTCTCTGTGGAGCAAGAAGTAGTTCGGGACTATTTAGGAAAGCTGGATGAGCACAAGTCCATGGGGCCGGATGTGCTGCATCCGAGGGTGCTAAAGGAATTGGCCGATGAGATTGCAGAGCCATTGGCCATTATCATTGAAAAATCATGGCGATCGGAAGGGAGGTCCCGGACGACTGGAAAAAAGCTAATGTAGTGCCCATCATTAAAAAAGGGAAGAAGGAAGATCCAGGGAACTACAGGCCATCAGTCTCACCTCAGTCCCTGGAAAAATGATGGAACAGGTCCTCAAGGAATCAATCCTGAACCACTTAAAGGATGGGAAAGTGATCAGGAACAGTCAGCATGGAGTTCATCCAAGGGCAAGTCATGCCTGAAATAACCTAATTTTGCCTTCTAATGATGAGATAACGTGGCTCTGTGGATGAGGGAAAGCAGTGGATGTGGCTATTTCTGGACTTTAAGCAAAGCTTTTGATACAGTCACACCACAGTATTCTTGCCAGCAAGTTAAAGAAGGTATGGGCTGGATTGAATGGATGGTAATGGTGGGATAGAAATACTGGCTAGATGGTCGGGGCTTGGGGAACGGGTAGTGATCAATAGGTTCCATGTCCTATTTGGCAGCCGGTATCAAGGTGGAAGTGCCCCAAGGGTCAGTGCTGGGGGCCCGGTTTTTTATTCAATATCTTCATTAACGATCTGGAGGATCGGTGGATGGACTAGCAAACCGTTAGCAAAGTTTACAGATCGACACTAAAACTGGGAAGGAGGTGGTTGATGATGTCTGGAGGGTAGGGATAGGATAACAGAAAGGGAGCCTAGACAAATTAGAGGATTGGGCCAAAAGAAATATGATGAGGTTCAACAAGGACAAGTGCAGAGTCCCTGCACTTAGAGACGAGAAGAATCCCATGCCACTGCTACAGACTAGGGGGCCATGAATTGGCTGGGCAGCAGTCTGCAAGAAAAGGACCTAGGGGTTACGGTGGAGACGAAAAGCTGAATATGAGTTCAGGCGAGTGTGGCGCCTTGTTGAGTCCAAGAAGGTAAATGGCAATTTTGGGTTGATATAAGTAGGGGATATTTCACAGCAGATCGAGGATGTGATCGTTTCCCCTCTACTCAGCCACTGTGAGGTCTCATTTGGAGTACTAGTGGTTCCAGTTTTTTGGGCCCCACACTACAAGAAGGATGTGGATAAATTAGGAGAGAGTCCAGCGGAGGGTCAACAAAAAATGATTAGGGGGCTGGAGCACAATGATCTTAAAGAGAGAGAGTGCTGAGGAACTGGGATTGTTTAGATTCTGCAGAAGAGAAGAATGATGGGGGGGAGATTGATTAGCTCGCTTTCAACTCACCTGAAAAGGGGGTTCCAAAGAGGATGGATCTAGACTGTTCCTAAGTGGTAAGAAGATGACAGAACAAGGAGTAATGGTCTCAAGTTGCAGAGGGGAGGTTTAGGTTGGACCATTACGAAAAACTTTTTTATCACTAAGTGGGGTGGTGAAGAACTGGAATGGGATTAACCTAGGGAGGTAGTGGAATCTCCTTCCTTAGAGGTTTTTAAGGTCAGAGGCTTGACAAAGTCCCTGGGCTGGGATGATTTAGTTGGTGTGTTTGGTCCGGCTTGGAGCAGGGGGTTGGACTAGATGACCTCCTGAGGTCCCTATCCAACCCTGAGATATCTATGATTCTATGATTCTATGACAGGTGAGGAGCCGCCTTCCAGAGGCACCCAGGAACCAGAATGTCCTGCTTGCGGCAGCAGGCGAATCTGAGCCCCAGCCATGGAGGAGCCGGTGCGAGCGGCAGGGAGGCAAGAGCCCTGTTAAGGCGGCAGTAACGCTAGCCGGGGAGGCTGTTGCCTGTTCCGACCCCCCCAGGGTGCTCCAAGCAGGCCTGCAGCAGATGCAGAGCAGGAAGAGGCCCTCATGTGCCCCCGCAGCTTCGCCCCCTCGCCATTAGCTCAGGTATCTGCGGCTCCTGGGCATCTGAGGCGGGCCTGCCGAGCGGCGCGGGGCCCTGCGCCTGCTCTGGGAGGGGCAGCGGCGTACAGCTTCACACTCCCAGGAGCTGCAAGATCCCGAGCGTGGCGAGGGGGGGGTGCATGGGGGCCTCTGCTCACATGCATCAGCTGCAGGAGCCTTTCAGGACCCCACCAGAAGGCAGCTCCTCCCTGCCGAGCTGCAGCAGTGGCCCAAGCCCGGACAAAGCCAGTGAGTGGACTCAGGGTTGGGGCTGCCGGGATGGTGTGAGGAGGGCTCTCGGGGGGGCTGTGCACCCTCCAGGTGGAGTTCAGGGGGTGGGAGGGGGGAACCTGGCCTGGGGATGCAGCACCCTGGGCATGGCTGGCCTCTGTGGCGGTCTATAAAGGCTCGTTTGGGTTTGCCCCTCAATGAGAACCTGATGTTTACGGGGGCGGTGGGCAAGGTGGAAGTTTCGCCCTTGGCACAAAATAACCCTGCACCTGCCCTGGAGCAGTGGAGTCCCAAAGGAGCCTGTGGGGGATGGGCCACTACAACCCCTTGGGCTGCTCTGATAGCCCCAGGAGTACTCATGAGAGGATACAGGGTTTGATACAGGCGCTTGGGCCCCAGCAGGAGCAAGGGGGAGACCCCTAAATGCGGCCGCACAGATCCCCATATGGTATGAGGTTCCCGCGCTGCCCATTAGGGCCCTTATCCCCACCCCCAAAGAAACATACCAGCCTGAGACCCAGGGGGAAGGCGAAAGGCCACAGGAAGCAGGACAAAGAACAAGAGCTGCATTGTCAGAGACATCCAGGGATGGGCACGGAGCCTCTGCCTGAGCCCCGGGGCTTATATGGACCAGTTGTGGGGAGGGGAGGGCAGGGCCTACCAATCACAGGGACGTGTACCCTGGTGCCCGGAATCTCCCACCCCAGATGGCCCAGGGGTGAAGACGCCAACTGGAGACGCCTCCAGCCACAACTGTGACCACATCAGGGTGGGTGGTTTCCTTCCTGCTCTGGTGTCCGCTCGGGCTGGCTGCGTATGTGGTTAACCCTGCCCCCTCCCTTCTACAGGTGTAAGAAACACCCTTGGGCTTCTCTGCACTGAGATACCCAGACCCATAGATTTCAAAGTCAGGAGGGACCATTGTGACCTCCCAACCTGACCCCCTGGTGGGCACCCCAGAGCCAGAACCCACCCAGCATTTCTGGTCTCCATTACAGCCCTGGGTCAGTTGTTTAATGGTTGCATATTAGTCTCAGCCAGACCATTTCTGACTCCAGCTGCCAGCCATCGGGTCCTGTCCTGCTTTGGCCAGAGAGGTTGAGGAGCCCCCTGCTCCCAGAAACCCCTGCCCCATGGAGGTTCCTACAGAAGGGGGCCAAGTCCCTTCTTCACCTCCTGTATCCTCAGGAGACCACTCTCCTTTTACCTCTCCCTGCCAGCTTGTTCTTGTAGCTCTTTCCAATTTGCCAAAGTCCTGCTAGAGGTGTGGACATTTCAGGTGGACAAAAACTCCAGTCATGGTCCCACAAGGGCCGAATCCAGAGGCGATCCTTGTGACATCGTACTCCATATGCTTTATGGAAGTATGCTTATGAATATGACATAACTGGAATATGCTTTACACTAAATACCCCTTGTATGGCGTCATTAGAAAGTTTGTAATCTACTAAGTGTGTTCATCTTATTTGTTGGCACGTATTATTTCTATATCTGGAGTTAGGAGAATAAGGTATAAACATGTATCACTGATGTAAACATATTAAGTGGAGGCCATTAAGGGTGCTCTAGAAACCATCAGTTGTAAATGGCCTTGGTTACTTGAAAGCCTTCCTGTGTACGTGTGGACCAGCCCATGGGGGATGGAGACTAGGGGTCTTACAGTGACATGTGACCATGTCACCTGATAATGAAATTCATCTTAAATCTAGTACTTTTCCATTTAGAAGGAGGGGTGGGGACCCAGAGAGACAAAAGATTCCTGCCTTTTGGCAAAGCTATAAAAGGGGGTGGAGCAGGTCAAAAGGAGGCCAGTCATGAGAAAAGCCCTGGTTACCACCTGAGATGTCTGCTGGATCTGACAAAGGCTTTGGCTACACTTG